>NC_056522.1:355960226-355962249 GCF_019175285.1 Sceloporus undulatus | reverse complement strand
TTATATCTTGCCTTTCTCCTAATGCAGGGACTCATAGTGGTTTGTGTGTTGGATAAGGCTCTGGGAGACCAGGATTTGAATCCCTGCTGAGCCACAGAAACTCATTAGGTGACCTTGAGCAAGTCACACTATCTTAGCCTCAGAGGAAGGCAATGACAAACTCCTCTGAACAAATCTTGCCAAGAAAATCCTGTGACAGGGTTTCCCTAGGGTTGCCATAAGTCAGAAAGGACTAGAAAGCACACAACAACAAAATTCGAATAAGTATGCTAGTATACAAGTAACTATAACCATTAACCTAAAGCACTGTTTTGTAATGATATGCATTTGAGCAATAAGTAATCATGAATAGTTTAATTATCTTGTGTTGTTTATATACACGTGCACCTGGCAAGTCACCATGCTGACATTAAGTTATACAATCAGATGCAATAAATGTGCAATTGAGGCTGTTATCTTTGTTGTTTACTGGGGAGTCTGAAAAGGAACCCACATAAAAAGAGTTACAAAGGTGATTGTTACAAGATGTAAAAGCAATAGTTTAAACTGTGCATTTACAAAAGGTGGCAGAAGCTTAGTTAATTAGAAGAAGGTTATCATAAGTGGCAATTGTAACGGGATGGGGGTCTCTGCTCAACTACATTTCACAGACAAAATTTCAGATTTCAGGAATTTCTATGTTGTTATTGTTGTTGTTGTGTGCCTTCCAGTCATTTCTGATTTATGGCAACTCTAAAGCAAACCTTTCATGGAGTTTTCTTGGCATGATATGTTCAGAAGGGACTTGCCATTGTCTTCCTCGGAGGCTGAGAGAGCATGACTTACCCAAAGTCACCCAGTGGGTTTCAGTGGCTAAATGGAGATTCAAACCCTGTTTTCCCTTTGTACTAGTCTAACGCTCAAACCACTATGTCGTGCTATAGCATGTTCTAAATCTTTAGCTGTTAATGTTTTCCATGTCATACAGTTTTTAAAAGCACAAGACTCTTGCTAATAAAAAAGTGGATGTATCAGCTATACTACCTGATGTACTCTAGATATTTTGGACTACAGCTTCCATAACCTCCAGGGTTCTAATTGAAAACTTCTACAGGGATTGGGGATTGCTGCTTTGACCATAAAATATTAAAGGTTTATATGTCTGGATAATTTTTGCTTCCAGGTTGTTAAAGTGGAGTTATGCCTGGGGTGCCATTATGCATGCAGCTGTGCATGTAGATGTACTTATGGGAGATGTGCACACATATTCAATTATTCATTTTGGTCATTCAGTTGCCATTGAACACAAGAGTTGCAGAGTGCAACCAGTGCAAAATTCTATAGGAAGAAACTGATGCTATCTAACCTTGTCCATTAGTCTCTTGCTCCATTCTCAGTCTGACACCTCTTAATTTTCTCTTTCCTAGGCTAACTGTATCAAGCTCCATGTGCTCTTCCTCATAGGGCATGGTTTCCAGACCTTTCACCATTTTGGCCGCTCTCCTCTGGATACGCTGCAACTTGTCAATATCCCCCTTGAACTGTGATGCCCCAAACTGGACATAATATTTCAGGTGAGGCCTGACCAAAGCAGAACACAGTGGCATGCTTACTTCCCTTGATGTTGACACTACACTCCTATTGATCTAGCCTAGGATCATATTGGCTTGTTTTAGCTTCTGCATAACACCATTGATTCATGTTGTAAGGATTGACTGTTGTAAGGATTCCTGAAGCATTTCAAATGTGCAATAAATGCTAAGTGACAGCAGCCAGCAATGTTAATGAGATGCCCAAGTGCATGTCCAGTTTATGTTTGCATATGTGTTCTTATGGTCATTGCAGAATGAAGAACTGTCTAGTGTCCTTGTGCAACTTGTCCGTTGAGGGAGAGAGCAGGCCGGCCCAGCGTCATCAGGGGCTGGCCTGAAGACAGAGTGCCCTCCCTCCATAACTGTCATCTTTCGGCCGTTGAGGGAGAGAGCAGGCCGGCCCAACTTCATCAGGAGCTGGCCTGAAGACAGAGTGCCCTCCCTCCATAACT
>NC_056522.1:355924635-355957081 GCF_019175285.1 Sceloporus undulatus | reverse complement strand
CCTCCATAACTTGTCATCTTTCGCCGTTGAGGGAGAGAGCAGGCCGGCCCAGCGTCATCAGGGGCGGGCCTGAAGACTAGTGGCCCTCCCTCAAACGCATCTTTCGGCCGTTGAGGGAAGAGCAGGCGGCCCAGCGTCAGCATGGGCTGGCCTGAAGACTGAGTGCCCTCCTCCATAACTGGTCATCTTTCGGCCTTTGAGGGAGAGAGCAGGCCGGCCCAGCGTCATCAGGTGGCTGGCTGAAGATACAGTGTATCTTAATTGTAGATTTTTCTTGTCTGTTATTAATTTTCTGTACACGCTATGATCTATTTGGAATACGGTTTATAATAAAACATATTATTATTATTATTTATATTTATATTATATTATCATCACCCCCCCCACATCCTCAAGACTCACCTTTTTCTATGAGGCCACTCTTCCACAGCCACTAAGTTGCTGGTGAAGTGGAGACATCAGAGAGCATCGGCTATGTTTCTATAGCCTGGAGCAAAATCACAAAGGCATCCTCCAAGATCCTGGAGAAGTCATCATCATCATGGCTATAGGGAGATAGCCACGTGTTTCTTATTGCCATTTGCCTCCCACCAACCATAATGTCATGGAAAGGGGTCCACACGGAGAAAGAATCCTTCAGGAACAAAGAGGAAACCCTGTGAAAGAGGTTGTTGTTCTGGTGGAGTGTTCCATTATTTTTCTGGATTGCGTACCTCAACCATTATTTTTAGTACAGTATGTGTGAAAATTGTTCATCGAAGAAACAATTTACTTTCTTCATGGAAAAATCTCTTTGCTTTTTCAAGGTTTCTTCTGAAAACAATCATGGGAGCTAGAAAAACACCCTTTAAAAATTAAGCTGCAAGTTAATTTCTGCAAGGGTTTTCTCTGCTGCTGCTATTGTTATTATTATTATTCCACCTTTTCCTCTGTACAACATAGGGACAACATTTTTTAAAAAAAAATCTGTTAAAACTCACAAAATACAGTGTGAAAAAGTGTTAAAATGAAAAGAACTAAACGTTAAAATATGAACTACAGTGATATTCGTTAGAATATAGATTTATGCAAAGTAAAATAAAACAAATAATTACTTTGCATCACATGCCAGTGTAAGAAGAGAAAACAAACTATGTATCAATTGAACTTATGTATTACAAGAGAAATCAGTATATATTTTGATGTATATAAAACTTACGAGAGAAACTGGAATGGGGAGGTGGGGTGGGAAATCAAAGGAAATAGCTTGTAATTATTTAAACAAAATAAAGTCTTTTATTTTTTTAAAAATGAGCTACATGCGAACGTATAAAGAGCACAACAGTACAACAAAATAACGGATAGAAAATCCAGCACATGAACAACGTCCATCTCACCACCAACTATCAGTTCTCAAAGGGTGGATGAAACAGAAAAGTCTTTACGTGTCTATGGAAGAGAATAGGGGTGTGCCAGTCTTCTAAGGAATTCCAGAGCCTGAGAACAGCCACGGAGAAGGTCCTGAGAAGTTACACTGTATGTACCTCTGAGGGTTTGTGAGACAGAGAGGGGAATGTCAACATGTGACACTATTTCTTTCTCTCCCAAAGGTGCTGATCCTTCACAAAACTACAAATCTTAGGATTCTGTCGAATGGAGCTATAGTGATTGAAAACCATTTTTATTGTGTGGTCCATAAGCAGTCTAGTGATGATTGTGAAGAACTTGATGACATTTATATATCAGATCTCATTTTTTTAAAAAAAGGTCTGTCTGTCTGTCTATCATCTATCTGATCTATCCATTAAAAATTTCTAACCTCCTTAGTGTTGGATTCTTGTGATGAGATACACAACAAGACCCACACATAATCCGCATAATCCAACAATTTTAAAAGAATTTAAGACACTTTATGATAATTTAAAAGTTTTTTTTTAAAAAAAAAACCCAGTATAAAACAATTTAACAATTCAGGCATAACAAAAGCAGCAGGTCCATTTCAATAGGCACCAAATGCTCAGGAGAACAGCCAGGGTTTGACTGGGTGCTGAAATACCTTTATGCTTTCTGTACACAGTCCTGCACAAATGAACATCTTATATGCTACGGTAGGCAAAGGAGCCAATCTGTAAGCATGTGCTTGAAATATGTAACTAAGATAATTTTATAGGATGATAACCCATAGTTTTTCTAAATGGATAGAAAATGAAAAGATGAAGACTTAGAGAGAATTCAGTATAAGCAATTACCTTGTAACCTTCTTAGCCCCAATACAGAATTCTCCTCTAGGAATGACAAGTGGCATCTTAATTGTGTGGCGGCCAGCAGAGTTTTCACACTGAGAGATGCTATCCTGAGGAGAATGAAATGAGGCTGACCCACAAATGGGACTGTTTGGACAGCTGTTACATTCTGGTAACATCATCATCTCAGCTAGCATCTTCCCTCAGGGTGCATCTACACTGGAGAAAAACATGGTTTGACATCACTTTAACTGCCATAGCTCCATTTGACAGGATTTGTAGTTTTGTGAAGCACCAGCACACTTTGGAAGAGAAAGTTAAAGATCTCATAAAACTATAAATCCCAGGATACAAAAGGACTCTCCTGAGTCTAACGTGCTCCAGGCAGGCCAGAAACATTGCAGAAATGTCCCCATGTCCCTAGATGGTATTTGGGGGCAATTGATTTGGATTTTTTTATTACTCATGTGGGGGTTCCTGGAAGCCATAAAAATACCCCCAGAAGAAAAAGCCTGTCACTTGCACTTTGCCCACCCTTGCCATAGAAACTGAGGCGGGTTTTGTTTTTGTTTTTAGCATATTAGTATATTACTTTAGTATTTCAATACTTTAGCATTTTATAGTGTGGTGTTTGTATCATTTGCTTTTTTACTGTATATGTTCTGATATATGACCCTTTGGTGGAAAGGATGTAAATCTACAGCACTATATAAATAAAGCATAATAATAATAATAATATATTAATAATAGATACATTATTCTAATGTCTGACTTTATATTTGCAGCTACATTTCTTATATACTGCACACTGGGAAGAACTAATATATCTGTCATAGGTTTGCCAGTTCAGGATCATCCCAGGTCCTGAAGTTTCTAGGCCAAACCTTAGGCCTAGGGTGGCCCCTGTGATGTCATTAAGACTTGTGCATTAAGTACCAACCAGTGACACACAGTTTATAAATCAAACACACACATACGTTTTGAGAGAGAGAGAGAGAACCCCATATATACACATATTTTCCAGTTTGGAAATTAAGACAGAACTCTTACATAAGGGATTATTACCCAGATCACAGTGAAATGAGGAAATTGTTCCCTATCGCTTACTTAGGGAGATGGGATAAGGAACATTTCATCTAGCCTGCTTGCTTCTAACCAGAAGGTGGATGCAGAGCAGAGCAGAGAGTGATCCCTGGTGCTACAATGACTGGGAAGGAAGGAGGAAGCTAACTGGGTAAATATATAGACACAAAATCACATAGTTAAAGAGGGGTCTGGGGAATGTTGAGGAGCTTGGGGTGTGTGTGGCAAACGTGGATTCTGATGGGCCACATGAAGCCCGAGGACATACTTGAAGCCATCGTCCCAATTTAAAGAAACAGGAGTTCTCTTGTTTCAGGTTTTCATCTCGTAATTACGTTCTTTGGGTCTCATGAATGTGACTTATGACTTTGTGGTTAACTGTTCAATATACAGAGGATGAAATGGTGAATGCTGTGTAAGCCAAAAGATCTCAGCGGTAAGGTTCATTGTGGAGCTTGCATAAGTAAAGCATTAAGACATTTCTAAAATAAGTGAAGAGAACATAAAACATCCATTAAGGAGAAAAATCTCAAAGAATCCAATTTTTTTTCATAAGTGCTGAGCACATGGGCTTTGCATTAAAATTCATGTGGTTGGGAGCTTAAGAGGATGAAGGTAGAATGCTGTCTAGAGATGTAATTGTCTGCAGAGTGGCTTATTGCAAATGAGGCTAGTGACACTTCAAAGATTAAATTACTGTTGCTCCAAACTTTTGTGAAGTTTGATTTTCTGTGCATAAAGTGCCACTTTGCAATGCCTGTCTTCTGAAAAACAGTGTTGAACAGTGACAGTTCGCAGAGTGGTTTAATCTTCTTTGGAGGGACAGTACTATTTGGCTCCTCAAAATTTTTTATTGTTTGCATAGATTTCACTTGCTGGGACTAAGAGTTATTTAAAGGTTGCATTCAAAGGAGAAAGTGTCTGCAATGACAATGATGACAGCACTGATTTTGAGGTTGTTAGCCCTCACCTGGGAACCAGCTTAGTGTTGCAGTTTCAGTATTGGACTCTGGGAGACCAGGGTTTGAGTCAGCCAAAGAAATCCACTGAGTGAATTTGAGGAAATTGCATTCTCTCAGCCTAAGGCGCTGGCTAGATGAACCCTATGGGTCGCCATCATGACATGCGAGGGGCGGCGCTTTCAGACGCCCCTCGCACGTGACGAGGGCGCCAAAATAGCAGCGCCCTTACATACGGGCGCCGTCATTTTGACGTGATGGACACCTAAGTCTGCACGTCTCGGTGCCCTTGCGGCATCACAACTGCGTCATTGGCACCTTGCGGCATCACAACTGCGTCATTGGCACCTTGCGGCGTCACAACTGCGTCATTGGCACCTTGCAGAGTCACAACTGCACCGTAGAAAGAACCCGCTTTTTGCAGGTTCTTTTTGCTGCGCGAGGGAGCCTCACAGTTTGTGTGCTGCGGCTCCCTCACGCAGCAAACCAGGGCGGCAGGAAACCACCCTTTTTGGGTGGTCTGTATCCTGCCAAAGAGTGGCAAACCATTTCTAAATTAACCTTGCCTAAGATAACCCTGTGTGTGTATATGCCTTCAAATCACTGTTGACTTAGGGAAGGAATAGACAGAGGTCATTCTGCCAATTTCTTCCTCTGAAATAGAGCCTACAGCACCTGGTATCCATTGGTGTTCTCCCATCCAAGTACTAACCAGAGCTGACCCTGCTTAGCTTCCAAGATCAGATGGGATCTGGTTCTTGGTGATTTTGAGGGAATGATGCTGTCCTTTTTCAATTTTTTAATACCCAATAATATTTAAATAGTAAACTCATCTACAAATGCTTTAGCATTATACATTTTGGATTGTTTTGATTGTGTATTTATTTTTAATTTTCTTTCGAGCCACCTTGAGTAGAAAGATGGGATATAAGTAAAATAAACGTATTGAAATATGATTCCTTTTGTAGAGATGGAGGGTGTGCTATGACAAGCTTCCCAGATTTAAAAATGCTGATATTAGAGAGAGAAAGCCTTGAACCCTGGCCTCAAGTAAGGCCAAGAAGCACCTTCTCCAGTGAATATAATCAGCCTTGTTTTGAAACACAGTCTGTCAAAACAATATTCATTTGGAAAGCAGACCTTATATATTGAAGCTGCTGAATAACTGGACGCTCACCTTGAATTCTTAAATCATTTTCCAGAAATGGAAACCTTTCAGCATGTTTGCACAGCAGTAACTCACCCCTCATTATTTCAATCTTTTATAGATGGCAAACATCTTTGTCAGAAAGACTTTTAGCTTTCTCAGTTGGTGGTATGATAATTGGAGCTAGTCTTAAAAGCACTGAATTAATCTGTCTGGAGCATCTTTGTATAAGAGGTTATGAGAGAACCGTTGAGAAATGAAATAAGATTAATGGAAAACTTCACTGCTCTCCCTGAGAATTGTCAGGTTTTTCTTTTAAATAAATATTATGAGGAGGTGCCTGAAAACCTTAAAGGCACCAGATCCTGTCTGATCTTGGGAGTTAAGCAAGGTCAGTAATGGTTAATACTTGGATGGGACACAACCAGATGCTGTAGGCTATATTTCAGAGGAAGGAACTGCTAAACCACCTCTGAGTGTTATTTGCCTGTGAAGAAATGATGAAATTCATGGGGTCACCATATGTAAACAGGCAATTTGAAGGCACATACACACATATTATGGGAAGGAAGAGGGAGTCTTATGAATGAAAAACCCTAGCATATCATGGCCTTTAAATGTTCATTTCCATTGCTGTGACATGGATAGGTGGCGCAGTCTATTTCCTGCACATGCCAATTGTAATGTGCAGTTTTAAAACACAGCTTAAAGAACCGTATATAAATGTATATTTAATTATGTAATTTGAACATTTTCTCAGCAGCTATGTATCTGTAAGTCCATTTAATCTAATTGTACACATTTCCAAATGCATATTCTAAAACATGCATTATTTAATATATTTTGGTATGTTCTTTCGAGCTGAGAGCTGCATCACTACTAACACAGGAGTATACAAACCTCAGCATAGTTACATTATTATCCACACTTGTACAGATCTGCACCATTTTGTTCATGTTATCCATCTGAATGTATTTTATCCTGTTCCATTTACAAATAGAGCTCAAGGTGGCTAACAACATCACCAAAAACAAATAAATAAATCAAACAATTACAATCTCTACAATCACAGTAATCGACGAACATCAGAATGGATGCAAAGGATGGATTTAAGATATACAGTCGGCCCTTCTTATACACAGATTTTTTATACACAGATTCAAACATCCACAATTTGAAAATGTTCAAAAAAAGTATAAATTTCAAATATCAAACCTTAATTTTCCATTTTTTATAAGGGACACCATTTTGCTATGTCATTATATTTAATGGGACTTGAGCATCCATGGATTTTGTTATCCATGGGGGATCTTGGAACCAAACCCTAGTGTATAACAAGTGTCCATTGTATTTATTCTCATCCTTCCTGAAAGCAGAGAGAGAAGGAACTAATCACATTGTTAGTCTGGGGGTCCATCTGCACTACACAATTATAGTGTGATTAATCCACTTTAATTGCTATAGCGGGAGGGGATTACATTCAGCTAGTAAGGCATTGTACAGGTCAGCTGTACATCCTGACAATTTGGGGGAAAGCAGCAAACAATGAAGACAGTGGCACATCCACAAGGTCATCACATCCCAACCACTCCTGCTTTGAGAGAGCCAGAGCAATTGCACCAACATGTGTAATTGTAGAGGTGTTGCCTCATGAGAGAAAAAAGATCATTTCTTATAACTAATATGAATCCCTGCAGCAGTTTAAAGTGAAACTTTGTGGTACAATTTATTTTAAATGGTGGCACTGGCCAACATAAGAAAAATATATTTGCATGTGAATTCACCCACACCCATACCTTCTAAACTGATTCCCAATAACACTCCTCATACATGTACCAGGAAAGATTCTAGAGCAGGTCATTAAAAAGAGACTCTGTGAACATCTAGAAAGCAATTCTATAATTACAAAAAGTCAACACAGGTTTCAGAGAAAGCAGTCATGCCAGACAAACCTGATTTGTTTTTTTTGATAAAATTACCAGTTTGTTAGATGAAGCGAATGCTGTGGATACAGTATATCTTGATTTCAGTAAGGCCTTTGACAAAGTTCCACATGATATTCTTGCAAACAAGCTTGTAAAATGTGGGCTAGACAAGTCAACTGTTACATGGATTTGTAATTAGTTGACTGGCTGAACCCAAAAGGTGCTCAACAATGGCACCTTTTCATCCTGGAGAGAAGTGACCAGTGGGGTCCCACAGGGCTCTGTTCTGGGCCCAGTGCTATTCAACATCTTTATCAATGACTTGAATGACAGAATTGGGAGCATACTTATCAAATTTGCAGATGACACCAAATTAGGTGGAATAGCTAATACTCCAGAGGACAGGATCAAGATTCAAAATGACCTAAACAGACTAGAAAACTGGGCCAAAGCTAACAAAATGAAATTCAACACGGAGAAATGTAAGGTACTGCACTTAGGGCGGAAAAATAAAATGGACAGATATAGGATGGGGGAAACCTGGCTGAATGAAACTACGTGTGAAAGGGATCTGGGAGTCAAAGTAGACCACAAGTTGAACATGAGTCAACAGTGCGATGCGGCAGCTAACAAGGCCAATGCGATTTTAGGCTGCATCAATAGAAGTATAGTGTCTAGATCAAGGGAAGTCATAGTGCCACTATATTCTGCTTTGGTCAGGCCCCACCTGGAATATTGTGTCCAGTACTGGGCACCACAATTCAAAAAGGACATTAAGAAACTGGGGCGTGTCCAAAGGAGGGCAACTAAAATGGTGAAAGGTCTGGAAACCATGCCCTATGAGGAACGACTTAGGGAGCTGGGGATGTTTAGCCTGGAGAAGAGAAGGTTAAGAGGTGATATGATAGCCCTGTTTAAATATTTGAAGGGATGTCATATTGAGGAGGGAGTAAGCTTGTTTTCTGCTGCTCCAGAGAACAGGACCCAGAACAATGGATGCAAGCTACAGGAAAAGAGATTCCACCTCAACATTAGGAGGAACTTCCTGACAGTGAGGGCTGTTCGACAGTGGAACAAACTCCCTCAGAGTGTAGTTGAGTCCCCTTCCTTGGAGGTCTTCAAGCAGAGGCTGGATGGCCATCTGTCGGGGATGCTTTGATTTGGATTTCCTGCATGGCAGAGGCTTGGACTGGATGGCCCGTGTGGTCTCTTCCAACTCCACGATTCTATGATTCTATGATTCTAGGAATGTGTCTTTTACCAAAAGAGACATGGCAGGTTGTTGTGGTGGTGGTGGTAGTGGTGTGCCTTCAACTTGTTTCCAACTTATGGCGACCCTAATGCAGACCCACC
This sequence comes from Sceloporus undulatus, assembly GCF_019175285.1. Taxonomy (NCBI): domain Eukaryota; kingdom Metazoa; phylum Chordata; class Lepidosauria; order Squamata; family Phrynosomatidae; genus Sceloporus; species Sceloporus undulatus. Next base: position 355,948,392 of record NC_056522.1, on the reverse strand, counting down.
ACAGCATTTTTCTGGCATGTTTTTTCAGAGGGGGTTTGCCATTGGCATCCTCTGAGACTGAGAGAGTGTGACTTGCCCATGGTCATCCACTGGGTTTCCATGGCAGGAAACCTACTAGATTCAAACCCTGCTCTCTAATGCTCAAACTGCTACAATACATTGGTTCTCACAATGGTCTACATGGTTCACTATTATCTAATCTGGCGGGCAGCAACAAAGGAGCTCTGATATGATATCTCTGTTCTTTTGCTTCATATTGGCTTTCAAGCCTAATGTGAAATGTTTGCTTCTAATAATTAAAACCATACGGGGCTGAGGACTAGGGATTCATTGTTGTGCCTTCAAGTCATTTCCGGATTATGGCGACCCTGAAGCAAACCAGTCACAGAGTTTTCTTGGCAATTTTTTCAGAGACGGTTTGCTATCCTCTGAGGCTGAGTAAGTGTGATTTGTCCAAGGTCACCCAGGGTTTTCATGGCCGAGCCAGGATTCAAACCCTTATCTCCAGAGTCATAGCCCAGTGCTCAGACCACTCCACCATGCTGGCTCTAGGGGTACTTGCAGACAAAGGACTCCTAGAGCTACCATTGAAAAGACTCTGAGCTACTATTCTATGATGTGACCACTGGGTTACACAGCATTCTTCTCCTGTCTTATCCTAAACAGTTTGAGGCTTTTCTTCCACCACGAGAACTATTTATCTAACCTTTGGTCCTCCCGCTCACTTCAAGTTCCTCTACTATTAAGTGTTTTTACTATTCTTGGTAGCGTGTTATTGATTTTGTTACCTATAAACCACTTCAAGCCATTCCATTGCGAACAAGAAGAAAACAACATTTATTTACAGACAGAATATCTCTTTTGGTAGTTGGTTCTCAAGGATTGTTGTTACAACGTGTATGTCACTTTACTTGTTACAAACTGACTTTCTAGATTACTGCACTACACTCTTATATAGCACTACTATTCCACTTTTACTGCTCTGGCTACCTCCTGTTGCATCCTGGGGTTTGCAGTTTAGGGAGGGGCCTTTAGAATTCTCAGCCAGAGAGATGAGAACAGTACAAGTGGAATAGTAATTTGGTTTACTTCTATCCACATTAAATCTTAATTCGGGTGGCATCCTAATCTTATCAAACGGTTTTTGCCATCTAATTTTCTGCCCAAATACATCCTGGGTCCATCCCTGCTTCCAGAGTCCCTCCTCCTGGCTCTTTTTGGATCTGGGAGTTTTCCAGCTTCAGAAAATGGCCAGGGGAGTGCTCCTTGAAGCGGGAATGGACCTGGGATGTATTTGAGTGGTAAAATAGGCAGCAAAAACCATTTGATAATATCAGGATGCTGCCTGAATTAAGATTTAAACCAGATAATGGTAAACAGAATTAAAACGCCCTGGGATAAGCTCCTAAGAGTGTCATACAGTAATGTGGCTTGTTCCAATTCACTCAATAATTTACACTTCAAACTGTGTTTTATTTCTTTACACACACACACACCATTCACTAAAATCATTCTTTAGGACTATAAATCCTATGAAGGTTTAGCTCCATTAATAAATCACAGTTCCACAGATTATGATACAAGCCCTCTCTTAACTGGCTCTCCATTTCTCAAAGTATAATTTAACTAATCTCATAGGAGATATTAAAATAATTTAACTAATCTCACAAGACTCCTTTCAGCCTTTTAAATCCTTCTACCTTACATGGGAGTCTGAATCCCATTAAGGCACCTATCTACTTCAAACTGCACCTCTGGCAATACTAACTGCTCTCTTAGCAGTTCTTGTTACTCTCAGTTCCTCTCCTTCTTTTTATAGCTGCTCATCAGGTAGGCCCCCACCTTTTTGCCAAATTGTTTGCCAGTGTCTCTCCACATATGCATTTTTCCTTATGCAATTTAACAGAATTCCTGCACTTCAAAATGTACTGCCCCATTGCTAGTTAAAGTTGAACAAGGAGGATTTAAAAAAAACAAAACTGGAGAGTCACTTGATGCGACTCAAGGGAAGTGGACTTTCTCTGCTCCTTGCTTGTTGGTGTGCAAGACACGCATCCCTGTTTGGAGGAAGGACAAGCTGGTCCATGCACATTTACTATTCTGTTCAGGAAAAAGATAGAGCAATGTTATCTGAGTGAATATGAACAGACAGTTCAACTTCTTCAGAGGTGAGCAAGTAAAAGTCCACTGTTGAGATTAAGATTTTGGTTCCCAATGTAAAGTGCCAGGAAGAAAGCTGCACCAGCAGTAGGCCTTTCAAGCCTTTAGACTTTATCTTAAAAGAAAAGGGCTAGCATCACACACCACAAATAGATGTGTCTCAAAATTTTGTACAGTAACTAGACAAAATATATTTTGGTATTTCAACACACCAGAGAGTGGCTATAACATGTGTTGCTTAATAATATTTTAATATTTTGCCATCTCTTCTCAGCTGCTTTAAAAAATGTTTCAATTTCTCTCTCCTCTTCCTACGTTGCCCTATGGTTCTTAGCTTATTTCAGTTACTGCAAACAGATTTAAAATTGCAAATGTAGTTTGCACTCAGTTAACACAAAATGAGGAAGAGGAGAAAGGAGTGTGGCGTTTTGGGCTTTCCAGTAGGCTCAGGCAGAATCAAACAGAAAACCATGTGATTCCAAACCTTGTAAAAAGTAGGGGAAATGAAGAGCCTTGAGGAAATCCTCTTTGAATTACAGCACTTTCAGAACTCCCCACTTGATGTTCTGCCAAGCCCTCATTCTCTAACACATATGGATACCGACACCTTTACATTCCCTAAAATGGGAACAATATTCCAGAGAAACATTCATGATTTGTTTCAGCCTACAGTCAGAAAAAGCAGCGACAGGCTGCTCTTTGCTGCCTGTCTGCTTGGGACCTATATCACAACTGTTACCATGACATTCATTGACATATGGGAATTACAATTTATGAGTAACATTAGTACAAAAAACCTTAGTAAGGATCTTGTGGCATGAGTGTGGCATTGGTCTATATTGGCCTCCATTTGCCCTGTCATTCTATATTATCATCCTCATCTCTCCCTCTCCCAAATATTTGGTGATGTTTAGTAGCATTTGTGAGTATGCCTGTAAAAAAAGTGATGGGCATTTGTTAATGAAAAAAAAATAAAAGCAGAGTCTGGGAAACTTTCTGTTTGCTTGAAGAAGTTTCTCTGGATTGAGTACAACTCCCAAGTGTTAAAATTTGTTCTTGCAACAGTGTTAAAAACTGAGCCAGGGAAACTTTGAATTTTCATTTTATTTTTCTGCATAATAATAATAATAATAATAATAATAATAATAATAATAATAATAGTTTTTATTTATAAACCACTTTTCCGCGATGATCAAAGCAGTGTACAAGTAAAAAGTGCAATAACAAATACAGAATACAGAATAAAAATTGCAATACATAAATAAAACTTTCAATAAAAACATCCCAATTATACAGATTAAAACCATCACATCAAAACCAAGCCAACTGAATGCGGTCAATAATACAATACATATAGGGGGGAGTCACATGATCTCAAGGGACATTGGGGAAGGCTTGCTGAAACAAGAAGGTCTTGAGTCTCTTTTTGAAGAGATCCAGGGAGGTGGTGGAGCGGAGCTCATTGGGAAGGGTGTTCCAGGTCCTAGGAACATTGGAAAACATTCTTTGGCTGGATTACAATTTGCCTGTGTTGATAAAAACAGTACTTGGGGAAGTGTTAAAAGAGAGCTAGGATGTTTCCCCCCCTTTCCTCTTCAAGGTAGAGTTTGGAAAACTTTCTTTCATTGGACTACAGCTCTGAAATGCTGAAAGCAGTACTTGCAAAGGTGTTAAAGCAGTTGGGAAAAGTTTGCTTTTCACGTTCAGCGCAGAATGTGAAAAATTTAATTTTCAAACAAAGAAATATTTTCTCATTTGTCATGCTTTGGCCATAATGCTGCTGGTTAGTCTCAGTTAACGTAGATTAGTTGAATCAATGGTGAGTGGGTTGAGTGGGTCTACTATAGTAAAAGCTAACAAGGATTTTGGACTCTAAAAATGATGAAATTATATGCTCTGAGGAGCACCAGTTGATGATTAATGTAACATGAAATCACCAGGTTGCCCCTAATATCATAGGGGTTACCCTTACATCTTCTTTTTTATTCTATTTTTATTTATTAAAATGCTCCTATCATAGAATTTCAGAGCAGTGCACAATATAAGCAATTTAAAACTAGTCCAGATTAAATAATTTAAAGAACATGAAACCATATTAGACATAGCAACAGCTTCAACCCATTTTAAAAACGACAGCAAGTTAAAACAATGTACATGTGTACTTTGAAATAAATTAGTTGCTGAAGTGGTATCCAGAACCAGTGCTGCTTAGTTTCAGACATAGGGTGCAGCTACGCTGTAGAAATAATGCAGTTTGACACAACTTTAACTGCCATGACTCTGTCCTACAGAATCCTGGGATTTGTAGTTTTGTAAGGCAAGACCTTGTATACAAATCCCAGGATTCCATAGGATGGAGTTACAGCACTTAAAGTGGTGTCAGACTGCATTAATTCTACAATGTAGATGCACTCAAGGTCAGTTGTGTTGTCCATTCTTAGAGGCCCAGGCTCTAATTCTGAATGAGCCATGAAACCCATAGGGTTAGTCACTGAGAGTCTGATCTACCTCATAAGGTTGTGGTGAGGATAAAGTAATGAGGGAAAGAGCAAGTTACCTTGGGTTCATTGGTAGTACTTTGATAAATGGACTAGCTCTAAATCCGAGTTCCATGGCAAGTTTCAAGATTGCGTCCTTAGTTTTCAATTAGTTGTCATTCATTTTATAACCTGGCTTTGATGTTAAGGTATTTTCATAGATGTTTGCAACTCAGACTTTTAAAAAATCCATTAAGTAATGAAAATTAAACAAAATTAATTTAAACAAAAATAAACTTAATGTATTTCCTCTAGTTTTCATCTGTTGTTCAAATTTAGAGAGGATCAAGTTGGCACCTGTCTTAATGTCTTTTTGGTGCCAGATAAAAACCTTTTAATTTCCCCAGGTCTTTCAAAATAATTCATTTTTAATATCTCAATCTTTCCATGATTCTATCATTTCAGTATGGTTGCTTTTAGGTCTCCAGAGTTTATGTCTATGGCTTTTTTTTAAAAATCATGTATTTGTTCCTGAAATTCTGTTACAATTTATTTTGATATAGCTGCTTTGTTTTAAGGGTTTTTTGTAATTGATTGGTGTTTTATTAGCACTGTCATTGTAATTTGCTTTTGGATGAAGAACGTACATACAGTTAAATTAATCCATTCTGCATGGCGTGAGAATAAGGCTGCATCTACACTACAGAATTAATGCACTGAAACACTGCCTCTTCATTCCCACAAGAAAGCTCATCTTCCCAAGCTATGCCAAAACCAGATTTTGCATTTATTAGTCAGACTCAAAAGGCATAAAAATATGTCCAAGCTTTTGAGATGTAGTGTTGAGTAACTGAGAGCCTGCATGGTGTAGTGGTTTGAAAGTTGGACACCTCTGGAGACCAGGGTTCAATTCCCAGCTTGGTCATTAAATTGACTGGCTGACCATAGGCAAGTCACATGTTCTCAGCCTCAGGGGATGGCAATAGCAAACCTCATCTGAACAAATCTTGCCAAGAAAACCCCATGATAAGTTTGCCTTAGGGTCTCCATAAGCCAAATGACATGAAGGCACACAACAACAGCAAGCAGAATAACTGTTGGAATTGCATAGTGTAGATATCTTTTCAACATGGCTCAAGTTAATGCATGAGGTGAGCTGGATTGAATGTACCTGCCTCCTTGTATGTTCCCTTTCATTGCTGGCACCTCCTCTACAAACTGAGGGCCTATTCACACTACATAATTATAGCACTGTGATTCCACTTTAACTGCAATGGCTGCATCCAGTGGAATCCTGTGGTTTATAATTTAATGGGAAACAAGAGAGCACTGGCTGAGAATTCTAAATACAATTGCAAATCCCCGGAATCAATTGCAAACTGTAAATCCCAGGAATAGAACCATGGCCCTGAATTATTATTATTATTATTATTATTATTAAGCTTTATTTATATAGCACTGTAAATTTAATAATAATAAAATAAATAATAAAGTTTTCATTTTTATCCCGCTCCTTCCCACGATCAGGGCGGCTTACAACATAAGTTAAAAACAGTGATTACAGTAAAAACAGAGTAAAAATACAAACAGCATCAAACAATCACTAAAAAATAACAGGCTAAAAGCCCCAAAGCCCAACCTCTTGGCCACGGAAGAGGAGGGAGGCCCACAGGATTTTATTCGGGGAATGCCTGTTGGAACAGGAAGGTTTTAAGATCCTTCCTGAATTGGGCCAGGGTGGTAGTCGAGCGGAGCTCGGTGGGCAGCGTATTCCAAAGGGCTGGGGCAGCGATGGAAAATGTCCTCCGTGTAGTGGAGGATAACCTAGCCCCAGACACCTTCAGTAGTTGCTGCCCAGACGTTCTGAGGGTGCGAGGCGGAATGTACGGGGAGAGGCGGTCCTTTAGGTATCCTGGGCCCAAGCCATATAGGGCTTTATAGGTAATTACCATCACCTTATATTGAGCCCGGAAGCGGATGGGCAGCCAATGGAGATCTTTCAGTACCGGTGTTATATGGCTGGTCCTGGAAACGCCAGTGACCAGCCGGGCTGCCATGTTCTGCACCATTTGCAGCTTCCGGGTTTGGTATAAGGGTTGCCCCATGTAGAGTATGTTGCAGAAATCCAGTCTCGAGGTTACCAGAGCATGTACAACAGTTTCAAGGTCCCTCTGGGCCAGGTATGGGCGCAGCTGGCGAATAAGCCGAAGCTGATGACAGGTGCTCTTGACCGTCGCATTCACCTGAGCAGTCAGGTGAAGCGACGAGTCAAGAAGCACCCCCAGCACTGTACATACAATCTTTTAATTAGACAGTTCCCTGCCCTCAGGCTTACAATCTAAGAAGACACAACACAAAAGGAGAAGGGAATGGTTGTGGGGAAGGGGATCAGGTCCTGGAGTTCATCTTTCCCTCTGAGGCCTGGATTGGAGGGAGGGCTTTGTTTCTTAAGGATAGGCCTGATGGCATTGGCCAGGATGGAGCCAGATGCCTTCTGAGAGGGCTCAGTTCCTTTAGGGAGGCCTGATGGCATTGGCCTTCCTCCTCTTCCCCTTTGAATCCACCTTTCAGACAGGAAGAGCCTTCTGAGGAACCTTTTCTGAAATTTAGGTTTTTTAAAATTAATTGTTCTGCACCAGACTGAATCATGCAGCTGGGATCTCTAAATGAAATGCTTCCTTGAGTCATAACCAGACGTTTCTACTCTCCCCCTTTTGCTCCAACATTCTGAAAATATAATTTATCATTTGGATCTTGCTCTTATTTCTGGCTAAAATGCAATACGACTTCCAGAAATGGGAAATTCCATAGTTTTTTGGGTGGGTTTTTTTCCTCCCTAAATGATGTCAACCTCTCAACACAAAGCCAGTGACTAACAGTAGTGGGAAAGGAAAAATGAAAAGAAGTGTTTTCTGAACATTTAACACTGTATTACAAAATCCGCCCACTGGTTGGCTGAAAAGTTCAGTTGCCTGTTTACTGAGCAGACAATATTTATTCAATCAATGTTCTGTTCACCAGTTAGGAACCACAAAATCTTTTTAAAACATAAAGTCACAATCTAGTCTTTTTTGCAAAAAGAAATGTAATATTCTGTCTCATGATGCTGTTATGGAATTGTAATCTTTCCACTGGGCCTCAGTTTACAGTATATGTTTTAGTGGGATAAGTTGACCTGGGCTCAAAGTTTGGCTGGGTTTGTAGGCTGAATAGCTAGGAATAATACAGAACAGTGGGTCAGAAGCATAACTAGAATGTGAAGCCTAATTTGCACTGCAGAAATAATGCAGTTTGATACAGCTTTAACTGTTATGGAGCCATCCTGTGGAATTCTGGGATTTGTAGTTTGTTGTGGCACTAGAGCTCTCTAACAGAGAAAGCTAAATATCTCAAAGCTACAAATCCCATTGAGCATTGAGCCATGGCAGTTAAAGCATTGTTAAACAGCATTGTTTCTGCAATACAGATTAGACCTTACTCAGACAAGGAAGGAGGAGATGAGCTTAGGGGAGCCCTAACATTCATTAGGCCGAGTGTGGCTGCTGCCTCAGGTAGCTGATGCTAAGGAGTGGAATGAGGCTGCATAGTATTGGAAGGCAGAATAGTATTTGCCAGTGAAGCCTACTCTGTGTTTGCTACACACTACATACAGGTGCAGTGGCAGATTCACCTCTCAAGTCAGAAGCCTTCTGTACTTGGAACAGAGTCAGGATGTGGTGCATGGTTTTGTCCACCTCTGACAGCCAAATGCCTCAGGTTGGACCCGGATGAATTTCTGCAACAAATGTGCATATGGTTTCCCGGCTTGTTGAGAGCTGAAATACAGTTGGCCTTTGGTCTCTGCTGCGGTTTGGTTCTAGGACCCCACCATGGATACTAAAATCCATAGATGTTCAAGTCCTATCATATACAATGGTGTAGTAAAATTGAGTCCCTTATATAAAATGGCAAAAGCAAGGTTCGCTTTTTGGAATTAATTTTTCAAAAGAATAATTTCCAACCATGGATGGTTGAATCTGTGCATGAGGAATCCATGGATACTGGTGTGTGTGTGACTGTAAATAGAACATAGGATGATGATACTGACTTGCTAAGTTTCTTCTTTAATCATTATTGTTGCACAATTCCTTGAAGCAATGATATATCTCAGTTAGCATCTGCAGTTTAGATAACGGGAGGCAAATAAGAATTCTGCCCCCTCTAAATGAAATTTTCCTTCACTCCCCACTTTCTAGCATTGCAGTGATGTAAAGCTTCAGTTCTTTTAGGCGTGGATGATTTTCAATGTTTCCTTCCCTCCAATGCTAGAAATTTAGAGAATGAAGGAAAATTTCAGTTGGGGCACAGGATTTTTATTTGGAAGAGTGGTGTCCTTATTTTGACACCCTTATAGCTACACCCTGGTTTGGGGACTGGAAAAAAGAAAAGTAATTGCTGGTTGATCACTCTCAAATAAAGCAAACGTTTGGGGAGCTTTCAAGAATGTTATTAATGAAGGGAGCCACTAGAATTAGGAAACTGCAGGGCAAGGTAACAATACATTTAGCTGTGAGCCACCCCTGCAAGATTAATAGTGCAAGTCTATAAATGTCTAATCTATAGAATGCTTCATTAAAGGTCTGAAGAGACTGCCCCTAAAGGGCGGCCTGCAGCCGCCTATTTCTTCACTGGATTGGGGCCACAGCAACCACATACTGCAGCCCTGATCTGGTCTTAAATTCCATGGCACAAAAAGGAGCCACAAAAAGCAGGTCCTTTTTGCTTCATGGTAAGGGTGCCATAGCCACTGGTGCTGCGGCTTTTCGGTTCTCCTTTGACACTGCATCATCTGGACACAGTGCCAGAGGAGTACTGTGATGCTGCCTGCCATGTGGTAGGGTGTGCAGCATCACGCCAGCATGCAGGCGGAGTCAGGGTGTACGTTATGCAGACGGCATGCCCCCCCCTCTGCTCCCATGTTGGCCTTTGATGCCGGTCTGTACAGCTTCTAATTTAGTGGGATTTACTCTTGACGTAAACATGTTTGAAGAGTCCATAGAACAATTTGGAAAAAATTTAGAAGTCTCTTTAATTAATAATGGTCTAACCCTTTCATATTATTAATCCCAACAAGATTATACACATTGAATCAAAGGTAATTTGGTAAACCAACATTTAAATTCTAGAGAGAGTAATCTATCAGACTTCCTAAAAGTCTGGCTTTGAACCCTTGTGTGTTCATCCATATTCATGATGAAGAATTAGGGCGGCCACGTCTGGCTCCTTGTCTTCAGCAGCAACATCCTCTCCATTCTGGGAATAGCTGCACCTATTAAATTAGCTAGTACCTCATGAGAAGCCCTCCACTCCTATTGCTACTTCTGTGGTCTCTGAGGGAAAGAAAAGAAGCCAGGCTCAGCTCCTTCATGTCTTGGCCCAAGAGGCTGGTGAGAGGTCCTCCCTCCATTCCAGCTGCCACCACTCTGGTCTCTGAGGGAGAGATGAGCAGCTAGAACCTGATGATCTTAATCTTTTCCAACACTGCCATCCTATTTTTGTCCTGTCTTTCTAGACTGCAAGTCTGACAGCAGGGAACTGTCAAATTAATGATTTCTAAACCAGTCTGGGAGATTTTGGGTTGAAGAGCAGGGTATAAATACAGTGAATTGATGGATGGATGGATACAATTAGCTGGTGCAAATGGTTGAGAATTCAGTTTGTCTCATTTTATAGGACTTGTTAAAATTTTGCAGAATGTTTCATCAAAAATGTGAATATGAGAGAAAGAATAGGATCAGCTTGGTCTGTCCCTAGCTCTGATCTAGTACAAACAATTTGGGTAAAGTTACTTTTTTGGATTGTATAATCCCATTAGCTGGTTAAATTGCTGAAAAAATTAAACTTTCCAATCTCTTGAGTATAAGGCAGAATTTTGTATTAGCCACTGCCTCCTCAGCAATTCAGATTTTAGAAGGCTATTTGCAGGAGGAAGAGATCCTGTCAAATATGCCTTCCAGTTTTCTTTTCTAAATGTTTCCTGTGGACGATTTAGTTATAGTATTTCCAGCCCCTGTTTAAGAAATCACTCGGCAAAACAGAGTCACTTTCCACATTCTCTGGGGTGGAGACTAATGAAAAGTGCACAAATGTACCATTCAAAAAAGAGCCTACTGCCTGAAGCAAATTAAAAATGCCAAGTGTTCATTGCCAGCACAGGAACATTGCATCAGAATGCACATTAGTACCTCAGTGTTTTGATTCTACCATTTCTGGAAGGGAGCATCTGCTAAGCAACCGTTGTTGATGCAAAGTTGATGTCAGCTGTTCAAAAAGAAGAGAAGGTACACTGGGAATTTGGGGTATGACTGCCATGGAGGTGATGCATTCTGAAAGCAAATAAACAGTGAGGCAAACAAGCATATGGACAAGAAGCTTGACAGGAAGCCATTTCTAGACACAGTGGGGCTACTTTGTAACTTTTAACAACACAGTATAAATACATTGAAAAAGGAGATGAAATTTCTCTGGAAATATCAATAAATCTTGGTGTAGGAAGCTTGGATAACCTTGAGCATGTCATTATATATGCTATCTAAGCTATGAAAGTGACTCCTCTTGGGGCGGGGAGTGGCATATTCCATTAGCTGGAGAAGAGAAGATGGATAAGTGGCATCAAAGTCATCTTGAAATAGCTTGACAGAACAATATCGAAATATGGAACAAGGTGGAGCAATCTTAGGGTTTGCTGCTGTAGAGACTAAATATAAACCAATGGCTTCAAATTACAAGAAAGGAGATTCTAACTAACCTTCAGGAAGAACTTTCTGATAGTACAGTCAGCCCTCTGTATCTATGAATTTGTATCCATGGAATCAACCAGCTACTGGTTGAAAATATATTTTTTAAAAATCTCAGAAAGCAAACCTTGATTTTGCCATTTTATATAAGGGATACAACCCAGTGTGGTGTAGTGGTTTCAGTGTTGTACTATGACTCTGGTGATCAGGGTTCGCTTTCATGCTTCGGGCATGAAACCCAGTGAGTGATCTTGGGCAAGTCACATGCTCTCAGCTTCAGGAAAGGAAATGAAAAAACTCATCTGAACAAATCTTGCCAAGAAAACCAGTTGATAAGTTTGTCTTAGGGTCAACGTAAGATGGAAATGACTTGAAGACTCACAACAACAATAAGGTATAACATTTTACTATTTACATCGAACCAGACCCTGGAGAATACCAAGGGTCCACTGTAAGAGCTTTTTGACAGTCTATAAACAGAAGTTAGGTAGCTGTCTCTCACATTCTTGTATGGGGTTGGTGCACTGGGAGAGTGGTGCACCTTCTTATCCAGATGCACAAGGACAGCCAGAATGGAGCTGGGCACCCCTGTGTAGCCAGTAGGTGTCCAAGCTGACTGAAGTGCATCCTTGAGTCCATTTTATATTTGATGTTTTAACTTGCTTCCTTTTTACTCAATTCTATCTTATAATATTATCTATTGTTTTATCTATTTGTTATTATCCTTTAGATTGTATGTCATGGGCAGGTTCTTCGATTTTATTGACTTTTGTACAACTCTGTGTACACCTACAGCGCTTCATAAATAAAGTTTAACAACAACAACAACAACAACAACAACAACATGGGCTATTCTGCACCTAGGAAGGAAACCAGAAAGAAGGAATACTCTGCAAGTTTCCTGAGGGTGTAGCATGTGGGTACGTGTCTGCAATAGTATTTCACATTCACAAAGAATGCAGATTCATGTGCCTTTGGTTCAAGATGCACCAGCTCAGAGTTTCTAGAGATTTTTTTAAGGAAAGTGATTGAAACTGTAAGAACTCTGGCTCTCTTATAGCAAATGGAGAATTTGGCCCCAAACTCAGTGTTAAAAGGAAAGTTGTAGAGAATCCATTAGCAAAAAATTCTTGTCCAAATCATGTGCTCTCATTGCTCTATGATGGTTGACATTAATCAGTCCTTCACTGTATGATTAAAGAGGAACATTCTAAATTGGAAAGGATTCAGAGTTTTGTTTTGTTTTTTTAAAAAATAACACAGATGATGAAGAATTTGGAAAGCAAAGCTTGTAAGGAAATTTGGATGTGTTTCATTTAGTTAAGTGCTATAAATTGAGTGGAGAATAAGATGATTTATTGATGGATCCAGGGAGTAAGTAAAAGGGTGGGGGAGACAATATTGAACTAACTGATACAAAAATAAGTATCTGTGTTGTTCTCCCCTAAGCTACAGGAGGAACTATAGCTTAGCAGCTGAGCAAGTGTTTGGCATGCAGAAAATCCTTGATTCAGTTCTTAGCACCTCTGGATATAGGCACCAGAACAACATGAAACAGGCATGGTTCCCCACTCCTGTTTCTTTGGACTGAGAGATTGAGAGTCCTTTGCCATTTGTCACCTAATCTGTTTCTGTCTGAGATTGCAAAGCTCCTTTTTCCAGAGTTTAAGGAGTCCTCCCTGCAAAAGGCCTGAATTCCTGCAAATCATGTGTGGATAGATTGCATTCTAATCTACTGGAATGAGGAGTATTTAACTGTGCAGACAAGCTCTGGAAAGGGAGTTTTATAGTCCAGGGGAGCCACTGAGAAGGCCCTCTCTTTTGTTCCCATCAGATGTGCCTCTGAGGGCAATGGGGCACAGATCTCAAAACACAGCAGATCTCAAAACACAAGCAAGTTTACAGTGGAGCATGGGGGTCCTTCAAATAACCTGGACCTGACCCATACAGCGCTTTGTAGGTCAAACCCAACACTTTGAATTGTGCCCAGCAATGTTTTAAAGTGTAACAATGGGATGGGGAGGTGAACTTCTGTTATCATGTCACCAAATTTTGACTGTGGAGTGTGAGAATCAGCAGATTCCCCAGAGGCTCAAATTGGCCCCCAGATCTGGTAAAATTCCCCACCCTTGTTCTGAGAAGGAAGCAATGGGTGGCTGTTGCTGTTAATATGTATCTTCAACTCACTGGTGAATTCACACCCTCCAACCCTTCGCAGATGAAAACTGGGACACATGTGGCCAAGCAATATCAGTGTGGTCAAGGTGGCAAAAATTATTAATGAGGAAGGACCCACAAGTGAGGAGGTGCTGTGGCAGTTTGCTTTTGCCCGAAACCACTGGGAAGGGCAAGATACTGCATCCTCCTCTCCCTCTGCTGAGTTACTTGAGTGTAAAATACATTTTCCCTTTTGAACTCAGTTTGTAGAAATTGAATTAAGCCAAGGATGAAGAAGGAAAGTGGGAGAAGGCGAGAAAAACTAGAACAGTGTAAAAGCAGCTGTAAAAGTGGGATAACAACCAGGACTGTCACTGCCAAATTGGGACAGTTGGAAAGTGATTGCTTTGGGTAGGCTCTCTTTCCTTCCTTTTGTGTGTTCCACTCCAAAGTAGAAGTAAAAAGTATTAGAGAATTTGAATCCTTGCTTGTAGAGATATAACTTTATTATGCTATCATCATATAAAAAAGAACAAAAAAGGGAAACTAATTGCAAGCAAATACTGTACATTACTTTAACTTGCTATGAACAAACTAGAAAACTATCACATTATTCTGTTCGTTCTCCATGAGCAAATTAGACTTGACTGAATAAATAATAGAAACTAAATTGTTACATGATTCTTGTATTTTTCTCCCCAGTTGCCAAGAAAACACATTATGGTTTTTACTGGAAGACTTTTAAAGGGAATTATGAACAAAGGATAAAAGAAAGAATTCTTCTTTCCTCTTGAGAGGTTGAACATGATTACTATCATTCATAGGAAGGAGTTGTGAATGTTTAAAGTAGAACAATAACAGAATTCAAAGCTTACATTTAAAAATGCTCAGACATTTTTAAAGAAACAGAAAAGCAAGCAACTGATTTGCGGGAAGGGGAAGAGACAGATTGCCTCCCTTCTGCCCAAGTTGACAGACTCTGGATGCTTCAATAATTTTTTGTTTCTTTATTAGGTAATTACAATGGTGTGACGTACCCTGCTTCCCTCTCTTCTTGTACTAAGCCAGCCTCCAGACTTACGAGTAAAACACTGGAAATGCAACAGCTTTGCCTTTCCTCACCGTCCAAAGGAGGGAAGTCTCCCCTCTCCTGTCAAAACTCTTGCCTGATTTCTACTTTCCTTGTATACTGTTAGCAGGTTAAACGCATACTGTACAAAGTGTTTCCCAAGCTGTGAATCGATCCCCAAGCCGGGAATTGTACCCTGGTCTCCAGAGTTATAGCCCAACACTCAAACTACTATGCCACTATAATTCAGTGTTGGACTATGACTCTGGAGACCAGGGTTCAATTCCTAGCTCAGCCATGAAACTCACTGGGTGACCTTGAGCAAGTCACACACTCTCAGCTTCAGGAGAAGGCAATAGTAAATCTCCTCTGAACAAATCTTGCCAAGAAGGTCTGCCTTGGGGTCGCCATAAGAAATGACTTGAAGGCACACAACAACAGCAAGAGCCAAGAGCACAGTGTTGCAGTGTGGCATGCTCTGGTTCCAGAGAGAAAGCAATAACCTCTTCTGGGATATTCCATTACAATCTCTACCCCAGGGCTTGTCTACACTTGTAAAAATCCCTGAACTTGCTGGAAAAGCCACTGCTGTCTGTCCCTACAACGCATAGCTGCTTCCAGTGGGAAAAACCACATAGTTTTCCTGTAACTTTGCCTCGGAGTAAGCAAAGTCAGGGAAAACCCCAATGTTTCCTTGAAACTCCAGGTTGAGTGTGGGGTTTTTTGGCATGTAGACAGATGGGACTGATTGAGGCTGAGCCAATTGTTCATCCACCAAGAGCTGCACCATCCTTCTTTGCTATGCTGAGGAGTGCAGGGAAAGGGGATGAGTTGTCCAGAGAGCCATTCCCACCGTTTTCTTACTGGCAAGAGCTCTGTGGAAAGGCTGCCAGGCACACTGCTGCTTTTGCTTCCACATCCTTAACAGCTACATGGCAGGCAGGTACAACATGCTATTCTCCATAGAGGGAATCACAGTACTTTGATGTTGGCCAGTGCAAATGGAAGATCATTTCATTTCAGTTTGTTAGTTTTTATAAGAACATTCCCAATTCAGAAATCCCTTCACTTCAATGGAAAGAACTTGATTAAAAAAAGGAACAAGGGGAAAAGGACAAGTCACAGATTTCTCCATCCCTAGCCATTTGCTTCAGAATGTTCTGAGAAACATCACCTGTCCTTCTCTTTGACCCAGGTCCAGCAACCATTTAAGCTAGACATAATCAAGCTATTATTATCATTCCATTAGTATTAGAGTGGTTTACATGGGACAGTGTTTTCCCATCAAGGTACTGATTCTCCCACTCCCAGCTCAGTGCACCTTATGATGATGGTGAGACTGGATTGGGAGCTTTAAACCACTCTATAAATGCACAGCTATGGATGAATGTGTTTAAAAATGACTCACTTGGCACAGATTTTAGACAGCGCTCAAGGCAAACACATTCCTGGCCTGCAACCAAGGCATTCATTAAATGTAATAAGTCCTTTAACCAAGGAGAACTCGAACTCTTTCTTAAGTGTTCAGTTTGACACCTTCTACTATGTTTTTCTTTTTTTTTAAGTGTACAACTCATTTCATCTTTTCTCTTTCTTTTTTAGGCAAAGGTCATTTTGATTATGAATAAATAATAAGCTATACTCACTAAACAATGAGCTGTTTAGTTCTAAAGTTTAGTGATGGAATAATTTTCATTTCTCTTACCCTCTATTTTTGCCAGTGTGAAGAATCACAATAATGTATGAAATTACAAGAGTTAATGCTTTTTCTTTTCTTTTAAAAAATTACCTCATATATGTATTGTTAGTCTCCTTCTTTCTTCAACTCAGGGGGGAAAAACACATTGCAAATGTTTTCTTCCCAAGTATGTAGTAATGCTTACTAATTTTCAAATAATGCTTAGTAATTTTCAATGTACAAAGCATTTCATATAGAAAATACAAACATATTTACCTAAATCCATAATTTAATGTTGCTAGAGAGATAGGTATTGTGTGTATATGTGTGTGTCTGTAAAAAGAGAGAAATTGAGAGGTTTCTTATCCATCCTCAAAGGATGCAGTTAGTCATGTCTTTATTAAAGTAACAAAACAGAAATATTAAAATGCTACAGCAAACACATCCACTTTCTCTAGTGGATGGGTGGATGGATGCATGGATAGATGGATAGACACAGAGAGAGAAGGCTGTGTCTGCACTGTAGAAATAATGCAGCTTGGCATCACCTTAACTGCCATGACTCCATCCTACAGAATCCCTGGGTTTGTAGCTTGGTAAAGCACCAGCACTCATTGGCAGAGAAGGCTGAAGACCTTGTAAAACTACAAATCCCAGGATTCTATATACTGATGATATAGCACTTAAAATGGTGTCAAGCGACATTAGTTAAACAGATTAGATGCACCCATAGATACATTGCAAGCATCTGGCTTTTCCAAGTTTTTTGGGGGCAGGCAGCCATCCAGGCCCAGAACTGGCGAAGTGGGGGAAGAAAAGACTGACAGGCAAGAGCAGCCAGCAAATCTGTCACTGTGGGAGTGATGTATGCTACCATAAGCTTCTTGAAGGCAGTGGGATATAAATGAAAGAAATAAAATTGTTGATTTATTGATACTTTGGCCTGTGCAGTCCTTCACAGTTCCATATTGTCCCCAATGTTATTTAATACATACATGAATATGCTGGGAGAGAGTGCTTTGACTTTTGGAATGAAGTACCATCAATAGGCTGGTGATAGCCAACCTCCCTTTTCCTTTCCACTAAATGCTTGTAAGCTTGTGAGCCTCCTTGGATCATATATAAGGAGCAAGCTGGGATATACAATAGGTCAAACTAAATCAAATAAATCAATCACTCAGCCAATTCAAGGAAAGCACTTTGGTTCTAAACCAGCTTTTGGTATCAGTAATAGATTGGATGCGTGAACAAATGAACCTTTAATCCATCCAAGACACAGGTAGTCCAGAGTACTTGAAAGAAAAATGAAAGAATGTATGGACTGGGTATACACATACAGTGGGCCCTTGGCATCTGCTGGGGTTTGGTTCCAGGATCGCCCATGGATACCAAAATCTATGGATGCTCAAATCCCATTAAATACAAAGGCACAGCGAAATGGTGTCCCTTATATAAAATGGCAAAACAAGATATCCTTTTGGAATTTATATTATTTTTGAATATTTTCAAGCTGTGGATGGTTGAAGCTGTGGATAAAAAAAATGTGGATGTAGAGGGCCAACTGTATGTGCCAGTTTCAAAATATAGTTAAAGACTATATTGTTCAGGGAAGCGTTCCCAGGCATTGTGTGATTGTTTTTCTGGTTGTTATCTCATATTTGATTTGATATATGATGTTTTAAACTTGTTGCCTGCTTATTTTATCTAATTCCATCTTGTATTATTATTTATTGTTTTATATGTATTTTGTTATTATCCTGTAGAATGTATGCCTTTGGCAGGTTTCATTTTTATCGATTTTATTGATTGTATGTACAATGCTGTGTAAATCTACAGCACTATATAAATAAAGTATAATAATAATAATAATAATAATAATAATATGTATATTGAAATTGTCACTACACTAAGGCCTTTTATACTACACAGTAATAGTGCTAAATTCCACTTTAACTGCCATGGCAACATCTTATGCAATCCCAGGGTTTGTAGTCTGTAAGGCACTAGATCTCTCTAGCTGATAATTCTAAATACCCCTCCCAAAACTACAAGGCCCAGAATTCCATAAGATGGAACCTTGGCAGTTGAAGTGAAACCATAGTGCTGCAATTGTGTAGTGTGAAAGGCGAGCCTTGCTTCTTTCCTTTGCTTCTTTCCCTTCTTTCCTCTTCATGTCTCCAGAGCTTCCTCTTCCACTTTCAGTTCAAAGACAGACACCATTAGCACTTGCAGGAATTTCTTCAAGGAGTTTCTTTTTCTGTTCAGCTGTTTATTGATGGCTTCCTCACTGTTGAACTCCCCCACAGTGGCCTATGAATCATTCAGCTTGGGAAATCAAAGTATGTTGTTGGGAAAGGAAATTTTTAATAGTAGTATCACCACATCATGCTGTTAGAAAAGGGTCCTGGGTCAGCTGTCAGTTTTATTTTATTGTTTTCTTGATCATGTTATGTGACAAAATACTGTGCCACTTTAGACACGGCTGAAAGCCAAATTACATCCAGTTAGTAGTCTTATGAAAACATTATGACCAAGCAGAACCGCTTAGCAAAACAATGAAGTACCTGGCAAGAAAATCTTACTACACAAGGGAGTCTCCTGTTGTTGTTAACTGCTTTCGATTGGCCCTCAGTTCATGGCAATCCTTTGGATGAGACATCTCCAAGACCCCCCTAATCTCCACTGCTCTGCTTAAATCTTGTAGAATCAAGCCTGTGACCTCCCTGATTGAGTCCAGTGATCTGGTGTGTAGTCTCTTTCTACTACCCTCCACCTTTCCTAGCATTATTGTCTTTTCTAATGAGCCTTGCCTTCTCAGCTTCATCATCTTGGCATCCAGGGAGAGTTCAGGCTTGATATTTTTCTAGGACCCATTTGTTTGTCCTTTTGGCTGTCCATGGCATCCTCAGCACTCTTCTCCAGCACCACATCTCAAATGAGATAATACATATTTCATAATACGTTGGAAGTTATGAAAAGAATTCAGAAGGACCTTGATAAACTAGAAAATTACAAATTAATAAAATGAAATCCAAGAGAGACCACTGCGAAATTCTACATTTAGGCCAAAAAACCCCAAATGCACAGGTATAGGATGGGTCAGCAGTACGACATGCAAAAAAGCCCTTAAAATTATTGTTGATCATAAATTGAATATTAGCAAACAGTGTGCAGCAAAGAAAACAAATACTATTTCAGTCTGCATTAATAGAAGCATAGTTTCCAAATTGAGGGACTATAGTTCCACTATATTCTGCACTGTCGAGGCCTCATCTGAAGTACTGTGTTAAGTTCTAGGTGCTTCATTTTAGGAACAATGTAGACAAGTTGGAGTAGGTTCAGAGAAGGGCAACAAGGCTGACAAGAGATATGGAGAACAAGACATAGTGTAAAACTAGCAGAGTATGTCAGGATGTGCTTACCTTTGGCACTGGGATGGATACTAATAGCTGATTGCTGAACAGCCTTGCAGAATGGGATCAGGCTGGCTTCAGAAAACCATCTGTTGATGAGCCTTCTGTTTTCTGTCTGTCCCCAAGCACTTTTCTTCCTTCCACAATGACAGCTTCTGTGTCTTCTCAAGTTAATCATCCTTAACTGAGGAAGAAGCTGCTGAACTGCATCAGTGTGTATGATTTCTAAAAGCAAGAAAGATTCAAGCAAAAATACCCAGGCAAAGTGAAGGGTTTTACGCCCCACTGAATTTGATGGAAAGTATTTCAGCACATACTTAACTGTTTTTTTTTTGTGTAGCTGTGTAACAGAAGTTTCCCATTCACTGGGGGGGGGCAGAGTGGGCTTCAGATGTCCCTACAACTTTTCCTTGTTTTTTCACTATTACTTCCATCTTTTTTCTTATTACAGATTATCTCTTAAAGTGGAATTGCTACATGGTAGCATGAGGAAAACCTCTAACTCTTGAGACAAGGCAGCTGTAACTTCTACTCAGTTTTACTTTATGTTTACTTACCTAGAAGCATGCATGGCATAGCTGTTTGAATGTTGGACTAGGACTCTGGGAAACCAGGGTTCAAATCCCCACTGAGCCATAGATAGCATACCCACTGGGCAACTCACACTCTCTCAGCCACTAGCAAATCCTCTCTGAACATATCTAGCTGAGACAGCCCAGTGATAAGTTTGCTGAAGGAGTACCATAAATCTGAAACAACTTGAAGGCATACAACAACAGTAATGAATAACCAGCACCTCTGTATAACAGAGAATATCTCTCCCTCTCTCTCCTTCCCCTCTTACAGAAGTATAAGGTATCTAGTGCCTCTGTATAGCAGATGCTGAGGACCATGAGCATGCTGTTGCACCCATGTTCTCCTTATGAGCGTCCTATAAATATCTCATTGATCACTATGTGAACAACAAAGGTTGGCCTTTGGTCTGATATAACACAATTCTTTTGTTTCCAGGGTGTTCAGAGATTCATGGTTAAATTATGTATAGTTTTAAAAATGATTAAAAGTCACCATTGGGATTGGGATCATGGTGTTTAATTGTCTTTTCTCAGAGAATGACTGGCTATGCAGGTGGTGCCAACAGGAGAGTTTTGGCTTCTAGGACTATGGTCTTCATTTTCTGGATGAACGTTTACTGGCTACAGATGGGCTCTGCCTCTCAAAGACCAGGTCTTTGGTAAAAACATGGCTTTCAATGGCTGTCACAGAGAAGAGGGGGCAAGTTTGTCCTCTTTGCCAAGAGTGCAGGGCCAGGTCTAATGGTTTTAAGAAACAGGAAGGGAGATTTTGACTGAATATTAGCAGGAACTTCTTGACAGTAAGAGTGGTTTGGCAATGGAACCAGTTGCCTAGAGAGGTGATGTGGGTCTCCTTCTCTGGATGTCTTCAAAAAGAGGCAGGACAGCTAGTTGCTGGGGATGTTCTAGTTGGAGATCCTGCACTGAGCAAAAAAATTGGGCTTGATGACCCATGAGGCCACTTTCAACTCTATGATTCTATGATTCTGCTTTGAAGATTAAAAGTAACCCTTGTAAGCTGCTCTCTAGCCCATGGATGTGTGTGGAACATCTTTTTCCTTTGTGATAAACAGCAGTTTTGGCTATAGAATTTGGGTTGGGAATATGTTGAAAAGAAAAGGGTTAGTCCTGTTATATATCCTCACACTCAGTCTTCTTCCCCATGGATGCCTTTTAGTAAAATGTGGGAATTCTGATGACAGATATCCTGACATAATTGTGTATTTTGGCCCATAGTCATCTCAGAGAAGTGGAAGTTTGAGGACCTTTGGTGAAGTCAGGGCTGCCATCTTGGGGCAACCAAACATGTGGTGATATTGTCCCATATAAACCATAACCTAAAATAGTGCTCACTTCGGCAGCACATATACTAAAATTGGAATGGAGAAGATTAGCATAAACCATAACCTAAAATATGTGTGTGTGGGGGGGGGGGTGAACACAGACCCACAAAAATAATAGGCAAAAACCTCAGAAGCCAAGTAAGGTTAGGTTTGTGTAATACAGTACTTGGAAGGGAGACTGCCAGGGGATACTAGTATCTGTAGGCTCTATTCAGAGCAAGGCAATGGCAAACCACTTCTGAGTATTCCTTGCCTTTAAAAATTGTATGAAATTCACAGGATCACTGTAAGTGAACAGGTGTAGGCAAGATCTATGTAGGAGAATTTTTATTTAGCTCAAAATCGAGAAGGGGTCAACTACAAGTACCCTATGAAATCATATCCCATCTGTATACCAAGGGGCCAGTGGATCTAAGAAATGTCGCAGAGGCAGGCTTCTCCAATTAAAGTATTTCTTTATTTAAAAGGGAAAATCACACAGCAATTCACTATCACACACTCATTCACTCAAGACTCAGGAAATCAGGGGTTAGCTTTGGAAAAGGTTGAGGCAACCCTACAGGTAATATTTACTATCGATGAGGCTTGCTTCCGGGGGTCCAATTGGTTGAAAGAGAGTGAGACACAGTCAGTCTAGATTTCATGGGGAATTCACATCACTGTGGTCTCTGGTCTAGCTCTGACACTTCCATTTAACCAACGCTCTTGGAATATCATATGGAAGGGAGTTTTCCAGGGGTTTTTAAGGGCTAAATCTAGCCGCTGGGCAAAAGTGTGAATTGTCTGACAACAATCAAGGGAAATGAGAAAGGAGTTAAATTGATAGCCGGCTCATCAGGTGAGACAATCTAAACAAACATCGTCCATTCTTCTGATTATTGGAGGTGATGATAGTCCCATTAATAACTCCCAAACTATCTGATAGGCTAGTCCAAGGGGTATTGTTCCCAAAAGATCTCATGAGGCTGACCTCAGTGTGCACATGCCCTGCCGTTTAGTGGATTATGGTGTACTATAGGGCAGGTTCCATCTGGGGTCATGTGGAATACCACACACACCAAAATTCAGAAAAAATGCACAATGGCTAACAGATGACCAGAAGGCACATACTGTTCATTCTGTGCCTGGTCTTTTGCCTTACAGTCTTTTCCATGCCACACATATGATGCAAACTGAGGCTGTGCATCTTGTTGATTTTACAGTCTGGAAATACAAACCTAAAGTGAAATTATGAGGATACGCTACAATGAAAATGTAGAAATGTTGCGATTTCTGATGAATCCTCCAGGCTATTCAATTATATTTTTGAGAAGTCACATTGGATGATGATATGGACTGCCGTAAATATTGCACCACAATATCATCTGAGCTAAATGTTAAACCAACAAAAACAAGAGAAAGAAAACAGATTTAATACTGTGGTTTATATTTCAAAGGATTACTCACAAATAGGGGAATATGCATTATTCATAAACAAGTCTTGGAAACTTTAAATCCATTCCCCCCTCCAAATTTACTTCATGATTTGATGTGTTGAAGAAATGCAAAGCAAATGATAAAAGTATGTATCACTTAGAATTATTATCTAAATGGGCTAAAATAGAGGGTCATAGTTCAAAAGGAGCCAGTCAGGGGCAAACTGCTCTACAGGTGAATCTTCTTTTTACCACTGTCTTTCAGCCAGAGAAAATAAGAATGTAACACAAGATCAGAGTGAAAGCTTATCTTGTCTAGCATTCTGTTTCCATAGTTGACAGTGGGAAGGTTGACAATGGGAAGTCCAGAAGCATAACTTGAGGACAAAAGTAGTCTGCTAGACATGTTCCGCAGCAACTAATCAACATGGGTTTTAGAGAAACAAGTCATGCCAGACAAATCTTATCTCTTTTTTGATAAAATTACCAGCTTGGTAGATGAAGGGAATGCTGTTGATATAGTATATCTTGATTTCAATAAGGCCTTTGACAAGGTTTCCCATGACATTCTTGCAAACAAGCTTGTAAAATGTGGGCTAGACAATGCATCTGTTACATGGATTTGTAATTGGTTGACTGACCGAAGCCAAAGGGTGCTCAACAATGGCTCCTTTTCATCCTGGAGAGGTGACCA
>NC_056522.1:355905898-355924535 GCF_019175285.1 Sceloporus undulatus | reverse complement strand
GATAAAATTACCAGCTTGGTAGATGAAGGGAATGCTGTTGATATAGTCTATCTTGATTTCAATAAGGCCTTTGACAAGGTTTCCCATGACATTCTTGCAAACAAGCTTGTAAAATGTGGGCTAGACAATGCATCTGTTACATGGATTTGTAATTGGTTGACTGACCGAAGCCAAAGGGTGCTCAACAATGGCTCCTTTTCATCCTGGAGAGAAGTGACCAATGGGGTTCCACAGGGCTCTGTTCTGGGCCCAGTGATATTCAACATCTTTATCAATGACTTGGATGACAGAATTGGGGGCATACTTATCAAATTTAGAGATGACACTAAAGTAGGAGGAGTAGCAAATACCCCAGAGGACAGGATCAAAATTGAAAATGACCTTAATAGATTAGAAAGCTGGGACAATGCTAACAAAATGAATTCCAACATGGAGAAATGTAAGGTACTGCACTTAGGGCAGAAAAATGAAATGCATAGGTATAGGATGAGGGACACCTGGCTTAAAGAAACAATGCATGAAAGGGATCTAGGAGTCCAAGTAGACCATGTCAACAATGTAATGCGGCAGCTAAAAAGGCTGATGTGATTTTAGGCTGTATCAATAGAAGTATAGTGTCTAGATCAAGGGAAGTAATAGTGCCCCTGTATTCTCCTTTGGTCAGGCCCCACCTGGAATATTGTGTCCAGTTCTGGGCACCACAATTCAAAAAGGACATTGAGAAACTGGAGCATGTCCAAAGGAGGGCGATAAAATGGTGAAGGATCTGGAAACCATGTCCTATGAGGAATGACTCAGGGAGCTGGAGAAGAGAAGGTTAAGAGATGATATGATAACCCTATTTAAATACTTGAAGGGATGTCATATTGGGGAGGGAGCAGGCTTGTTTTCTGCTGCTCCAGAGAACAGGACCCGGAACAATGGATGCAAACAACAGGAAAAGAGGTTCCACTTGAACATTAGGAGGAACTTCCTGACAGTAAGGGGTGTTTGACAATGGAACACGCTTCCTCGGAGAGCGGTGGAGTCTCCCTCCTTGGAGGTCTTTAAACAGAGGCTAGATGGCCATCTGTCAGGTATGTTTTGATTGAGAGTTGCTGCATGGCAGTGAGTTGGACTGGATGACCCTTGTGGTCTCTTCCAACTCTATGGTTCTATGATTCTAGAGCAAATTTTAAACTGGTTCCTGCCCCCGAGGCTGGAGCCAGGACATGGGATGGAGGTGGGGATTATCGCACACTAAATCACTGCCAAATTGCCAGCCACTATCAGCCCGGGTCCAAGACGTGCTCTGCCAGCACTTTTTAGAAGCTGGAAAACTTTCTGGCTTCTAAAAAGTGCTGGCAGAGCATGGCTGGGACATGGTTTGGACCCTGGCTGATGGCGGTTGGTGGTTCAGTGGCGATTTAGTGTGTGATAATCCCCACCTCCATCCTGTGTCCTGGCTCCAGCCTGGGAGGCTGAAGCCAGTTTAAAATGTTGAACGATAACCTTCACAGTGATCGTCAATGTTGAAATCAATCTTCACACAGGAACCTTGCACTGAGTTGATGCTGTCATTGAACTACCCACTGCAGCTCCAAGATCCTCTTCATGGTCAGCCATTGAGAGATCAGAGTCCAGCAGCATATATAGGAAGTTACTTGAACATTACTTTGCAGTTGTGAACTACATTCATCATTTAACCCCTTTGCATTCCTTTCAGCTGAGTGGGTGCCGAGGAGCCTTTAAGAGCTGCCTTGCCAGTCTATAGCTTTCCAGCATAGCTGAGTGGGTGCAGAGGAGCCGTTAAGAGCTGCCTTGCTGGTCTACAACTCTCCAGCACAGCTGAGAGGGTACAGAGGAGCCTTTAACACCTGGCTGCTGGCTCCAAGGATGCTGAGCCTTTCTTTCACCTAGGCCAGAGACAGTGGTGGCAGAGGAGTCGGGAAGCTGCTTTCTCCCTTATTTTATGTGGGACTCAGAGGGGAGATATGTCATCTAGGCGGTGAATGGGTGAGAGGAGGATGATAAAGAAGGCTAGCCATGTCCGCCCTTAGCTGTCCTATTTCATTTTAATTCTTTAAATTGTTTTAATGATTTAACTATTGTAACTGTTATTGTGTTTTATTATTATGTAATGGTAGGGATTGTATGGGGACAGTGTAATGTGACTATTGCTTATTTTTTGTATTTTTATTCTATGTCATAATATTGTTAGTTGTTTTATTATCATTTCTGTTGTAATCCGCCTTGATTCCTCCGGGAAAGGGTGGAATATACATTTATTATTATTGTTATCATCAGCAAACATGAGCTGCTCATTGCTTACTCCAGATAATTTTTGAACAAAAGAAAAAAGGCCATCCTTGGGGAATCGTTGATATCCTTCAATTGTGAGAAGTGTCCATAGATTCTGCTCTGTTGTCTGTTTTTTAAAAAACCAATTAACCATCTATTCCTTGAGACAACCTCTTTGTTTAACCCATGGCAGCTGAATTTACAAAGGAATCTCTAGTGAGAGTTTCTGTCAAAAGGCTTTTAAAAATTCAAATAAACAGTATTTACTGAATCACCTCTCTTCCCATGTTTGCTGGCAATTGCAAAAATTTTAAAAAACAGGCTTTGCCTTTGCAGATGCCATATTTATTCTTCTTCAGCAAGACATGTTCTTCTGTACCATGGTGGGTCACTGCAACAAGTCTAGTGGCTACTCTCCCGCCACTCTTGGGACCCTTTAGAACAGGGGTCAGCAACCTACGGCCCGCGGGCCACATGCAGCCCGCCGAGCCATTGGGACCGGCTCCTGCTCGGTCCTGCCGCCGATTGCTGCCACCAAAGGCCCCGTGGGGGCTTTGGCCTCTCGCGTAAGTGCGCGGGGCCTTTGGCGGAGGGCAAGCGGGGGCAAACGGCCCGCGCGCAGGTGCGCGGGGAGGAGGAGGAGGAGGAGGGAAGAAGGAAGGAAGGCGGAGGAAGAGGAAGAGGAGGAAGAAGAAGAAGATGAGCAGGAGGAGGAGGAGGATGGTGATGGTGATATTGATATAAGCCAGCTTCAGAGGCACGGCCAATGTAAGTTGATGTGATTTTTACAAACTCATGCGCAGTGAAGAAAAACCACAGTCCCTTGACCAAGTACACACTTCTGAGAAGTACATTTGAACCCGAGTGCAAATCACTTCTTGTGAGACCACCTTGACATGTTAAATATGCATAGCCATGTGAACCCATGTTCAGTGTGAAACCCAAAGAGTTTGGTTATGCAAGAAGCCTCTGAAATATGCAAGAGATTGCCATGTTAAGTAAAGCTATGTTCAATGCTGAAATGTGCTGTTTGGCATGGGGGGAGGGGGGTTGGCCAGAAAGGGAAGTACATTTCTGCCATCTGTCTAGGAATAATGCCCAAATGTCCTCCATTTTGATCATGCCTAAGAAACATGCATTTATATTAACATTTTTTAAAAATCATCAAATTTTTTAGCATGTCCTCCATTTTTAAAAAATGTCCTTCATTTGAAAATGTTGTCCTATATTATTTAATTATTTATTTTTTGGCTCCCCCCCATTGTCTGGGGGACACCAACCCGGCCCCTGGCTCAAAAAGGTTGCCTACCCCTGCTTTAGAAGTTGCACAGATTGCCAAAAATTCCCCTTCAATCCCAAAGTGAACAAGGCCAGAGGTATCAGGCTAGATGGAGCTGCTGCAAAGTTGGCAGTAGTGGCCTCCTGCTCCTCCTCTTTTGTGTCTCCCTCTTTTTTGTGGGGTTGGGGGAATCTCTGGAACAGACCCCCTTCTTTGTTCTGTGGGTTGGGGGAAGCAACCAAGCAACCAAGACCAGATCCCTCTCTCTGTCAGCAGCTCCCATTCACCAGAGCTGTGGGGTAGCTGCCTGCCTGGGTGACAGTGGGGTGACAACAACCTTAGTGATGTCATTGCTTCAGTCCCTACATTTCTAGCATTACAGTAACGTAAAATGTCAGTCAAGCATTTAGCAATACAGTTTAGGCAGAAAGAGAAAACAGGCAGACACAGGTCCAAAACACACTGCAGAAATCATCCGGTTTGAGATCGCTTGAACTGCCCTGGTTCAATGCTAGGGAATCCTGAGAAGTGTAGTGTTTGTGAGATATTTAGCCTTCTCTGTCAGAGAGCTCTGGGGCCACAATAACCTCCAGTTCCCAGGATTCCCTAGCACTGAGGCAGGGCAGTAAAGATGGTCTCAATCAGGATTATTTTGGCAGTGCTTTGGACCACAGTTACCAAGGGAATGTGAACACAGCAGATATGTGACCTCTAGGTATGAATGATTTTCAACATCTCTGAAATGCCAAAAATGTTAGGACTTATGGAAAACTTCATTGGGATGCAGAATTCTCATTTGGAGGGTCAATACTCATACCCAGCACCCTCATAACTATGTCTCTATCTGTTTGTTCTTGCTCCCTTCATCAGTTGCCTACACTTTTGGGACTTGCTTCCTGCCTGCCCATCTATGGAGTAGTCGGAAAGCTGCCAAGTGTAAAATTGTGTTTGCACTGATTATATTACAATCATGTTCCTCTTCAGATGGCTTTGCGTGACAAATTGGGGAAACTGGGCTCCAAAACACATTGCTAGCATGCCTTAAATAGGTCTGTTATGGCAAGTGGATTTATGAAACTGGATGGTTAGCTTGGATGTGATAAGAGCATATACATTTTTTGAAGATGACATGCATCACACTGAGGATAGAAAAATGAAGGTGGGAATCAGTGCTTGATTTTGTAGAATGCACAAAATGTCTGAAAGAGTATATGAGGCAATATTCAGGAGACCTTATGCAAGGTTGTTTAGCCAGAGAACCTCCCTGCTGTTTATACAATTCAGTAGCAATTACTGGATAATTTATTATTACTATAGCTCATTTATAGTGCTTACATTATTCTATTTTCGTATCCTGGGAGAGAACTGTTTGGTATGGAACAGTGCTGGCCAGTCTGGCCAATGATGTTAAATACTTTAAAATTGATGGGTTCTCTCTCTAAAGCCCAACAGAAGGAACATTTCTTCAGAAAGGGAGCAAATGATTTCTTGCTCGGTGGTTATACAAACAGAATTTGGTTTCCAAGGGTATGAAGGAGTCTTTTCATAAATACTGCTTGAAAGGCAATAAAGGGGCATATGGCCTTCAAATGACCCTGTTCATAGGTCATATTATGGGCTTTGGTGGATCACACATGCCTCTGCATTTCCCCACCCGCATTTTTTGTCCCTAAAATGAGAGACCACAGAGGTCAGGGGTGTAATTGGCCATCTATAAATTATTTGCCTCCTGGGTTATTTCTAGACTAGAAAAGCACCCCCTCCCAATAAACCAGAAGTGATGATACTTTGGACCTGAAACACAACTACCATACCCTCCAGCTGCCCCAGGTACAGTCCCAATTAATCCCCTGTCATCCCACTTTTTCACTGGCTATTAAAATGTTCTAGCTTCTCTCTCTTCCCTCTTTCCCTCTTTGTCCTGGGTGTACATCAGCTGCTGCAAACTGAGTTCAAAGTGCAATACCATATTACACTGAATTAATTCAGCAAGAGGAGAGGAGAGAGCAGTATCTTGCCCTTTCCAGTAGGCTTGGGCAAAAGCAAACTGATGTGGCCTCTCCTAGATTGTGAGTTTTCCTCATTAATAGAAGCTAGGCTGAAAGCATCTGGATAAAAATTAAGGGGGAGAGAAACAGGGAAGTGGTGGTGACAGTCTACTACAGATTCCCAAGTGAAACTGAGTTCTTGAATGATGTCTTCCTGGAACAGATGACCACACATTCAGAAAGGAAAAAGATAGTAGAAACAGGGGATTTAGACTATCCTGATATTTGTTGAAAGTCAAACTCTGCCAGAAATTTCAGGTCCTCACTTGCCTTGCAGACAATATCATTGTCCAGAAGGTGGAAGAGGCAACAAGGGATCAGCTGTGTTAGATCTGATCCTAACCAACAGGGATGACCTGGTTAATGGGGTGCAAGTGGTGGGATCCTTAGGTGGAAGGGATCATGTTCTCCTGGAGTTTGTTATACAGTGGAAAGGGGAAGCCAAGTATAGTCAGACATACATTCTAGACTTTAAGAAAGCTGATTTCTGTAAACCTAGGGAACTACTGGGGTGATTGTGTGGTCAGGAATACCAATAAAGAAGGGGGTTCATGAGAGATGGGAGTTTCTTAAAATTGAAATTGAAGGCACAATTTTAAAGTTTCACTGAGGAAAGAAAATGGGAGGTGTCTAAAGAAACCAGCATGGATTTCTAAAGAACTTTCAACTGAGCTAAGAATCAAAAGGGATACATACAAGAAATAGAAAAATGGGAAATCATCAAAAAAGAATTCAAACAAATAGCTACAGTAGCCTTTGTTTGTTGACTGTCAACCAGAGAGACAGTCAGAAAAGCAAAAGCAAAACATGAGCTCAGGCTTCCTAGAGAGATTAAAAACAATACAAAAGGGCTTTTTTTTTTTTGCTTATGTCAGTAACAAAAGGAAAAACAAGGAAATGATTTGGAGAATATGGGGAAGTGCTAACAGGGAACAGAGAAAAGGAAGAACTACTCAACACTTTCTTTGCCTCAGCCTTCTCCCCAAAAGAGAACAGTGCTGAACCTGGGGAAATGGAGCAGATAATATAGGAGGGGAAATGCAGCAAAGAATGTGTGAAGAAGTAATACAGGAAAACAGAAAGAGAAGGTTAAGAGATGACATGATAGCCCTGTTTAAATATTGGAAGGGATGCCATATTGAGGATGGAGCAACATTATTTTCTGCTGCTCCAGAAACTAGGGGCTACATAGGTCGGTGTTTAATGTCGGCCTTGGGGCATGGCATTTGCATACTGCACACCCTAATGCCGACACAATGCCAGTATCATGATACGCACATGACCGCACAGTGGGGGGTGGCATGGTGCTCCTTTGGCACAGCATTTAGACACTCTACACCAAAGGAGTACCAAAAAGTTGCCACTGAGGTGGCAAAGGTGCCTTTTGCCAGTGCTAAAAGGAGAGACATTTTGCTGTTCTTTTTAGCGCTGGATCAGGGTCATGGTGTGCAGTTGCTGTGGCCTTGATCTGCCATGGAAAGGGGCAGTGCAGAGCCGCTCCTTTGGGGTGGTCTATAGAGCCCCTAGGACCCAGAGCAATGGATTGAGTAGAAAGAGAAGAAGACCACACATCAGATGGATAGACTCAATCAGGGAGATGTATAGGACCTGAGCAGAGCAGTGGAGGATAGCAGGGGTTGGAGATGTATCATTCACAGAGTCGTGAACATCATTCACAGAGTTGACATGAGTTGAGGTCAAATGGAAGACAGCCAACAAAAACAACATGTAAATCACATTATCTCAGTCTTTTGAGAAACTGATTTGATATTTTAAAATACATTTTTGAGAGGTTCAGGAGATTATAAAGGGGTTGGTGGCCACAGAGGTTCACACTAGGATCCCTGTGCTGTTGTTTTTCCCTTCACCCCTGCATTATATGTAACAAAGTATTGATACTAGAAGAGCATAGGAATGAGTTCAATAAGCTTACATTGTGAGGCTTTTTATAAGAGCGTACTAACATCTGCACATATCTTCATAAACAATATGGGGAAAACATGGGATTGATTTGTCCAAATTCAATTTTTTTTAAGTGTGAGCTTCTAAAATGATGTGAGAGAAAGCAAACTAGAGATATTTTTCTGTCTAGGCAGAGGGCTTTAACTGCTTAGCTCTTGAAAATCTGCTTTGAATCCCTTGCTAGAAATAGTTAAAGATTTCCCATAGCCTGGATCAAACATTGATCAGAACAGAGGCTGCAGTCAAGAAAACAGAAGAAGATTAAGAATATTGCCAAAATCTGACCATATCTCTCCGCCTCTACTGCCAAGATCCTGGTCCATGCCTTAGTGATCTCACGACTTGATTACTGTAACATCCTTCTGGCAGGGCTTCCTCTTTCTCACCTCCGTCTTTTAATTTCTGACCAGCATTCAGCTGCACGCATTATCACATCCGCCCACGTTCTGATCATATCTCTCCATATCTATCCCTTCACTGGCTCCCCCTCCCTTTCCGCATTCAGTATAAGTTCCTGCTGTCAACATTTAAAGCCCTCCATGGACTGGCCCCTCCTTACTTATCAGACCTTCTTTCTCCTCACCTTCCCACTAGGGCCCTCCGTTCTGGTAGTCAAGGTCTACTGTCCCAGCCCAGGATTTCCTCTGCCCCATCTCAGATTCACCCCTTTTCACTCGCTGTCCCTCACTCCTGGAACCTTCTTCCCCCCTGAACAAGAGCCATAACTTCTTTAACCAGCTTCAAAACGGAGTTGAAGATCGTCCTGTTCAAAGAAGCGTTCCCAGGCCTTGCATAATTATCGCTTGCCTCCCTGGACGAAGATTAACCATCCATTATGAAGCCAAGCCCTCCCTCCAGTCCATCTGCCTTGGTCCAGGCCTTGGAGGCAGAGAGGAACTGCTGGACCTCATCCCCTTCCCCACCACTATTCCCTTCTCCTTTTGTATGGTGTCTTTTTAGATTGTAAGCCTGAGGGCAGGGAACTGTCTAATTAAAAAGACTGTATGTACAGCGCTGTGTAAATTTACAGCTCTTTATAAATAAAGGTTAATAATAATAATAATAATAATAATAATAATAATAATGGAAAGACAGCTATGAAAGAATTAGACAAGATCCTAAAGTATAAAAATATACATAGCAAAGCCAGCTGAGCAACTGTTGCACAATAGGACTGAGGTGCATAGGGCACTGATGTACATTGGGCACCAATACATATTTGGGACAGCCAAAAAGACAAACAAATGAGTCCTAGAACAGATCAAGCCTGAATTCTCCCTGGAAGCCAAGATGATGAAACTGAGGCTGTTGTACTTTGGCCATGTTATGAGAAGGCACGACTCATTAGAAAAGACAATCATGCTAGGAAAGATAGAGGGCAGTAGAAATGGAGGAAGACCCATGCCAGATGGCTATACTCAATCATGGAGGTCATAGGCCTCAGTCTGCAGGACCTAAGCAGAGCAGAGGAGGATAGGGAATCTTGGGGATGTCTGATTCATAGAGTTCCACAAAGCATGGAATGAATTGGGGTAGACTTGAATTCAGTTAACGTGTGTAATGGCCAGGATCTTGTTTGGATGTGTATCTTCATCAGTGGACTTATATCTGTGGGAATTAGAACTGGCCAGTTCCACAATGTCTGTGTCCAATAGAGGGATGCTGTTACATTACTAATTGTATGTAGCAAAGCCAGCTAAGCAACTGTTGCACAACAGGACTGATGTGCATAGGGCACTGATGTACATTGGGCACCAATACATATTTGGGACTCTTACTGTTGCCCTGATATGCACCTTCACAATTCACTAATAGGGTGTCTTCAAAGATATAGCCGTATTAGTCTGTAGAATCAGTATGTAGAGAGATCTTGTAGCATCTTTGAGACTAACTGAAAGAAAGAAGTTGGCAGCATGAGCTTTTGTAGACTTCAGTCTACTTCCTCAGATGCTTTTGTTGTTTTAGTGTCTGTGTTCCCAAGACTGCTGTCACATTGCAGAAATAAAGGAGTTTGACACCACTTCAACCTCCATGGCTCAGTGCTATGGAATTCTGGGGTTTGTAGCTTGTTGGGGCACCAGAGCCGGGAAGGCTAAATAGTTTACAAAACCACAACAACAAATCCTTTATAACAGTGGAACTCAACTTTTGGTATTCCATAGGAAAAGAAATGTCTGTTACTTGGCTTTCCTGTATTTAATAAAAATAGCAATGTTTTTCTCTCTTACAAGAATGTGTTAACCCATGATCCAAACTGTTGGCTGCTTCCTTAAAGTAAAATGTGCTACCATCTCCTCTTCCTTAAAAAAAAAGCGTGGCAGCTGGTGGAAGCAAACAACAACTTGCAGCTGGCAATGCAACTTTAATGCATAATTTCTGCTTTGGTTTCTGGCACCAGAATACAGAAGTGAGGAGCAGATGTTTGCAATACATTTACAGAACAGCAAATTAAGCCTAACTAGGTCTTTATGGGGAGAGGAGAGAAACTAGAGTAGAATATGTACTTGTGTTGACATTTAGCGTGTCCATGAAATTTCATTTGAAGCAGTAGGTTTTTACTCTCACAATACTGGGTTGGATGCTGAAATAGGCACAGTGGTAACGGATAGGTCCCATGTCAGTGGGGGAGTAAATCTGCTTCAGGTTTTAACCTAAAGTTTAAAGGATCTATCCAAGGCACTGATTCTATTTTTAGGGTGAAGGCTAAGCATCTTAGGTGGAGGCAAGGTTTAGCATCTTTAAAGTTTAGACTAAAACACTGAATGTATTCACTCATTACTAGCTATTATGGGGTGGTATGTAGCTGGCCTGGTAGAAGGAAGCTCTCATCATTTCTACACAGTAGCTCCATCTCATTCCCCCAGAATGTTTGGAGAATCTTGATGAATGGAGTGTAAGGAAAGAGGTGACTCCTAGAAACTAGATGGGAACATATTCCACAAATAGAGGCCTTCCATCAATGGAGAGGGGATCCAAGATACAACTCAGTAGTCAAAAAAGAAGTTTGTGGTCTTGCAAAACTATGTCACCCTACCACACATGCAGGTAGAATTTGATGTACAAATGGTAATTAGGAAGTACATTGGGTATTGCTGGGGTTTGTTTCCAAGATGCCTGTGGATATAATAATTTGTGGATGTCATATTAAATACAATGGCATAGTACAATGGCAAAGTCAAGGTTTGTTTTTAAGAATTGTTTTTTGGGGGCAATGTATTTTCAAGGCATGGACAGTGGAATCTGCAGATACAGAATCCATAACTATGGAGGGCTGAGATAGGATGCTGGGTTACAGACTTTTGGTCTGATATAACATAGTTCTTTTTACATTCCCCTTAAGACAGGGGTGGGTCTCTGTAGCATTCCAGATACACACACACACACACACACACCCCAACAAGTCTCGTGAACCCTAGCCAGAACAGCTAGTGCCAAGGGCCATAGTTGCCCAGCTATGCCTTGACAAGACACAAGAGAGAGAGACAGAGACAGAGTGACAGAGAGGATGCATAGAAGCTCTATTTAGTTGTCCACTGAAAGGACAACAATTAACATGTGAGGAAGGGAGTGCCCTTCCACATCTACCTTTATATTCCACATGGCAGAGACAGTTTGAAGAGGACAGCTTCTACTCTGGATGAAAGCTCCCCATGCAACCATGATGACCCTTGAATTATCTTGTGGTCACTGTTTCTTCCTACTGGAGTTGTCCTAACAGAAATCTGCTAGGATAGTATTACTACCTTATTTATAGAATCACAGAACCTTAGACAGGGAGTACAATAGTTCTGTAAGTCCTTCTCTGGAACCCATAACTGTAAATCAGTCCTGTCACCAGATGTCAAAAATGCTAGCATGCAACAGTGCTTACACATCAAGGATAATGAACTGCAATAGAGCCTTTTGGCAAAATGTCTCACTTTGGAATATTGGAATGGATTTCTCACTCGGGAGGGTTCACTATTTAGGATCGCTGGGGAAGAGATATGCCTCTCATAGACCTCTGAAAGATGCTGCACAGGTAGAACAGGACACATCTAAGCAAAGGATGTCAATATATGTTGGCTAGTGTAAAGAATTAATTTTTAAAGCTGATCTGCACTTGGGAGAAAATGGTTACGGCAGTTTCTCCAGGAGAGTAACATTTCATTTGCATGAGAGGAATGGCATATATTTTCCCCTTCCTAACATCATTAAGAATGGATCCAGACTTACTCATATTTAGAGTGGCCACACTGAATTTAATAGACTTAGTCATGTCTGACTTAAGGTATTGATTTCAATAGGTCTGCTCTCAAGTATGACTAATTCTGGATTCATCCCATAATCCTCTTGCCCACAGAAACGTTACCATGTTAGTCTTCCCTAGCATTTGTTTAGCCTTCCCCAGCATCTGAATCCAGAATTAGTCCATAGAAAGCTTTTTTAAAACATAGGAACTATCAAACTTGCAATTCTGAAATATGAGTTTGGGAAACAATGGCATGTTACAGACAGCCCCTTTGGGGCGGCCTGTACCCGCCCCTTTCCCCAATGGATTAGGGCCTCAGCTGCCACAGCGGCAGCCCTGAGGCCCCAATCTGCCGCTTTTCCAGGCTGCGGCAAAAGGCCTGTTCCTGTGGCCTGGAAAGGGGTGTCCTTGGGGCTTCAAGCCCCAAGGACACCCCAACAGCAGCGGGGAAAGGAGAAAGGGGCCGCTTGGCCCCTTTCTCTTTTGTGAAGTTGGTGCAGCAGTGTAAAGGCTGCGCCAGTGCCACAAACCCAGGAAGGAGCTCCTTCCTGTGCTGCGGAAAGGGCACCATAGGCATCCTTCCGCAGCACCAGGAAGTCACGTCTGTGTCACCCCGTTTGGATGTGGCACGGTTGTGACATCCTAATGGCAGTGCCCATGTAGAATGGGCGCCGCCATTTTGTACATACTCTGTACGTATTAAAAGACCCTTCTGGAAAGGGCCAATCCACCATGAGAAGTCCAAAGGGCACAAAAATCTTGCTGCCAGCTTTTGAAACTAAAACTTCTTCATCAGGGAAAGATGGTTTAAAAACACGCAAAGGAGAACAGGGACCAGAGAGAGATGTCAATCAAGTCAGTAGGCTACAGATTGTCTTCAGATGACATGTGAGGACAGGAGCATGTAGATAATCAATTTAGGTTCCTCATTCACTACCTCCAATTACTTGAAGACTGCTAGGAATAGGTTCACTACTATGCAAAGAGATCTTGTAGCATCTTTGACACTGAGACAAAGCAAGACACTGGTAGCATAAGCTTTCATTAAGTCTAGTCTACAAAAACATATGCTTATCAACTTCTTGCTTTCTCTTAATCTCCAAGGTGCTACAACATCTCTTGTATACTGATTCAGATTAACATGGCTATGTTTTTAAAGGCACTGATGCCCTATGAGGAGTGGTTTAGGGAGCTGGGTATGTTTAGCCTGGAGATCTTTAAATATTTGAAAGAATGTCATATTGACCATGGAGGAAGCTTGTTTTCTGCTGCTTCAGAGACCAGGAAACAGAGCAATGGGTTCAAGCTACAGGAAGAGAAATTATATCTAAACATTAGGAAGAGTTTCCTAATGGTACGAGCTGTTTAACAGTGGACTATGCTACCTCAGAGTGTAGTGAAGTTCCCTTCTTTGGAGGTTTTTAAACAGGTTGGATAGCGATCTATCAGCTGTATTTTGTAAGCATCAAAACTATTTCTATCCAGCATGTAGTTCACAGGCAACTTTGTTGGAAGAAAGCAGTGAGTTCCCCAGGTGGTCTTTGTATGTAGCCTCCTAATTATGAACAGTCAGGTTTGATATTTCTCATGTCTTACAAACACAGAGATAGCTGTGTTGACCATGCAAAAATAAATACATAATAACACTCAAAGTCATATTACAGATGAAATCTGAAGTGACTGGAAAGTCATTTCAGCTGTTGTTTAAAATGGTGGTGGGATGCTATGCATTATTTTACTCTAGACATGTGCCCTCAAGGGTATGGAGGCATAATTTGTTGTTTTTATTTTTAAAATGTTTTGTGGGGTATGTGTGGATCTTTCACAGGCTGAACATTTCATCATTTGTACTGAGACATTTGGGAGATTGTGTCTTCAGTTAAAGAGTTGTTGTAGCCATTCATGGAATCTATTGACAACTATTTATCTCCATCTGTTTGGAATTCTGTCACAGACATTTCCCCTTATGGACATGGTTGTCCTTTCTCAGGTGCTACAGGGGTTTGTATTTCACTCCTCTCTCTGCAGCACCCAAAGCACCCCCCCCCCCCCCGAAAATCCCCTGAAGCTGTCACACATGGCCAAACATTGCTTTACAGTTGGCAGTTTGGCTCAGAAAAGCATCTGTTTACATTCCAATTTGTTGTTATCCACTCTCGGGTTGATCTCGACCCATGGCAACTCTGTAGATGAGACATCTCCAAGGCTCCCTATGCTCCTCTGCTCTGCTCAGGTCCTGCAAATTCATACCCATGATCTCCTTAATAGAGTCCATCCATCTAGCATGTGGCCTTCCTCTCTTTCTGCTTCCCTCCACCTTTCCTAGCATTATTGTTTTTTCCAGTGAGTCGTGCTTCATCATGATGTGGCCAAAGTACGACAGCCTTAGTCTAGTCATCTCGGCTTCCAGAGAGATTTCTGGTTTGATCTGCTCTAGGACCCATTTGTTTGATTTCTTGGCTGTCCATGGTAACCTCAGCACTCTTCTCTGGCACCACATCTTAAATGAATTAATTTCTTCCTATCTGCTTTCTTAAATGTCTAACTCTCACATCCATACATGGTAATAGGGAATACAATGGCTTGTATGATTCTAACTTTCATGGTCAAAATCCAGGGATTCTCAAGTCTTGTTATATACAGTGGTGTAATAAAATGGCACCCCTTATGTAAAATTGCAAAATCAAGGTTTCCTTTTTGGATTTTTTTAAAAATATATATTTTCAATTCATGGATGGTTGAGTCTGTGGATGCAGAATCAGTGGACATCAAGGGCTATTTATGCTATGATGAGGAAATATCAACCAAACATTCACGAGAAAGGTTTAAAAAATAACATTTGCAAACACTGATAACTTTAATATTTGTTTTCTTAAAAATCACAAATATAACTGTACTTTAAACAAAGGCAATTTCACCCCACCTGACTAATAACAATAGTTACATGTCTAGTGAGGCTCATAAACAACAAGGAACACTGTAATAGTGAAAAAGAATATACATATTTTTTTGGTTTGCATAAACCAATAATGAGTAACACAATATATTTTGCAAACCCGTAGGAAAATGCAGAAACCTTTTTGATTTTTTTTATCTCTGCTCAATAAACCCATCAATCAAGAACAATTTAGTACAAGAATAAAAGTTTCAGTAGAATAATCCGTACAAGATAAAAACAGTACAACTGTAGGCCTTTCTAAAGAAACCATGTAGTATAAGGGGAAAACATGTATCAAAGAGACAGCATATAAAGAACCATTCTGTCACAAGCTTCTGTATAGAAAAAAAGCTCAGCTGGTTATATCATTCTTCAACCCTGCAGTTCCTGGCCATGTATCACTTCTGTAGTCTAATGCAGGTATTTGACCTGGTTTCAGGAGGGTATATACATGCCTGGTATTTCTGTCCTGCAGTCCTCAACCGTCCGCTTTTGAGCCAGGAGGTTTGCAGGGGCTTTATCTTTTCATTTCCTTGAATGTGAGTAGACCCCTTCATGCCACCGAGCCAGTTACTTTATCTTATACTGTTCTATAGGCTGAGTCTGCCTTATCTGAAATGGTAGAGACCAGAAGAATTTTGGATTTTTTTTGGATTTTGGAAAACCTGTATTTGCAGATACATACATAATGAGATATCTTAGAGAAGGGACCCAAGTCTAAACACAAAATTCATTTATGTTTCATGTACATGTTATACACATAGCCTGAAGGTAATTTTATACAATATTTTAAATAATTTTTGTGCATGAACCAAAGTTTGTGTACACTGTCCCATCTGAAAGCAAAGATGTCACTATCTCAGTCACCCATGTGAACAATTTTGGATTTTGGAATTCGAGATAAGGGAGACTCAACCTGTAGTTTTAAGGGTTTTGTCTCCAAATGTACTGTCACGGTCCCACAACCAGTGGAATAATGGTCTATTTCACTGCATTGTCACCTTCTATTACCTTTTTAATGCTTGGAAAAATGTTAAACATGTCCCACCTGCCCTACTACCTGAGACAGTGAAGGGCTCCATGGCATTCTGGTGAGCCCACTACATTAATGGATTCATTGGCAGGTTTGCCTGACCATGGCAAAAATAGCATAATGTTCAATAAGGAACAACTATGTGGGAATTGATACTGTATGGAAACACCTATGTGGGGATTGATACTATATAGGTGCCTACAAGTCACCTGTCAACATATGGCAACCCCATGAACGTCATAGGGTTTTCTTGGGCAAGGAATACTCACAGGTGATTTAGCCAGTCCCTTCCTCTGAAACAGAGCTGACAGCAGCTGGTGTTCACTGGCAGCCTGCCATCCAAGTACTAACCATGGCTGATCCTGCTTAACTTCCAGGATTAGATGGGATCTAGTGCCTTTAGAATATTAAGGCCTTAAGATAGAGTACAGAGAAGAAGAAAAAAGTAGTTGCAAAACAGTTTAGTATTCACAGGAAAACAATCCACCTACCATACAACTATCCACATTACAAATTATATCAAACTTCCTGTCTAATCCAGAACTTGATAACTCTGCATGAGGAGTGCATCAACTTAAACAAGCTTTGGTTCTATAGTAGCAGCCAGGCTCTGCAGGAGAGGGAAATGAAGCAAACAGCTTGGCACTTCACATTCCACTTGTTCACAGCTAATTAAACAACTGGTTGTCATTTGTATCAGTGAGGTGTCAAAAACAGGTTTGTTTGTTTGTTTTAAAAAACCAAAGCTAGAATTCTTAAAGATTTACAACCCCCCCCCCCCTTATTTATACTGCAAGCTTCTTTGTATGAACATAATTTGGACCAAGCAAACCCATTTATAAGTCCATCATCAAGTTGATTCTCTGCTCCCCATGGATGGAGAGTATATGCAACACTGATACTTGCTGTAAGGAAAGTCAGAGGGATCCATGTAGTTCTGCATATTATGGAGCATCAAAGGCATCTCTGTTTAAAGACTGTGCAGTCTAAATCAGTTTAAAGGAAACATAACCATACTCAGGGAAATTTTTTTTAAAAGTGCTATCATTTCTGAGCCATCACCTTAAAGGAGCATTAGAGAGTTCTATTGTAAGCTATCACTGGAAACAAGCCTTAAAGGAGCAAAGATCATACAATATACATATCTGTTTTGAATACTATATGGAAGCACCTCAACAGTGATGGACAGATAATTCAAATCCTCTTTCCATTACTTCTATATGTATTACCCTGGAGAACTGTTAAGATTCTCTTCTCCTCTAGTCCAATGTAAAAATAAGGAATGATGAGAAGGGAGAGCAGTAAGTATCTTGAAGATATCTGCAAATCTCAGACAGCAGACTGAGTAAGCAGGCACACAAGTTACCTTGCCACAGTCTTTCCTATTACAGTGATACACATTTTCTTTTTAATTTAAGAAGGCCCCCTTTGCCTTCTACGCCGGACGCCGCCGCCGCTGCAGCCTCGCCGGGACTGTTCCTCTGCCGGGCGGCCTCCTCCCGGTGGTTTTTAGAGGTGCGCATCTGCGCACCGCCCCGGGAGAGCCGCCCTTGGACTTGGGGGAACCCCCCACAGACACCTGGACTGCTCTGGCTTGGCGTTTGGCGGCCAGCAAGGGCGTGAAGGCCCCTTTAAGGACCATCTGGGGGGAAGTTGGGAGGAGCCCCGCCAGGTGAGAGCGGCGGGGATAAAAAGCCGGGCAACCGGACCCTCCTGGCACGCCCCCTTTGCCTTCTACGCCGGACGCC
The DNA here is from genome assembly GCF_019175285.1 of Sceloporus undulatus. NCBI lineage: Eukaryota > Metazoa > Chordata > Lepidosauria > Squamata > Phrynosomatidae > Sceloporus > Sceloporus undulatus. The sequence continues at coordinate 355,907,016 of NC_056522.1, read as the reverse complement.
GCCGCCGCTGCAGCCTCGCCGGGACTGTTCCTCTGCCGGGCGGCCTCCTCCCGGTGGTTTTTAGAGGTGCGCATCTGCGTACCGCCCCGGGAGAGCCGCCCTTGGACTTGGGGGAACCCCCCACAGACACCTGGACTGCTTCTGCGGAGCTGCGACGGTGCGCAGTTGCGCAGTGTCCATCGGACGCGGGAGGGCTGGGTCGCCAGGGAGTCAGAGGATGCCTATAGTGGCTGCCCTCTGCTCCATCAGCGGCCATAGAGGGTTGGGGGGAGGTTAGGGATGCGGGGGATGCCGGGGCTGGGGTTGACATCGGGGAGGGCGGAGCTCCTATTGAGGTAGTGTGGGGCAGGGGGAGGTATGGCGGTGGGAGAAGGGACTTCCGTTCCAGGGGAAGGCGGGATAGATGCATTATATCTATCCCACCTTCCTGTCCCCCTCCCAACCTGAAGGACCTGAGGGTCACTCCAACCGTGCCACAAACCCTGTCGCTGCTCCTGTGCAATGCCAGGTCTATTAATAACAAGTCCCACATTCTCCAGGATCTCCTGGAGGACTCTAGGTGTGACCTGGCTTGCATTACCGAGACCTGGCTAGGGCCTGAAGGGGATGCGGTGTGGGCTCAGGCCCTGCCTGCTGGGTACTCGGTGAAGGACCAGCGCAGGTTAGGTGGGCGGGGGGGGGTGTGGCCTTGGTATATAGGAACACCGTGTCCCTCACCAGGAACCACATCCGACAGACCACCTATATCGAGTGTATTTACCTGACCCTGAAGGCTAGGGACAGTCTAGGGATTCTGCTGGTGTATCGGCCACCCCGTGCATTAGCGGACTCCCTTAACGAGCTGACACAGCTGGTTGCTGAACTGATGATGGAGACGCCCAGGCTTCTTGTCCTGGGCGACTTCAACATCTCTCTCACGGCCAGCTATGTTCCATCCGGTGCGGCTCGGGAATTCATGGAGACCATGACGGCCATGGGCCTGTCCCAGCTGATACAGGGTCCCACGCATTGCGCGGGTAATACACTCGATCTGGTTTTCTGTTCGGATGCGGAAAATCCGTGGGTGGAAATAGCTAATATTTCCCCCCTGTCATGGACGGATCATTTCCTGGTAGAGG
>NC_056522.1:355903334-355905798 GCF_019175285.1 Sceloporus undulatus | reverse complement strand
CATTTCCTGGTAGAGGTGAAAATCAAGGCCTCTACCCAGATCCCCCCCGGGGGTGGTGGACCTGTTAGGATGGTCCACCCTCGAAGGCTGATGGAACCTGAGAGGTTCCAAGAAGCCTTAGAGGGGCTCGCGGTTGGAAATGACGGCGACTCTGTTGATGCCCTTACCGGTATTTGGAATACCGGTCTTTCTGGGGCTATACACAGAATCGCTCCCAAGCGTCCTCTCAGGCCCGCTTCCAATCGTAAGCCTTGGTATACGGAAGATCTCCGGGCGAGGAAGCGGGTCCTGCGACGACTAGAGTGCCGTTGGCGGAAATACCTTTGCTTAAACGACAAGACTCTCCTAGACCGGCTGTTGAAGGACTACGGAGAGGCAATACGAGCAACAAAGAATTCGTTCTATGGTGCTCGTATTGCGTCCGCTGAGTCACGTCCAGCAGAGTTGTTCAGGGTGGTCAGGGAGTTAACTCAGCTCCCTCCTGCCCTGAACCAGATCCTTGAACCTTCTAAGGCCTGCTGTGACCTTTTCAATGACTTTTTTGTGGATAAAACTTCTCGCATAAGCGAAGGTCTGAACGCCGACGTTAGTGCAGAACCTAGGGTAGAAGTGTCCAGAGCCTCCGCGGACTGTGTTACACTGGATCAGTTTGAGTTGGTGAGTACCGAGGATGTGGACAAGATCCTCGGAAGTGTTCGGAAAACAACCTGCTCTCTTGATCCCTGCCCCTCGTGGTTAGCGGCCCAGGGGGGACCGGTAGTAACCACTTTGTTACGCCGGATTATTAACACCTCTCTCAGGGATGGGCGATTTCCATCGGATCTTAAATTGGCCATTGTAAGACCGATCCTAAAAAAGCCGCGCCTTGACCCCCTGGTACATAATAATTATCGGCCTGTTTCTCTGCTACCATTTTTGGGGAAGGTGATCGAGAGGGCGGTTGCGCTCCAGCTTCAGGCGGTCTTGGATGAAACGGATTATCTGGATCCATTTCAAACTGGCTTCCGGGCGGGTCACGGGGTTGAGACGGCCATGGTCGCCTTGGTCGATGATCTCCGTCTGAGCGCTGACCGGGGAAGCGTGTCCCTGTTGGTGCTCTTGGACATCTCAGCGGCTTTCGATACCATAGACCATGGTATCCTTCTGGGACGCCTGGCTGAGGTGGGAATCGGGGGCACTGTGCTCCAGTGGTTCCGGTCCTACCTCTCTGGGAGGTCCCAGATGGTGCAGCTGGGGGACGTGTGCTCCAGCGAGCGGGCCCTTAAAACTGGGGTCCCTCAAGGAGCCATTCTGTCTCCCATGCTATTTAACATTTACATGAAACCGCTGGGAGAGATCATCCGGAGACATGGGGCGCGGGGTTATCAGTACGCTGATGACACCCAGATTATTTTCTCTATGTCTCCGACTGATGCAGTGACCGGGGATGGCGTCTCTCCTCTCGTGGCCTGTCTGGAGTCAGTAATGGACTGGATGAGGAAAAACCGACTCAAGCTGAATCCAGAGAAAACGGAGGTACTAGTGATAGGTTCCCCCGGTCCAGGAAGGGGCGGTGGTTCCACCTGTCCTGAACGGGGTCACGCTCCCTGTGAAGGACTCCGTGCGCAGTTTGGGAGTGCTTCTTGACTCGTCGCTTCATCTGACTGCTCAGGTGAATGCGACGGTCAAGAGCACTTGTTACCAGCTTCGGCTGATTCGCCAGCTGCGCCCATATCTGGACCGGGGGGACCTAGAAACTGTGGTACATGCTCTGGTAACTTCGAGATTGGATTTCTGCAATGCACTCTACATGGGGCAACCCTTATACCAAACTCGGAAGCTGCAAATGGTACAGAATATGGCAGCCCGGCTGGTCACTGGCGTATCCAGGACCAGCCACATAACACCTGTACTTAAAGATCTACATTGGCTGCCCGTTCGCTTCCGAGCTCAATATAAGGCGTTGGTTATCACCTATAAAGCCCTAAATGGCTTGGGCCCAGGATTCCTAAAGGACCGCCTCTCCCCGTACAATCCGCCTCGCACCCTCAGAACATCTGGGCAGCAACTGCTAAAGGCGCCTGGGGCTAAGCGCGCTTCTACGTCTAGAAGGGCTTTTTCTATAGCTGCCCCAGCCCTTTGGAACACGCTGCCCATTGAGCTCCGCTCATCTACCACCCTGGCCCAATTTAGGAAGGATCTTAAGACCTTCCTATTTAAGCAGGCATTCCCCGACTAAGATCCTGTGGGCCTCCCCTCCTCTTCCGTGGCCATGAGGAAGGGCGACGGGGCTTTTATTCCTGTTTTTAGTTTTCTGTGACTGTTGTTTACTGTTTTTAATTGTATCTGCGTGCACTTGATGCACTTTTGTAAGCCGCCCTGATCTATTTGGAAGGGCGGGGTAAAAATAAATTTTATTATTATTATTATTATTATTATTAAAAGCCATCCTCCACAAATGTGCATCTCTCCATATAAAAGTAGT
>NC_056522.1:355868214-355903324 GCF_019175285.1 Sceloporus undulatus | reverse complement strand
TTACATAAATTTTATGCAAACACGTCTTCTCTTTTCTTGTTTTGGGATGATGCACAGCTAACTTTTTTGGCAATGAGTAAATGGTCATCCTATATCTAAAGCTGTGCTGGTTTCAAGTCTTCATAAATTCCTCTAAACATATTATCTATACTATATCTTGTCCTATGAGTTATGGATAAATATATGCTGTTTGGAGTAGAATTGCTAGTAGAAATACATTCTGGTGAAGTGACCAGTCTAACAGATGTTGCTCATTTAAGATATTAAAGTATTAAAGTAATCAACATGGGAACCATAAGGCTGATCACACAAAGGTAAATTATTATATGTAGAAGACTCAACAGTATTACTCTGCTTGGTTCTTAAATTGGTTTTGGCTGAAATGCACCATTTACCTGTTGCCACTGAACTCATTGGGAATTAAGATGTGGATGAATCTGTCAGTTTCACTTTCTCCCACACTATTTTTTTTTAAAAAATCTCAAGTACACTTGTTTAATTTATGTCTCTCATTACAGAATCCAAATTAGCTTACAACACAGGTTAAAACAAAATGCAAACAAAAAATAAACAAAAAGCAACAACAACCCCCCCCAATCAGATATGGAGTGCAATTAAAAAGCTATTAAATTAACATATAAATAGAGTTAAACGCAGTTTAAAAGCCTTTTGAAAATGTAAGAAAAATGGGTAAAGAAGGAACTACAATGAAGAAGAGAAAGGAAATTCCTGTTTTAATTGTTGATAACATCTTATCAAAACTGGATGGAAAGAAACAACATTTTCCAAGCATCTGCACTGGCCAAATTCAATAATGCAGAGCTATTCCCAGCATGGAACGTACCATGTTCTACCTGGTTATCATGTTCTACCTGTGAAAGGCAAGGAACCTTTTAGAAAAGGAGGTGGCAGCCTCAGTTCAGCATTATAAGCATGGCTGAAGCTCTAGAGGGACTATGATTCTGCAATTCCTATCACGTACACAAAGTTTAGCTGGATTAGCCCAATGTGTTATAGTTCCCTCCTAACATGTTTTCAATCTTCTCCTAATTTTGAAAATAAATGACTAGTGGAACAACTAGAATTCTAACAACTGCATGTGGTGCATACAAAAGTCTTGGGAAATGGAATCATTTTTCCCACTCCCCTTCAGGGAAAGACACACACTTTTGAGACTACATAGCCACCTTGACGGGGACATTTGAGTTTACACAAGGACTGAATGGAAAGTGATTTATACTGAAGGGAGCACACAAGTGAGTATGTTTCAAAGGGATTTCCTGATTTAGAAGAAGGGCTCTGGGAATACCATGTGGCTTGTCATGCAGGGACTGCAACCACCAAGCAGCATGGTCCTTAACATATTTATTTGGATGAATAAAGGCTTCAATAGAGCTTACTGCCATGGAAGTATATTGAGTGTAAATTCAGCACACTGTGATGGCTGTTGTTGGGTTGAAAATGTACATGGATGGTCTCACTTGCTTTGTAACCACAGGATTAAAACCCAATAGGTCAATGGCAAGGAAGCATATTTTGGGTAACCATTAAGGGAAAAACTGTCTTAGGACAGTCTAACAGTGATCGATCGATCATTTGTGGTCAATTAAGAAAAGGAGAGGACAGGAATAGATGGTCTCCATGATCCCTTCCAGTGCTAAAATTCTATGAGTCCATTTATGTCTTTGTCAGGTTTAGATTATGTCATTTTGTCTCTTCCAGTTTTATGCCACGGCAAATTGTCATATATTTGCTGTCACACTTACAACTATAACCAAGCATAACATTTTTAAGAAATATGGGTTAAGTCTAAGAGTTAAGATGTCATTTCAGACTGTGAGTGTTCACAGTGCAAAAAGAGCTTTGTTCCTGGTGCTTCAACTTTGCCCTACTTAAACTCTTGCTAAAAAGCCATTATCCTTCTTAATTCATTTGACAGACCTCTACGTCTCTGATTAGCTACAGGAAACTGGGCAAAATTACATTTTCAGGGACACGGTGTGAAAAGGGAAGAGCATTACACATTAATAATTCTCAATGCCCTGTAAAACGTGAAGAAGTTATTAAGAGTTTGAATCTCTTGAGGATACTGAAAAGAGAGTTTTGACAGAAGGGGAAAGCAGACAGAACAGATCACAGGAGGAGGCTGGCAGAGAAGCAGGCTGGCTGTAATTTTGACACTGCTAACCCGTGGGCAGTGAATTTGCCATTTTGAAGTAGCAAATCTGAACAGAAAGTTGTCTGCCACAGACTAAGGTTGGAAACATGTTGGTGCATGATGCTAGCAGATGCACTTTTTCCAGAATCTTGCAGCAGTGGCGAGGGAGACAAAATCTGCCAAGTTTGGGCAGTCTAATTTTTGCAACTCCTCACTTCCTACATGACCACAATGCCTGTAACCCTCTCCGTTCTGCGGCCACTTCCTATGCTAGTGCAATTATGCTAGTGTAGTGGACCAACAAGATTCCTACCATACCTCATCTGAAAGACACCAATTCAGACATTCATGCCCCCCATCCAGTGTAAGGTAAATGGATGTCTGCTGTCACAGCAGTTACTCACTACCATCCTTCCATCCTCCTCCTTCCCTGTCTGAACAAATTTTAGAGATAGCAGGGAGGAATTCTTCCACCAGAAAAATCCTTTCTGCTGGAAAACGGTCACTAATGGGCACAACCCCCAAATTTGTATAGGTTATGACTGAACATGACCTGTACAATAATTAGGTCACAACATAATTAGTCTCAAACACAAAGGATAATGAGAATCAAAGCAGGTAGTTCACTGGGTCAAAAAATCATGACTTGTAAGACCAACTCTGCTATCATATGAATCCATGAGGTAAAATGGAAAAGAGCTAGACTACATTACATATGGGTTGATTCTCAATCAAGAAACTCACAGCCCTGAGTTTGCTCAACCTCAGTTGATGAGCAGGGCTCTTGAATGTCTCTCATTCATAAGACTGTTGAGGTCATGGCTAATAACAACACAGTCACTGTGAAAAACCCATTTTGAAAGTCTTCAATTTTAATACTTTAAGTTTTTTTAATGCTTAAACAGATTCAGTTATGCCCAGCACAAAACCCCACAGGTTGTATCCAGGCATGCTGGGGAAAAATGCATTATTTTTAAATCTAACAGCCAATAGTCACTAAAATCTGTCTCTCAAGGCAACTGCTGCAATCAAATTATATTACTAATAATGTATGATACTAGCAGCAATATGGAACATGAAAATGGAAAGAGTTGTGGGGAGGGAAGAGACAAGACCTTCTTTTCTCTTCTCCAATACCTGCACAAGTTATACTTTGTGTAGACTAATCTCTCCCTTTGTCACAGTGATGTGAGTAATACTTTATGGGTACTACACTTAATCTTAGCCAAAAGGCCGAGAAGCGAAGTAGGTTATCGGAAATGAATATCTGTTTGGATGGGTTATCAGTGGAATAGTTATTGGAAGATCGGAACCCGCATATTACCAGGCTAATGGCCAATTTTCTGGTAGAGGCAACAAGATTATGGCTTAAAATTTAATAAAGATCCTGAAGTTTTATTGTAAATGTATGTTGTTGTTGTATGCCTAATAAAGGTTGACTGACTGACTCATGGGTAATAGTGTTAATTGTAGTGTGTCACTTTTGGGTGGGTGTGTAAGAAGGGTTTAATAGCTGGGTATGTTTAGCCTGGAGAAGAGAAGGTTAAGAGGTGATATGATAGCCCTATTTAAATATTTGAAGGGATGTCATATTGAGGAGGGAGCAAGCTTGTTTTCTGCTGCTCCAGAGACTAGAATGCAGAACAATGGATGCAAACTGCAGGAAAAGAGATTCCACCTCAACATTAGGAGTAACTTCCTGACAGTAAGGGCTGTTTGAAAGTGGAACAAACTCCCTCGTAGTGTAGTGGAGTCTCCTTCCTTAGAGGTCTTTAAGCAGAGGCTGGATGGCAATCTGTTGGGGATGCTTTGATTTAGATTTCCTGCATGGCAGGGGGTTGGAATGGATGGTCCTTGTGGTCTCTTCCAACTCTATGATTCTACTATTGCAACTATTGGAACAACTGGTAATGTCATTATATTTTTTAATGTAACAAGTCATGTTTACTTCTAAGTCTAAAAATATTAGTTTGGGGCAGATTTTGAACCAATTATTGCATTTTAAAAGCATATTTAAAATAATTTAAAAGCTGTAATTGATTAATTAGTTCTTTAAAATAATGTCTTGTGTTCTACTTCCTCCTTTAGAATATTCTGATTGGCTCTTTCTCTACATCCTCCATTAGTTCTAGTCCTCTTTGATTCTAAAGTAGAACTTACTCTGCTCTTTTGGCAGACAAACGGAAGACCTGCTAATTGTACTTAGATTGAATTCCAGAAATTAGTTAAAACAAAGCACTCGAATAGCAAATTAATCAAGAGCCAGTAGAAGCCCATTAGGTAAAAATAAGTACATCTGGATGCAACCATGGTGAAATGGTTTTCTCCATTATTGACCATGCAAAGATAGTTTTCACTGCAAGAAGTGGCAAAGCTATGGAATTTTTACAGAGATGCTAAAACTCCTATGAGTTCCTAATTGATTTAATAATGAACCTACCAATACTCTTGAAAAACATTCAGAGGTGTGAAATTGAACTCATTTACTTTTCATTAGTGTTCTAAAATGGGAAGTGGTGAGGGAATCAGTGAAATTCGGGGCTGTATAAGAAGCTCGAATGTAGCACTCAGAACCTGTTGGAAAATATTGGGATGGTACAGAAACATGGAAGGGCACCCCATGGCCTATTTTACAAAGGACACAGTCCTCTATTTTAATGGCTGTCAAAGGACAGAATCACACACATAAATAGATCAGACATCTTAGATAAAATCTTGGAAATTCAGAATAACATGAAGAAAAGGTTAACCTCTCCATCACTACTAAAGCCACGAATCACCAGTGATATGAGCCTTCAATGATCTGAAGGGCTACCAAGACCAAATCACAGTTAAAAATATAAAACGGGGAGGATAGTATAGTATAGCAAGCACAGGATGGATCAGTGGGTGAAAAATTCAGTACAGTTCACTTTTATAAGCTTTTATCAAAATTTGCAAATATCCTTATATTTAGGATGGAAAGACCTGAGATATTTGTTTTACCTGAACAGGGGGAAAACCCAAAAGTGATAGATTTGTCCATATGGGGACTGTACTTTGAGTATTCATATGTCTTGTTTTGAAACTTTGTGTATTCAACCAAGTGAGTGCTGAATTAGGGTGTATAATAAGGTCCTTTCCATTCTGAGAAAAATGTGCCAATTTGGCCAAGGCAGAGGGGTAAATACCTAGTTACAATTGATTTTATAGGAATTTACCAAAATATACAGATATTTTCATATTGAGAATGGAATGAACTTCAGGTTTTAAAAAAATTCAGTGTGGAAGAAAGCAAAATTGACAAGGCTTTCCCATCCCCAGAAAGAACCATGAGAAGGACTGCTGAACATCAACAGTCAGCAAAATATTGACCAGGGAAACAAATAACCTAGTTATGGTCTTCCTCACTACGGTGAGAAGTACTGCCTTCCTGTTTAATCCAGAGTGATTCTTTCCAAATTTGCAAGTCCCAGGAGTAATTAGCATATGCCAATTATATGCAAAGCACTGTACTTTGGTGATGCTTTTCCTGTTTTGGCATGCTATATGTAGCAACTTAACATGCCAAAAGATGTACAATAATAACAACATAATTGCTATGAAGTCCCCTTTGTGTATTTGAGAAGTTGGCTATAAATAACCACTAGTTGCCATTTAGTTTCTAATGGCACTTTTAAAGGATTTTTTTTAAATTACATCTTTTTACCTGTGCAGTTATTTGGGTATAACAATCACAGCCCAACCCTATGTGTTCACTGTGTTCCATGAACACTTTCTATTCAGAAACTGTGTACAGGATTGTAGGCCTGGGCTATACTTTTCCACTGAACAGAATAATATATAGGATTAGACCACTGGTTACAGTTGCCTTATCACATGCACCACTTCAGCCTACAGTGTAGGATATTTTCACTGTAATGTTAAGGTTCACTTTTGACTATGGTAGAGGAATAAATAGCAAAAGAAAATTTAGAAGGATATTTTTAGAGTGTTTACTGTAGTGACCTTTTTTCTGTATCATACAAAAATGTTTAGGCAGAGGTTAGATTGGATGGACTGGATGGCTTTTGAGACCCTAATCCAACTTTATAATTCTAATATTATCAGTATAGGGTGGATGTTCATTTAACGTGTTTATAATGATATGCATTATGTGTGCATCATCGGATGTCTGGCTGGAGAATACAAACACTCATGAGAAGCTTGGAAAAGTTATGTTTTGGGGCCATACTGGCTATGGGATTCTGGCAGTTGTAGTCTAAGGAAGGAACTTTCCCCAACTCTGATCAGAAATAGGTCATAGTAAAGGTATAGGAAAGAGGATAAGATTTCTTTGGCCCACCCTTTCCAATCCATTCATGGTATGTAGTAGGGCAGACATTCTTAAAACTATTGGAGTACTTTCAGATGAGCTTTTTACGATTCCATCAATCTGCCTTATTCATGGAATTTTTCAGAGGATCCAGATGTTGTCAACTTCAATTTGTAATTTTCCTATGTTTCCCCACCATTTTCTCAATGTTATCGAGAAAAAGATGGTATAACTGCAGAATGCTCTTTGATCAGTAGCACTAGGAGTTTACCATCTGGAAGCAACCCTGCCCAAAGGAATAATATGGCAACAGAGGCCTTCCCCTTTGACAAGAGGGTTTTCACAAACATCTCCATGAAACTGATTACTGTAAATACAAAAATTGATTTTACAGATACAGACAGCCCTTGGTATTCATAAGGGTTTGGTTCCAGGACCCCTGTGAATACCAAAATGTGTTGATGCTCAAGTCCCATTATAGATAACAGTGTAGTAAAACGATGTCCTTTATATAAAATGGCAAAATCAAAGTTTGCTTTTGGGAATGTATTATTTTAAAAAATATTTTCAAGCCTTGGATGCTTGACTATGTGGACAAAGGGTTCATGGATACAGAGGACTGATTGTACCTTCCCCACAAGGACTCCACATTTTGTTGCAAACGAACAGAAATGTGGGTGTACACAGCAGGGATCAGAAGAACCAATGCATGTGCACAGGCCTTGTTAGATTAAGATTATCATGTTGTCCTGCTTAAGACCTACATAACACTCTATAACAAGATTTCAAAAAACCTATGTTTCAGTACAGGTCCCAGGACTTATATTCTGGTGTATGTGTTCAGATTGACACAGTTGGATGGTGCAGCTTTCTACAAATCCCAACTGATAGATGAAACATGGGAAAATTAAATTAGGCCTCCAGTATCAAACAGATTGGTTATGACATTTCTGTGAATAATGTGCATTTCACTACCAGGGCTATGTAAAGAACAAAAGAAAATGCTACTTCCCAGGTGCCACCTTGCCACAACCTTCCTTTTAAAAACAAAACAGATCTAGATTCCTACTTGCCTCTTGCCTCTGGAGAACAAGAACAAGGTTGGTAGAGAATGTAACAGGCATGGCATGTATATACAAATACATGCTTAGCATTCCAATCCAGCAGTAGATTAGATACTAAAATCTTACTGCAAGAGAGGTTAAAGATGAGCAACACATTTACCAACCAGCAAACAACAGACTCCAAGCCAAACAAGCCTTTCTTTTCTTTCATGTGAACTGTAATTCACATAGGCCTTTTACACTGAATTTACATTTAGTTGGTTATGCTGTATAGTAGACATTTCATCCCTGCCACCATTTTACAAAAGTTTCCAAAGATTTGTTGGGATTTTTTGCCACTTGTTTCAAACTTGGTCTTAGGTAACAAACAGCATCTATCTACATATATTTATAAAGAAATACATTTTTGTATAGGTATGTGCGCATCAATCTATCTATCTATACACACACACACATACACATCTGCGTTCATGAAAGACAGTGAAGAAACTTTCCACCTCTTCAGATCATCCTCTTTTCTTCTCAGAAGGTAAAGGCATACACAACTCCAACAACTACAATGTTCCCAATTGTGGCTATAATCGCAATCCATAACAAAATGGCATCATTTGATGAACGAGATGCCTCTTCCGGCTGGCTTTGCATTGAGGCAGCTGCATGGACATTGGCAGAAGAATTAAACAAGGAGTACTCTGTACTAAAGTCCTCATTGGGTGAGTCCATAAAGGCTCCGCCCATCACTGGAATCTGTGAAAGAAGAGGAGAAAACATTAGGTTAAAGCCCTGGACAAAGAGGATCATAGATTGATGCAGAGGGATATTCTAACCAGGAAAGTAGCCAAGCCCTGCAGCCAGGGGTGAGCCACTTCAGAAAGATCTGTGACTGCCCTCTCCTGTTTGCCACACCCTCCTGCACCTCCATGAGTTGTACCCACTGTTGTTGTGTACCTTCAACCTTCAATGTTGGTGCATACCTTGTGTAAATGTCCAACATATGGTGACCCTAAGGTGAACCTACTGCAGAGTTTTCTTGGCAATGTGTGTTCAGAGGGGGCTTACCACTGCCCAGTGGGTTTCCACAGCTGAATGGGGATTTAAACTCTGGTCTCCAGACTCCTAGGCCAACACTCAAACCTTTCCATTTTGATGACCAAACTTTCAGATCTATGCTTTTCTAATATACTGGCTTATAACAGGTTTATCAGCTTTCAGCTTTTTTCTCTGTTTTGTTATTCACATGTACTCCGTGAGGGATTCTAGAGGCAACTGCTCTTTACTGTGCCTGCTGTAGGCAGGCATACACAGCTACAGTAGTTTCTGCTATGGCAGGATCTCATTTCCCCCCCAGCTTTATTGCATTTTTCCTCTCCTGAGGACATACTTCTGCAATTCAGTACCAAAGATCTATGTTCCTCCATCCCCTCCTTCCCCATCCTCCCAAACAACAACCTCCACCTAGACAAAGGACAAGAAGTAAAAGGAGAGTTGAGCTGATTTTAAAAACACTGTAAAATGATGCTTCTTTGTCAGACGTCTCATGAACTGAGTGTGCTTGTATTATATTCGCTTTCTAGGGAAGGCAGATTTGACCACAGTGGTTCATGCCTCAATTAACACCTGACTAGAATACTGTAATATAGTCTATGTTGTGTTGCCTTGGAAAACGGTTGGAAGCTATAGCTAGCGTAAAATGTTGTAGTCACATTATTGTCTGGCACGTACTTTAGAGATTACATATCATTCAACTTTTATGAGATATAGTGGCTTCCAATTTGCTTTTTAGCTCCAATCAAGATACTGGGTTCAATATAAAATGCCGTTGGGCTTGAGGCCAGGGTATCTGAAACGCTGTCACCTGCCATATGAACCTTCTCTCAAATCTGTGATCCTCAGTAGAGATCCTGTTGCATGTCTCACCACCCTGAAAGGCTAGGTTGCTGAGCACATTTAGCAGGGCTTTCTCTGTACCAGCCACAGGAAATCAAGGCTGGCTTCATCCCTTTTAAGCTTCTGGCATACAGCTGAGACTGGACTTTGGTCCTTAAAACTATAATTGACTTTTGGGACTATTTTAACTCTCTCTCTCTCTCTCTCTCTCTGGGTGTGTTTGATATTTTGCTCTGTTATTAAATAATGTTTTATCTGTTTTGCATTATTTTAGGGACCCTTCTGGGCTGAGATTTGATAAATTCGTAAGTAAGCAAATATTAGTTAATGTAATGTCATTAGTTTGGCAGTGTGTATTACAAACAAAGCTTAATGGGTCAATTAAACCACTTAACGTATTCACAGAACATGCTATATGCTGTTTTGGAAATTATTCCTCTTATGAATTTTGGCTAGTGCTGCGTTGGTGGCATAAGCAATAATATCACCTCTGAACATTGGAAAGAGATGCATAAATCCTACGGGTTAGTCACAATCAAGTAGACCATTAGATCAATACCATTTGCCTATGTGTTGGCTATGTGTTGCCTACACATCCACCACTTGTTTCTATTTACTTTTGTGAAAACTAGGATTCCAGCTAAAAGAAACAATATTTCATTATCAGTCCCTTGAAAGATGGTTGGAAATATAACAGAATTATATCATTCTAGAATACAAACAGAAAGCTTGGAACTCTTCTGATTTTTTGGTTTACAATCCCCTGGTGGCTTTCAGGGCTAGAGCTGATGAGAGCAGTATTCCAAAACATTTGGAGAGCACCAGTTTGATTCTCCATCCCCCCCCCCCTGTCTGTGGTAACATATGACTTCAAGAACTGACTTCAGAAGAAAATACATATGAGAAACAAAATCAAATTAAAAAAATCAAAAGAACAATCTGGAGGATTAAATTTTCATTTCTTCTTAGGGAAACTGATTAAGCACTGTAGATTAGAGGGAAAATACTCTTTTTGTCCATGTGAATCACTGTTACCGAAGGTCCTATATGTCTAGTGAGCTGGGAACTTTTATCAGTGGAGAAAATGTCCAGTAGCCTTAAGTGCAGATAACCAAATAGCCAGAAGGACCTACTGAGTTTCTAAAGTGTCTCTACTAGGACATCTTTGGAGATGATTATTTTTATAATTGGGTGATGCACTATTTGTAGCAAAATCCCACAAGACATCATCTTTCCACTTAAATTCTACCCTGCATGTCTTACTTTCCTCAGGGTTGGTAAGAAATCTTAAGAAATCAACGTCAAGCCCTTTACATGACTCAAAAAATCCTTCTTAGTTAATAAAAGGTTTTAAACTATGCTAACTACACATAAAAGATTTTCAGAAAAATCTAGAGTAACAAATGAAACTATATTTATATAAACTGATATCTGTTTGGAACAACACTATGGAACTGATGCTGGGAAATCTGAATGTTGAAGTTTCAAACCTTCTTTAGGTTGTCAGTTTGTCAACATCAACAAGTAACAGATGAACCAATGCTCAGCTACATTACATAGGGACATTTCAATAGTTGAACAAATGCTTTCCACACAAAGGGTCCTACATTCTATCCTTGGCAGCTACAAGGTGATGAGAAAATCTTCTGCCTGAAAGGTCCTTGCTGCTACTGTCAAGAGTAGAAAATGCTAAGTGAGATAGAGAATAGTCCTTTGTTTCTGTAACTCTGCTGAAGCATCTGGTAATCTACTCTGGGACAGAAACACATTAATCAAGGGCATTTCCATCATCATTCTCCAAAGAGCAACCATTTCAAGAGGAGAGCCTCTGTAATATGAGGAGCTCTCCACAGACCCTTACAGTTTCTCCTGGCATGGAATATTTCCACACATAGAAAGGCTCTCCTCTTCAAATTGTTGCTCTCCACTTTCTTGGGTGTTAATTGAAAGCAGATTGATATACTCCTGATTAGGGCTTATATTTATATACAAATCCATTTTCTGCATTCTCAAAATGTCATGCAAATATTTAAGTTCAATGTAACTATGAATCAAATAAAAACAACTTCTACACTCAGCTCTCTCCATCTATAGATTCTGTGCCCACAGATTCAACCATCCACAGCTTGAATACATTTGTTTTTAAATCCAAAAACCAAAGCTTGATGTTATGTAAGGGAAATCACTCTACTATGTTATTGTTCACAATGGAACTTGATCATCTACAGATTTTGGTATCCATGGAGGGTCCTGGAACCAAAACTCAGGGAATACTAAATGCCCACTGTATCCAGGCCATAGTCCCTCAATTGTGGGAATAATTTAATTTCCAACTGATTTTTGCACGCCAAAAAGTTTTGCACAAACACTTCTCTATGGTTTAGCACTGGGAAAATAATAAATAAGTGAAGGGCTAGAAAGAAATAAACCAACGTAACCATAAATGCAGGAAATCATCATTTCAAAGACTAAGGTGTGTTACAGACCGCCCCTTTGGGGTGGCCTGTAACCGGCCCTTTCCCTGCTGTATTGGGGCCTCAGCTGCCACAATGGCAGCCTCTGAGGCCCCGATCCGCCGCTTTCCAGGCCATGGGGAAGTGGCAAAAGGCCACTTCCCACTGCCTGGAATGGGGTGTCCTTGGGGCTTCATGCCCCAAGGACACCCAATGGTGGCGGGGAGGAGGAGAAAGAGGCCGCTCGGCCCCTTTCTCCCTTGCGTCCCTGGCGCAGCCGTCTAAAGGCTGTGCCAGCGACGCAAACCGCAGAAGGAGTTCCGTTTCGGAGCTCCTTCTCGTGCTGCGGAAAGGGCACCGATGTCACAATCGCACTGCCTCCTTTGGAGGCGGCGTGGTGGTGACGTAGTGATGGCGGCGCCCATCTGTATTGGGTGCCGCCATTTTGTATGAACTGAGTCCATACTAGGGTTAGGGGTGTCAAGAAGTGACACTCCTTTCTAACCCTAGTACGCGCTCGTCGCGTACTAGGGTGCCCGTTTGTAATGGGCCTACTATTCATTTGGAAAAGTACATCCAGACCTTTCTTTTTTTTAAAAGAAAACCCAAAAACAAATGTTAAACAAAACATTTAAGCATTTAAACTGAATTCCAAAGTGTATTCAATTTTCCAGATAAAACTAGTTTCTTACAAAACATTAAAACTTCTCACAAAGAATGTAAAAGAAATTCAGCTTTAAGATTTGTCATCCTATTCTTACCAAGGAAAGGAAGGACTAATGATTCCTCAAGGGAGTTTTGAGTCTGAAAAATCAATTCTTTTTAATGGAACACTTGTTGCTATGGAAGCATCCCCCTCCTTTCCCCAAATCAGAAACTATGTGTGTATGTAATTCAGTCTGTGCCCTGGCATCTCTGTGGACCATTGCCCACAGTATATATAACTTTATATATAATTAAAGCTGGCAAGCTTGAAAGACAATTACAGTGGGCCCTTGGTATCCACTGGGCTTTGGGTCCAGGAACCCCACTTCCCACAGATACCAAAATCCATGGATGCTCAAGTCCCATTAAAAAAACAGCAAAAATAAGGATTGCTTTTTAGTATATATATATATATATATATATATATATATAGATATAGATATATTATATTATGAGTATTTTCAAGCCAGGGAAACTTGAATCTGTGGATAAAGACTCTGTGGGTATGGAGGGTAAACTGTACATACCAAGGGTTTTGGGGTATTTTTTTTTGGTGGGAGGGATGGTAGAACTCTTGACATTCACTCTTATATTAAATGTACATAAGACAAAATCACAGTGATTGAGGTTAAATTTTATGTGTCCCATGGTTTGTACACAATCCATGTTGTTTCTGGCCAGGTCTCTGGATCCAGTTTTGTGGATCAGGGTGGTATCATTAACAGCAAGCTGAAAGCTAGAAGAAAATGTACAGAAACATAGAAACAAATATATGCATTTCACCATTCACCATTCTTCACAGTTAGGTCACTTTAGTGTCAGCCCCCTTCCCAACCTGCACCCCTAAAACAAGCCTGCTGTGACTAAGTGTGGTGAAAAACCCTAAGATTCAACTACCAGACCAGCTGACAGTTGAGTGCTAACCTTCCACATATATATGGCATGCAGAAAGGCTTTGCCTTCATCCTTTGCCTCTGGTAGCAATGCGTCTTAGGGGAGAGAGCTCTTCTGAGTCTCAGAAATTCTTTCAGTAATCCACTATAAAGTATGGACTTTATTCATCTTTTCCATGCCTATTCTTTGAAACAGAACCCCATTCTTTCCTTTATAACAGAGAGATCTAAGGGGAAAATGGTCTCTTTAGTAGACTGTATGAGGAAATCTGATGTACATTCTTTCAGCCTCAGAGGATGGCAATGGCAACTCCCCGCTGAAGAAACTTGCCAAGAAAATGCCATGATAGGGTTGTTTTAGGGTCACCATATGTTTGAAACAACTTGAAGGCACACAATAACAATAACAAAGTATACAACTCACACTGAGAATAAGCCTCAAATAGGCTTAGAAACTATGATTTTCTATTGTAACTCCCACTTGATCCTATGCATTGCAATGTAGTGTGGTGTGGTGGTTTGAGTATTGGACTATGACTTTGGAGACCAGGGTTCAACATGGCTGTGGAAACCCATTGGGTGACCTTGGGTGAGTCACACAGCCCCAGAAAACTGAATGATAAGGTTGCTACAAGCCTGAAATGACTTGAAGGCTTGTTCTTCTGTGTCTCCATCATTTCTGACTTATGGAGACCCTAAGGTGAACCTATCACAGAGATTTCTGGGGCTGAGACTCTCCCATGGTCATCCAGAAGCTTTTGACAGCTGAGTGGGGAATCAAACCCAGATCTCCAAATCCTAGTCCTAGGTTCAAAACACAATGACATGCTGGCTCTCAACATGAAGGCACACAACATTGCACAGTGGTTAAATACCTGTACTGGAGCCACTCAGTCACAAAGCACAAGGTTGTGAGTTCAATCCCAGCCAGGGGCTCAGGGTCGAGTCAGCCTGGTATCCTTCCATAGGTCACTATAATGAGTACCCAGCTTGTTGGGTCCAATTAGCTTACAATTTGTAAACCGCTCAGAGGGTGTTTAAGTGCACTGATAAGTGGTATAGAAATGTATTTGCTATTGCTATTGCTGCACTGTTTCTGATGATAGAAGCAGGACCCCAGTAGAAATTGTTTGTGTTGTAAATAAATGTCATATGTATTGATGAATATCAGATTTATGCAATCCACGAGAAAATATCATCAGGTCACAAAACTGAGATATAAAACATCTTACATATCTTTCTTCTAAATGATTGAGTTTTGTTCTGTCTTGTCTTTTTAAAAACTATGGAGAGAAGTACTGCATTTTTACTAAAGCTAAACTAATTTCTAAAGATGTGTCTACATGTATAAATCAACTCATGCAGTTTTTATGTCCTCTTTCTTTTGGCAATGCATTTCCTCTCTGGGGCCATTGCAACAGTGACTATCCTAAGTCATTCCAGTTTGCAGTCCAAAAAAGTAACTTTTCCAACTTGTGCCCAGATGCACATGGCTGGGCACTATGGGAAACATGAAACTTAGAGGGGCTGATCTAGTTGGGCTGATTCTTTTATGCTCAGCATGCTTCAGTAATAATAAATGCTCATTGTGAAGTTAACCTCAAATCAGAGTCCAGCCTATTACACTCGAATGAACATTTAGGTATCCTTAACTAAGATGTTCAGCCAAGTTGTATCAGCAAATGTGTTTTGATATTTTATGACAACCTCAGGAGCTGTCCAATTCTAGGGCTGGTTTATTCTATATGGGGCATACTTTTACCAACCTGAGTGGAGTTACTGCTGCAGGTGATGACAGAAAACACTTTATTCTCAGCACCCGTCAAGCAGGCACCTGGGGAAGCATCCTACAACATACTAATTTAGAGCTAGGTCAATGCTCACATCAAAGTGTAAGACCAATGGCAAGATTGCAGCATAAATCACCTACAACAGTAGGGCTCCCAAGGGGAAATTACAAGAAAGAAACATTTCTTGTTTTTGCAAACAAAACAAAGGCCTGTGTTCAGTTCGGAGTTTTTCAAGTCTGGTGATTTAGATATGCTTGTACTCAAGGAGAATGTGCCAGCAATGTTAACATATTTTGAGTCATTGTTTTACACTACAATCCTATAGGTTTGTCTCCAGTTAATAAAAGTCATCTTAACTCATTTGTTTGTTCTGATATTTTGCCAGCATTATGCTCTCACCGTGTTTTTCATTTTACAATGCTATAGGGCAATTCAAAATGCAAGGGGAATATATCTCTGCTGCTGTTCCTGAGGTCTATTTACTTTAAAAAAATAACAACAATTTAGTAATTAATTATTTAGCCGGCAATATGAAGGCACAATTAACAAATTTGGTAATAACTTGTCCTGAGACCTTGTACCACTTTTAATGGCTGAATTAAGATGGAACAAAATGGCTGCAGGGATAATGTGAAAGCAGCTATTGCATTCTTGCATCTACACAGGGAGAAATAGAATTGGCTGGCACCAAATGGCCATTTCAGCTTCCTTTCAGCTTTGCATACATTCTGTTCCGTAAGAATCACTCTCAGTGTGTTCTTAAACAGAGACTGTTCGGTGCATCCAATTTAATTCTCTGAAGGTGTGCCTGGGAACATCCAAATGATTGGATTAAAATAAACAAACAGTATCCAAATACCAGGAAGCTTTTCTCATAGGAGTTACAGATGTTTCTTATAGAGAAAATATAGGGAGCTTACTGGCATGCAGAGTAGCTTGTTTCAATAATTCATGATGTGCAGAGAAATATATATGTCAGCTGGTAGACTCACCATTTCCACCAAAAGGAATATGGGAGGAATGCACTTTGACATATACAGGATAAATGTATATGTGCCTATTCTACCGAAACCATGTATGCTGGTCGGGGAATACTGGGAGTTAAATATCTTCCAACTGTCCTGATTTGACAGAAACAGTCCCAATTAATCCTCTGCTGCCTGGCCTGACTTCTTCAGCTGTTCTGAAATGTCCCACTTCCTTTATCTCTTCCTCCTTTCCCCTTTGCCCTCATCTTAATTCAGTCCCTGCAAAATGGGTTCACTGTAAAGAAGTAGACTGCACTCAACTTAGAAGGGAAAAGAGGGGGAAATTTTCCTTTTTCCTGTCAACTTAGGCAAAGCATATTGCTGCAGCCTCTCCTGACTTATGTCCTCTTGCTCTTCCTCATTAATAACTTTTGCTGTCCTGACTACACAAAAGAAATGGATGGCTCACACTATTTCCAGACTATGTCAGTGTTCATGTGCTCCACTGTAAGCCTCCTTCATTTTGTTTTTTGACTTTTTTAAAAAAGCACAAACATTTGCCTTTAAATTGTATGCATTCCTCCATAAAATGACCAAACCATGCTTTTAAAAAGTCAGCTCTAAGCTGCATTACAGAAACAATATGGGAAGCTTATCTCTCAACTAGGGCCTTAGAGGGGAAAATATCACAAGAAATCTACTTCATTTAATATGAATGAGGCATGGCAACTTTGCGCTTACATTGTCTACACTGAGCCCACTGAGTTGTTTCAAGGGAAAGCAACCATCTTTTTTGCATATGTGTTTTGTGCTGTTAATGCTCTATTTGTGTGTGTGTGTGCACGCACACATATATGTATTTATGCATGTCTTATTCTATTTCCACTCCTGAAAATTCAAGCTTAAAGAATGAGCATTTTACATTTAACACCACTGATGCCTTCAAGTAATCTTGTTCAAAGGTTTTTACTAAGACTGCATCTACACTGCAGAAATAATGCCGTTTGACACCCTTTAACTGCCATGGTTCCATACTATGCAATTCTGTGATTTGTACTTTTGTGAAAGATTTAGCATTCTCTATCAGGGAACTCTAGTGCAACAACTACAAATCTCAAGATTCCATAGCACTGAGCCATGGCAATAAAAGTCGTATCAAACTGAATTCTTTCTGCAATGTAGATGCTATCTAAATGATTCTTATCCTCTTAACCAAAATAAGTCAATGTACACCGGAGAGTCAATTACAGTCAGCTCTGGGTATCTGTGGGGGGGGGGTCCATCTTGGACCCCTGCTTTCACAGATACCAAAATCCGCAGATGCTCAAGCCTGCATTGTCCCCAATGGTGGTGCATGCATGCATCCACACCACCATTAATGACAGCCCCATTGTCCCATGGTGGTGCTTGCATGAGGCTGCACCACCATTGGGGAGAACAAAACTCAGTGGCAGGTGGGCTTGTGCACACACCAACATGGAACAATGGGTGCTATCCCTAAAGGTAGCATGGCCATGTGCACACACTGCCATTGAGGACAACACAGGCTTTCTGTCTCTGGATGCTTGGATCCACGGGTGGCAAGCCTGTGGATACTGAGGGCCAACTGTAATTCTAATGTCCCACTGTAGGAACAGATTACTTCTGCATCCCAGTTAAATAAATATTTGTTGTTGTTGTTGTTGTTGTTATATTCATTTTTATCCCACCTTTCTCCCAGTAATAGGACTCAAGGCAGCTAACAACATTTTAAATCAATACAGATTAAAAACACAACGAAAGTTGAATGACTGTATAAACTATAATTTCACATAACAATTTAAACAATCATATATTGAATGATTCAAAATACTAAAATGTATTTAAAACAATAAAAATTAAAAGCTATATACGGCCTGTTGAAAAGTTTCATAACAAGCACCACATAGCCTCAACCATCTTGAATGTGCAAATTTTACAGCGCTTTATAAATAAATGTTAATAATAATAATAATAATAATAATAATAATAATTGAAAGGCCTGGTGACATGAAAATGTTTTAACTTGCTGCTGGAAGGACAGTAAGGATAAGGCCAACCTGAGCTGTTTGGGGAGGGAGTTCCAAAGTCTGGGAGCAGCCACTAAGAAGACCCTCTCCCTTGTTCCCACCACATGAACCTGAGAAAGTGGTGGATCACAGAGGAGGGTCTCTCCAGATGATCTTAAAACCCTAATGGGCTCATATAGTGAGATATGGTCCTTCAAATAGCCTGAACCCAAGCTGTATAGAGCTTTATAGCTTAAAACCTGCACTTTCAATTGTGCCTGGAAATGGACTGGCAGCTAGTGGAGCTGTTACAACTCCTTATATGGCTTGTGTGTCTAGTGAGTTGTGTGCTCCCTGTAGCCAGCCTCAGTTAACAACCTGGATGTATCTCTTTCTCCCAGCTGAAGTTTCTGATCACTTTTCAAAGGCAGCCTCATGCAGAGTGCATTATAGTAATCAAACATATTAAAATATTACATAAAATGGCAATTCTACCAGTTGTTGGGATGGCTGCCACATAGTTTCCTCAAGAATGATAGAAACAGTAATGTATATGCCATTGGGGATAGCAGGATGTGATACTGACCAAAGGTCAAGTGAAGAGTAATGATTTTGAGTAATTAGGTTCCAAGACCCTCAAACAGTGTGTGTGTGTTGGGTTGGGTTGGGTTGGGTTGGGAGAGGGCTCTTCAACAGATAATAACTAAGGAGGGGATAAACCTATTTCCCCAATACTTCTCAACATCTGCTTTTACTAATATGTATTATCCTCTTAGGTTTTAAAGGCTGTACACTCGTCCCCCGGGTTACGAAATTAATTCGTTCCGCCGCCATTTTCGTAACCCGGAAGTCTTTCGCAAGCCGAATTGCCATAGGCGCTAATGGGGAAAAGCCGCGATTCCGTGCAAAATGGCGTCGAAAAGCACCAAAACTTTTTTCGCAAGCCGGAAAAACCTTCGTAACCCGGAATTATTTTGTATTATTTTTTTTTCGTAACCCGGAAATTTCGTAACGCGGCGCATTCGTATCCCGGGGTACCACTGTACTCTAAACCCAATAAAACCATTGGAAGAGTGACAACTGAACCGAGGAGGATGTGAACAGTGCCAAACATTTTAAAAATGAATATAGATTTTCATGTCTGTGCAAACCGCATACAGAAACGGAACTGAATAAACTTAAGACAGGAAAAATAAGATAACAGACCAAATTAAAGATCCCTACACAAGACGACCCTAAGCCTAAATACCCTTAAGGCACCAGATCTGAGCTAATATCGTAAGCCAGGCAGGGTCAACCATACTTAGATGGGAGACTACCAGCAAATACCAGGTGCTGCTGGCTCTATTGCAAAGGAAGGAACTGGCAAAACTACCTCTGAGTATTTCTTGGCTTTAAAAACCCTGTCACCATAAATTAACAGGTGTCTTGAGGGCACATGAAAACACACACAGACACACACAAGAACAGAAGTAGCTTTTGACCCAATCTAGCAGATCCCCTCTTATGCTCCCAACAATGCACTGCTGCTCAAATAAAAAGTATTTTGAGTGAAAGTATCTATTTACTAATGGCAGAATTGGTGTGCTTCGATTCCTGCTATTATGAGCCAAATTTCCCATTATCATCCTCCAGTGCTTCAGAAACTTCTTATCTATACAAGAAAGATAAGCCTGTTCCTAAGCTTTTCTGCTCCTCAAAGTATTAAAGCTAAATTCATGCACCTGCAATGAAAGCACAATACCTTGTCAAGACCTCATTTAAAGAGCAATGCTGTAGCTGCACAGCACTGAAGAAATCCTATCCGTTCTACTGTAGTTCTAATAAAGAAAGGGAGCAAAGGGTGAAGGGAGTTAGTTCTTGAATTGTTGGTGATTTCACACTTTACATATATACTCAGTCCAGCATGAGAAATTATGAAGAACTGAATCAAGGTCTGTGGTTTCCAACCACCCACAAAGGCATCTTTCTTTTTAAAGATCAATATAAGTCAAATGCTTATTTTTGGAAGTCTTTTTCCTTGCTAAATGTTAGGCACCAACATTTCATGTGCCACCCCTAGTATTTCAATTATATTTGAAATGTACAGATCTAGATTCAATGCTTCTGCTTGGCTTCTTTTTGGATTTGAGCATATTTGGTGGGACGCCGGAGTTCTCTGATTATTGATCAAAATAGAGACTGCATCCAAGAAATTAGAAAAAGACTAGGAATGGGATGGGGAAGGGCTGCTATGAAGGAAATGGACAGGATCATAAAGTGCAAAGATACAGCTCTGGACACCAAAGTGAGGATTATTCAAGCCATTGTATCCCGTATCATCATGTACAGATGTGAGACTTGGGCAGTGACGAAAGCAGATAGAAATAAACACATTTTAGATGTGGTCCCACAGAAGAGTGCTGAGAATGCCATGGATGGCCAAGAAGACAAAGAAATGGATCCTAGAATAGATCAAACCTGAACTCTTACTGGAAGCCAGGATGATTAAATGGAGGTTGACGTACTTTGGTCGCATCATGAGAAAAGATGCATCATGAAAAGACAAAGATGCTAGGAAGGGTAGAGGGTAGTAGAAAGAGAAGAACGCCGTTGGGGCCCAGGAAGTGTGTTCCACTGTCAAACAGCCCTTAATGTCAGGAAGTTCCTCCTAATGTTGCGATGGAATCTCTGTTCTTGGAGCTTGCATCCATTGTTCCGTGTACTGCTCTAGAGTGGAACAGTGGATGCAAGCTCCAGGAAAAGAGATTCCACCTCAACATTAGGAGGAACTTCCTGACAGAAAGGGCTGTTCGACAGTGGAACAAACTCCCCCAGAGTGTAGTGGAGTCTCCTTCCTTAGAGGTCTTTAAACAGAGGCTGGATGGCCATCTATTGGGGATGCTTTGCTTGAGTTCCTGCATGGCAGGAGGTTGGACTTAGGGTTGCCATAACCCGGCTGCACCCGTGTATTTCCCGTTTTGGGGGCCCCGGGCCCCTCCCGGCATGGGTGCAGCCCAAAAACTGGGACCCCCCCAGTTAAGGTTGCCATAACCTGGCTGCACCCGTGTATTTCCCGTTTTGGGGGGCCCCGGGCCCCTCCCAGCATGGGTGCAGCCCAAAAAACCCCTGTGTTCCGGTATTGCAGGGAAGCCAAGTTGCTGCAACCTGCCAGGGCCTCCTCGCTGCCCTCATCCTTCTCCTCGGGAGGCGGGAGGAGAGGAGGAACAGCGAGGGCCTGCTGGGGTGGAGGAGGCGCTCCCTGCACGCCGGCACCACCCCTCCTCCTCCCTCTCCGCCCCCTCGCCCCCAGGCTTGGGCGCCCAACCGCAGCATAAAGGAGGCAAAGGCGGATGGAGCCAGTGCCTCTTTGCGCGCGGGGCGCGCGGGGAGGAGGGAAAGAGGGGGTGGAGGAGGCGGGGAAGGTGGCACGGCCGTGTGGGGAGGCGGGAGGGTGGACGCCCGCGCGCAAGAGGCGCTGCTCTGTCCGCCTTTCTGCCTCCCGTGCGGCCCAGGCCACTCCCCCTCCTCCCCGCTCCCCTCCTCCAGGCCCGCGCCGCCCGTGGAGGAGGCGAAGCTGGAGGCGGTTCGCCTCCTGCCGCGCGCAGCCGTGTGCCACCCCTCCCTCCTCCCCCCCGTCCGCCCCAGCCCCCCAGGCGAATGAGGAGGGGGAGGAGGAGGAGAGGAGGAGGAGGGGGGGAAAAAGGAAGGAGGGGAAGAAGTGAGTGGCCAGAGAGGGCCCCAAGGTGGGTTTTTTTTTTTGGGGAGGGGTGCTTTTTAATGCTAACAAGTCTCCCTTACTTTGACAGTGATGTGTGGTGGTGATGATGTGATGAAGATGATATGAGGTCTGCTTGAAGGCATGCATGCACTGTTTCAGAACTGAGAGAGTGTGACTTTCCAAAGTGCCTTTTCTATGTGGTTTTGGTTCTGAGGCCTGGTCAATTAAATTGCTGTGATTTTTACAAACTCATGCGCAGTGGAAGAAAACAACCAAAGTCCCTTGACACACACTTCGGAGAAGTACACTTGGTGCAAGAAACGGTGAAACCACCTTGACATGTCAATATGCATACGCCATGTTAAACCATGCTAAGTGTTAAACCCAAGGGGTTTGGTTATGGAATAAGCCTCTGATTGCAAGAGGCCATGTTCAGTAAGCCATGTGAAATGCCCAATTGTGCTGTCATGTGTGTTTGGAAGGAGGTTTGGGGTGTTTTGACAAAAAGGGAAGTCCATTTCTGAACGATCTGTCTAGAAATATGCCCAAATGTCCTCCATTTTGATCATGCCTAAGAAACAGGCATTTATATATTAACATTTTAAAAAAAATCAATTTTTTCGCGTGTCCTCCACATTTTAAAAAATGTGTTCTACATTAGAAAAATTGTGTCCTACATTTATCCTACATTTGTCCCGGTTTGGAGGTCCGACTTATGGCAACCCTAGTTGGACTGGAGGGGCCCTTGTGGTCCTTCCAACACTACAATTCTATGATTCTAAGTCCACATACCAGATGGTTGGATTCAGTGAACCTATAAGACCTGAGCAGAGAGGTAGAGGATAGGAGATCTTGGAATGTTCATCCACAGGGTTACCATGAACTGGGGCGGATTTGAGGGCAGTTAACAACAAACAAATCCCTTCTCCTTACTTCCATACCCTGTTCTTTGTGTGTACTTGTCTTTTTAAAACTATAAGCCCAAGGGCAGGAAACTCTCAAATTAAAAAATTTGTAAGCTGCTCGGGGAGCCTTTGGCTGAGGCAGGGTATAAATGCTCTACTGTTGCTATTAATTACACAACAGTGAGATACCAAACCCTTGCAGACCTATTACAAATCATGCAGAGATCTTACTGATAGATTCACACTACCTGTGCCCCACCCCAACGGCCGTTTGCCACCCCCACAGGCTATGTAAGATATTTTTATCTAAGTAGGCTATGGTGTGTGTCGTAGCCAGAAAGCTGTTTCAGACAGGGAATACTGTGAACAATTTACACAGTAAACATGAAACTACACTTTATGTACTTATGCTTACGAGAGAAGTTAAAAAATGAGGCACAAAAAATTCTACAGAATGAACCAGCAATGAGCAATGTTCATTCAACGGTGCAGTATTTTATGTACATAGATTAAGACCTGTTCATCTGAGGCATTTAATGGTTTGGATTTTAACTACTGGAAGGATGCTGCACTCAGACATTGGAAACAATGTTTTAATTGTGTTGTTAGCTAGCCCCCAAAACACCACAAACAATTGGTTTTTTGGTTATTGGGTTTAATTGCTGTGTAGGATGTTGTTTTTGTTTAACCGGCAGACTGTCTTGTGATAAATATTATGAAGGGTGGGCATATAAAGGGCTCAACAAATTAGAGAAGAGAAAGTACTCTGTTTAGTGGAAAGAAGGTCATGACATTTGAAGTAAAGATAGTGTGACGGAAAATGAATAGCTCACTGGAGAATTATGGCACTCCACTTCTAACAAAATCTAAATAGAGAATTTTAAATATATATGGCGCATTATGTTTACCCAAAGAGATTCAGTTAGGAAAAAACTCAGCCCTAGCCAAATATATACCTAAACAATAACCTTCTTATCTTTATTTCACAAACTAAAGGAAGATCTTATGATGCTCAAGGACATATTTTGTACAGAACCTATTGCTTAAAAATATCTTATTCTACCACATGCATGCACACATACACACGCCCTTGGTGACTTTTCTGTAAAATTGGTTGTAAATTAGTATTCCTCAATTTTCGCAGCAAATCACCATCTAACTAAGGAAATAACAGTAACCATTTATCAATGTGATTTTTGAGCTGCCGCTTTAATGTTAAAATGTGGAATAACACACACTAATCGAAAACAGAGAAAGCAGATGATTAGAAAGGCTATAACTGAGGGAGGGCATTAGGATTTGGGGAAACCATTGAAGTTTTGTAGAAGTAAAGCACACACACAAGTTTACAATGCCAGTCCTCTAAGGGTTCAGTGAGACATCAGCATGCCTGCAGGCAGGGGAAACCACCAGTAAACCAGAGGGTACTATGTGAAAAGAGGCATCCTGAAAAGGGGGAAACAGTGAGTGCCTGGAACCTGAACCAGAACATTCCACATAGACAATTTTGCTGTGTGTCCTCCCTTTTATTATTTATTTTATTTATTTATGGTATTATATCCCACCCTCAGCCCTAGGTATCCCTTGTTCTTCTATGATCATAAACCATTCCTCACACTTGAAACAGTGCAAGAGGTCAAAAACTTTTTTTCAATAATGGCCAAAGCTCAGTTCAACATAAAGAAAAAATTGAGACTTTTCCCAATCAGAACAGGAACATATGAAAGTAAGTTTTTCATGCATCCCCATTGTTGGCTCTGGGGCCTAATACAACGTTGCTGACATCAGGAATGGACATTTCTTTCTTCTCCCTTGTTCTCACAGCTCTCTTGGCTGCCCAAAACGGCTCAGAGGGAGGATTCCAGTCCTCCAGAACTACTTTCAGATTGCATCAGAGATTGCAGTGAGATGAAGGAACTGTCTCCTCCCAATTCCAACCTTAATAATACCCAGTGCTCACCATATAAGAGGATGCTACACAGAGTCAACAAAGACTTCTGCCCTAGCATCTGCTTCCTGTGTGATATGAATCCTGATCAAATCCATTTGTATGCCCTTTTAAAGAAAAGTAAATGGGTTCCACCTCAGCAATAAACGTATTTGTTCAGGGATAGAAGACTGATTCCCAGGTTTTCACAAACACAACCCCCCCACTCCTCTCCTCTCTTGTTTCCGTGGATTAGCTCTGTCAAAGGAGGCACCTGCCTCTGATGGGAGTTTGTAGAATTCATGTCCAAATGATACAAAGTTTTTGGATCAGGGTTCACTGCTGCCCAGCAGTAATTCTAGGTGGATGTTCTAGTTATGAAGATGCTGAAGATGCTTCAACTGATCACCTTTTTGTTACTTGAAGTTGTTTGCCAAATTTTCCTTAGGGAATCTGAAGAGAAAACAGCCAATTTCTGATGCAAGGCAAAGGCCTCAATATGAAGGGCGATTTGCTTTCAAATGAGCAAGTAAAACAGTAACGCACGGGTTTCCCAAACAGTGTGTCAGCAACTCCTGTTTCACTGGGCTAAGACTTATACTAATAGGTCACTGATTTCCGAGAACCATGGGACTACCTCCTAGTAGGCAAATGCTTAAATTATAATAACAGAATGGTGAATGACTGAAGACCGTACCCTGTTAGTCTAACATTGGAAATTAGTTGTATAGCAAAGCCGCAGTGGGACAAAAAGGGATTTAAGTGCACTGTATTCACTGTGTACTGTCATGCAAGGTGTTATGCTGCTGCCATTGTTTTAATATAACCCAAATTCTATGGTAATCCCTCAGTGCCTAATCCAGGCGGATTATGGTTTGAGTAGATTGGACTCTGCAGACCGGGTTTGAATCCTCGCCCGCCAGAAACCACTGTGACATGGGCAGTCACAATCGCCCATAAAACACATAACAGGCTCCCTTTAATTACAATATGATTTCCACAGCCTAATTATTTACATGAACTAGTTCCATGTGGTTTGAAGTGAAATGGTAAGATGTGTTTTTACAAGTTTTTTAAATTTTAAATTAAAATTTTAAAATACCTAGGCCTCTCTTTTTTTCCCCACGAGTTTATCTATCACAACATCTCTTCGACTGAGCTCCAGCTTTTAAGGATGCAAGCAAACACCAAGGCCATTCTGCAAAAGCACATGTTTGGTGAGAGCTGTGTCACTCCAACTTAGGGTGTCACTGGGTGGTCATACTCCCCAAACTCCCCAGTGGCACCCCGATATTTGAATAATTTTTGCTGAAACTACTGAAATGTCTTCTTTTTTTGTGGCGTAGAACCCTTCCCTTCCAGTTATGTCTGTTTGGGCCAATTTCTATGAAGCAGTAATACCAGGAAGCATCAACTCTGTTAACTTTGTATATCGGTCGTGCCAACCAGTAGGATAAAATCACCTATCTCTAAAAACAAAACAAAAAATATTTACATATGGGATATATCCACTTTCTCCCAATGGATTCAGGGGTTTTATTTTGACGGAATTGGCAAACTTGGTCCTCTAGATGTTTTTGGTTGCATCTTCCTCCCAGATGGCAGTCAGCACAATCAATGGTCAAAATGATGAGGATTTTAGCCAACATCTGGCCAGCCCAGATTTAAGAGTGAATGATGGACATAAAAATACTCAGCCTTGTTTACAGCCATGCAATAAGTTTGACATAAAGTATCGCTTTTAACAGTAATTAATTTAATTTCTTTGTGATTCAGGGAGTCAGCAAACATGGTCAAGTATGACAGCTGATGGTTCTCTAAGCACCTATGAAAGGTGGCTCGGGCCACATCAGTCCCAAGAGGTTCAATCCCTCTGACTGTTCTCTTCTGGTTAAAAAAAACCCCAGAAGCCTCAGGAATGGCAACACATTTTTAAATAGCTCAGCCTCCTCCTGCATGTTTGACAAGGAAAGGGGAAAAAACCCTATTTTTCTCACCATATGTGATCTTCTCATTGGATTTTTCTTCTTCTTTGACAGTGTGTGTGGCCCGCTCTAGATTGAAAGTTTTCTCTTATTATTGACATTTTATTCATCTGTTGTAACAGATTATGTGACAATTCGCTACATCTGTTAAGTTTATCTCTGGCTCATGCACTTCATCATTGTGAATTAGCTTTGCAGACACTAGTCTTGTAATTCAACTAAATGTTCAGATCATTAAAGTCAGCCCAGTATTCTGTTGCTGAGACAATGACAATTCATACACAAACTTTCAGTTAGTAAGAACTCAGTAAGCAGTTTTTTGAGTTATACATATTTTTAAAGCACTTAAGATCGTGTGTACTGCAGATCTGGATAATGTTGTTATAACTTTAAACCTAAATGGCTGGTCCAACATTTAGGGATCGCCTGTTTTTCCATATAATCCCCTACCCAGTCCTCTGGGAGAATCATTGCAGCCTAAACCAGATAACTGCTACCTCCAGAGGGCCTCCTGCATTGCTCCCTCTATGGAACGGTCTGCAGACGAGATCCATCAAATTCCAGTTAGACGCTTAAAGCTGTAAGCAGATCTCTTCCGGCGGCTTTTCTGAATAAGTGCCGCCACAGAATGATGCCCCTCCATTCATGTATCAGCCCCCGCTCTATCCTCGCTGATTTTTTTTTGTGTTTTTAATAGATGTTTTAAGTACTTGTTTCATCCAGTTTTAAGGGAGGAATTTGGGACTTAAATTTGTAATGGGTTTTAACGTTTGTAAGCCGCTTGATGTTGTCAAGAAAAGATTAATAAAGTTTATATTTATTTTTTATGTATATTAGGAACCCTTGGAGGACCAGGATCAAATCTCACTAGCCAGGAAATCATGTCTGGCTTTGGGCAAGTCACATTCTAGCTCAGATGAAGTTTCACCCTAATCTGAACATCTTGTCAAGAAAAATCTTTTGTCCTTCAAGTGGCTCAGCAAAACAAAATGCTGCAGCATTGTAGCTTTAATGTTCATCAATTAAAACTTTTGCGTCTTCAAACACACTCATGTTGCTTGGCCATGTGTCCCAGTTTTCCTCTTTAAAATTTTGGGGATACAGTGTCTTTCATGTGCACTGCTATAAGTACTGTGAAAATACTTCATTTTTTTCACATAGAGAACTTTTAAAGTTGAACCATCAGCATCTCAGCTGAAGCAGATGAGTGAAACTCAACTTGTGTGTTGTTGTTACCTTCAGTCGTCCTTTGATGACCCTAAGTGACCTTATGGGAATCTTGCAAGATTTCTTCGAGATTGCCTGGTGGAGATGTGATGTCCAAGCCACCCAGTGGGGTCCTGGCCAAACTGGGATCCAGCTCTCCAAAAAGTCGTTTACCCCCAGAGTTTCCGATTTGAGGGGAGAACCTCAACCAAACTGCTGTCTGCCACAATGGGCCACTGGCCCTCTCATTTGGAAGACCCACTTAACAGGAAATTGTGATTAAGTGGCATTTCCCCCTGTTCTGCCAACCATGTGAGAGTGCACGGAAGTCCCCTATACAGCATCACCTTGTTCACTCAGCTTGTAACAATATGTTAATAGTTTCAGGTGAATCCATAAAATGACAGCACCCAGCTCCAGCCATTGGAAGGCCCACACAATTGTCTGCTGAATGCATATTGATGATTGCCATTAGCACATTGGTGCACCCAGTGAATGTGGAAAGAAGATCTGTTTCCAGCCATGAGCCCCCTTTCCTCTTTCCTGTATGCCCCCGTTGTATGGTCAGTTTGTTAATGTTTTTATTAATTCTTTTATGTGGTAATATGAGTGTTTGTCTCATTTGCTTCATAGATATGATGGGTCTATGGTGACATTGACCAATATCCTTGTGGTGATTTGCAAGTAAAGACAAAAATAAAATTATGGCCCCAATAGCAGCATGGTTTGTCCCTTCTCCATCTCCACACTAATGCACAGACACATGCTGGTGCATAGTTGTCTTAAAGATACCGAGCCATCTGGGATATTTTGTTCGGTGTTACTCCGATGTGACTTGGGGCTTTTCCTGCCTTTCATGACATTTATTGTCTGCAAAGTGGTTCCCAATAAGGCAGGTCATTTTTTTCAGGCCTAATTGCACCCCATTTATTTTATTTTGTCCAAAGTTCAACATTCCTATGAGGCCAGGGAATATGGGATAGCCCATTCCTCCCGACCCCCCGTAATAGCAATACCAGGATTTATAAACAGTGTTGAAATTTTGAGTTCTCAATAGTTAGCAATGTCAGGTGAACGATATAATGAAAGCAAGCTTAAATATGTACAGGATGCATAGAAGACCTTAGAATTTCCCTTAAAAGTTGTTCGGCTATTTCTCTGGGCAAGCCACTCAGTTTCCTGCTTAAGAAATCTCTGTGAATTAATGGGGTTGCCTAAGATTGTCACAGTGACTGAAGGCTTAATACAACAGAATACTTTTATCTTTAAATTTCTTCATCATACAAAACCGTGAATTTGCATACAAATTGTTTTTCATACAACAATCTTCCTTTAAAATGGGAAAAAACAGATCTCTGCACATGGCCCCCAAGAAAAACTGCCCTATGCCAAAGCTGGAAATCCTCTTTAGCCCAATTCCCTTCCCCATGTGGCTCAGTGGATTTGGGTCCTGGTCCAGGTTTTATCTTCCAGGGGCCTTTTGGTTACTCCTGTTCAAATTGATTTTCCTGCCTCATAAAAGAAAGAGCAAATATAAAGCCAAGCACATACATTCTTGACTGTCCAATTTCTGACTTGTAAAGGATAATAGTGGACACGAGTTAGTGTGGTATGTGGTTTCACACACTTTTTACGAAAGAAATGTGAAAACACCTAGCTTCCTGGCCTGCCACGAAACAATATATTACAGCAAGTACTATACTTGAGTGGGCATGACTAGAGCTCCCCCCTCCTGGCTAGTCTTAACATGAACAGCAAAAGAATGAGGCTATTTTTTGGAGTCTCCTGTTATACAGGGTGACCAGATGTCTAACCAAAAGGAGGAAAGGCACCATAAATGTAGGGCATACAAAATAAAGCTAAAACACTATAAAATAGAATACATTTCATTTGGTTATTTCGCTATACTATATATACAGTTGGCACACATTGCAGCTTTGACTTTGTGGATTAATTAATATGCCGTCTCGCCCGTTAGTCTTCCAGTAACTCTGCCAAAGTTACCATGAATTGCACTGGATAACAGATGTTCTAGAGAAATACTTCTCTGGGCTTTGTAGTCCTCCGCTGATACCCCAGGGTAGATAAAATTCAAGTTGATCTTATAGATAGAAAGCTGGGCAAAGCTAACAAATGAATTTCAACATGGAGAATGTAAGGTATTGCATTATGGTGGAAAAAAAAGAAATGTGCAGATTAGGATAGGGACACCTGGCGAAACGAGGACTGGCGGGATCAAACCGCATTAGTACGTAGGAACGTACTAGGGTTAGAAGGGGGCTTCGCACCCCCCCTAACCCTAGTAGTATTCCTAACAAGTGCGGCGCCCCTTCTACATGGGCCCCGCCATCTTGGTATGGACGTAGCGTCCAGACGTGTTCGCGGCGCCTATGACTCCGAGTCCGCTAGGCGCCCGCATCATGAGGCGCGCAAGAGAAGCTCCGAAATGGACTTCTTTTTTGCTCCGCGCGGAAGCCGCCTGGTTTGGCTGCGGGCTCCCCACGGAGCAAATGGCGGCGGGGGAGGCCGCAAGCGGCGGTTTGTACCCGCCCATGTGTGAAAGGGATCCAGGAGTCCTAGTAGCCACAAGTTGAACAGAGTCAATGGTGATGCTTTGCCCGTCGTACAGGGCCGTTTGTGCCATGCAATTCTAGGCGCATCATAGAATTATAGTGTCTAGATCAAGAAAGTTAGTGCCACTCTATTTTGCTTTGGTCGCCTCCACTGAAATCTGTGGCCATTCTTGGCACATTCAAAAAGGATTTGACAAGTGAGCCTTCCAGAGGAGGTCATAAAAGGTGAAGGGCTGGAAACCATGCCTTTGAGGAAAGACTGGGAGTGGGTTATGTTTTAGCTAGGAGGAGGCGTTAAGAGGTGATTGATGCCCCTTTAGATTTGAAGGAGTGCCATTGAGAATGGCAAGCTTGTTTTTCTGCTACTCCAGAGACAGAACAGGAACAATGGTGAGCCACAGGAAAAGAGATTCCACTTCAACATTAGGAGGGCCCCGACGTAAGAGCTTTTAACAGTGGAACACACTGAGAGAGTGAAATACAAACTATGTATATCTTGTGATGTGTCTGCGATTCATTGTAATTGATTCCACGAACCCAGAAGAGGTGCATTTCTCTGAACAAAATAGGAAACAGCATCCCCCACACTTTAAAAAAAAGTCTCTTATAGGCAATAAGAGTGCACGTAAATGTTTGCTCGTTCAGAGAGCGGCTGTGACTTGAATGAAAGGAGGAAAGGAAGAGGGAGGAAGAAATGCTAAAAGAAAATGAAGAAAAAATCTGTAGAGTTATCCAACCAAACATGTAATTGACGACGTTAGCTTATTATATCAGAACAGTGTTCTGTCTGTGTCATGGATGAAAGAATGAGATCGGAAGAGTAACAAACACTCTCAGGTAGCTCAAATAAAAAGAAAGAAAGGGCAGCAAA
This sequence comes from Sceloporus undulatus, assembly GCF_019175285.1. Classification (NCBI taxonomy): domain Eukaryota; kingdom Metazoa; phylum Chordata; class Lepidosauria; order Squamata; family Phrynosomatidae; genus Sceloporus; species Sceloporus undulatus. The sequence continues at coordinate 355,871,918 of NC_056522.1, read as the reverse complement.
AGAACAGATGGAGAAAACAGGGGAATGGACTCTAATGCTGGTAAAAACAATTCTCTTTTTCTGTCTTACAATAACTACCCATTAAAGACTGCGTACTAGCTACATCAAAGTTATTTCTTCAGTGGCTCTCACTGGTAAAGAAGACTAACTGGATACATGAAAACAGATATTTACAAATTGCAGATGCCATATAAAAGGCCAGAAATCTTTCTGAGCCACCCAACTTTGTTATGTTTTTTTTTATTTCTTTCCAACGATCGAGCTGTTCCGGTACAAAGCGTTGATGAGGGTAGTCCTATATAGTTTTAGTGAAGAAAAATAAAGGGAACAGTGCTTTCACACGAACAACGGATCAGGGAGTATGTGGATGGAAGCCTGGGCTGCCCAGCCCCAAACTCCTTTATTTAATTTTTTGGGTAGGACACATTCCCCCCCCAAACATATCTAAATACCAGGGAATGTACAATCAATAGGTTGATGCAATTTTAAATTAATAAAACAGTAAACAGTAACTGATTCATCAAACATCTAAAAATAAACATTACACAAGTTAAAACAGGTGTTTTAGCATATTTGTAAACTCTTTGGTCCCACACTAGGGAAAGGGGATATAAATAAAATAAATGAATCAATATAAATACAATATGTGCAGTATGACTGGATACCCAGCTGAAATAAAACACAGTTTTTATTATACCAGAATTAGCATTGGGCTTCCAAGGAGGTCATTAAAAGATAGGGCACGCAGCAGAAAAGGCTTATCATGCCCTCCCAAAATGTGGTGGTCCATAATGGGATACGAAGAGGCTTTTGCGATCATTTAAGGATTGTTCTCATTACTACAGGAATTGTAAGTCTTGGAATGAATACTGGGGGAAATAAATAAATAAAAAGTGCAAAAACAGGGTTACAGTTGGATATTATAACAAAAATATTATAGTTTTTCTGGGGTTTTGGGTCTTTGGCATGTTAGGAGAGTTTCTTTGACATTTTGCCAACATCTGTGATGGAATTTAGAGAATCTATTTGCCTAGAAAGAGTTGGGTAATTATATGTTGACCTGGGAAAGGAGGAGTGTTGCATGTATATGTTTTGTTGCTAATGCAGGCTCAGGATGGAAGGGTATCAAAGGATTAATCCTGCTTGCTTAGTAATATCAAAAATATAGAGGCTGCAAACTGTTGCGATTGTTGAAGAGTGAATATATCTTTTTCAATTATATTACTGTTGATTTTATAAAGTAAAGTTCTGCTCCAAAGACAAAAAAAAATTTCAATACAAGATGGAAAAATGGAGAAAAAGAAGGAAAACTTTTTTGATTGTAGTTACACTTAAAATATACTATTGAAAACATTTTAATATTTTTTTGTATTTTACTACATGTAAAAGAATCATGTCTGTTTTTAAAGAGTTCCATTTGTAGTTCTGTATGTTGTTATTTTCAAATTTATTTTTCTTTTCTTTTTTCTTTTTTGTTCGTTCTTTTATGCTGTAATTTTGTCGTATTTTGTTAAGTATGTAAAAAACCTAATGATTTTTTTTAAAAAAGAAAAATATAGAAAAAATAATTATCCACAAGATTTACATAATTTAAAGGGGTAACAAAGACAAATAGTTTAAGGATTTTTTCCTTGGCTCAGTATTGAACAAAATGGACAAACAAAATCAGAATAAGACAAAGACTGAAGGCAGATGAAGGAACTAATAGTTTCAAGTGTACGATTTTCATTACATACCAAAATCAGAATATCCGGCACAGTTTTCTGATTTCTTTTATGATTGGCAGTCAAACATGAAGAAATGACAGAAAGTAATCAACTCATTGAAAGTGCTGCTGGAGAAAGTCTAGGGATACATGAACTGCTAAAAAATCAGGAATGGGTTTAGAGCGGCAAGCCTGACATTTCCAAAAGTGAGATACACTAAGGCTGTTGACTTTGGACAATCATGAGATACGGACTCACTGGAAGACTGTAATCTTAGAAAGGAAGGCAGCAGGAAAAGGAAAAAAAAGGGATCCGACAATCAAGAGCCAATCCTGAGTTTGCAAGCTGACAGCGCAACCTGGGGGGGATATGGAAGTTTTTCATTAATAGGGTTGGCAGAAGACAGAAACAAAAAATTTCCATTAGGTTGTTCATCCTCGAAGGTTTACAAAAATATGCTGGTTGTGTCATCAATGTGAATGTCTTGTTTTTTTCATCAACCAAGTTTCAGTGCTCAGTGTCTGCACAGACACAGAACCCACTTCCGCATGTACCCAGAAGAAACCTCCCCACCTTGTTTCTTGTTGTCATTTAAAAAAAATCGGACAATGGAATGCACTTTGGAGTTCCTCATGGACCTTAAGATGCTTGTTTCAGTATCCACAGGCGATGTAGGAGGGTTGTCCATAGACAGCCCTTATAGATCTAACCCAGAACACGCCAACAACTGTTGACCAAATGCAGCCTGGACTACCATCTCTCTTTTTTCTTTCTCTTTGATTTTTAACTCCTTTTCCTGATGAAGTATTGGTAGTTGAAGTTTGCACATGTATCTGTATTTTGTTCCATCCATAGGTTCACTTTTTGTGGTGTTATTGTATGGACAACAGGACAGTCTCTATGTAAAGGAAGGTTAAGAAAATCACATAAAATGGCAATACCCAAAACCAATGCAGAACTTTTAGTAGTGATTTAAGATTGAAGTCCTTGAATCTAAAATCTTCAAGGAGATCAAGGGGCCTATACTCCCTTACTGCTGGATCAGGGCCACATCAACTTATGCCGTGGTCCCAATCCAGCCTCCAGAGAGCGCAAAAAGAGCCGGAAAAAGCAGCTCCTTTTTGTGCCCTCCAAGGACACAAAGCCATGGCGACACGGCTTTTGATGCCCTTTGGTGCTGCTCATGTGGATGCCACCAGAGGGTGTTAGATGGCGTGTGCATGTGGATGGTGCTGCAAAATGGGCCCTGGGGTGGGCTAGGGCATCCAGCATGCGGGCTGCACCTTAGTTTGCTCACAGGCCGCACAAAGTGCCGTTGTTTTGGGCCCAAGTTTGTAGCAGAGTTCAGTTGGCTTCTTGTTTTTCCATCTCTGTGCACATTGCTGGAACAGTATGCCATCTGTCTCACCTAATCTGAAGCCTGTCATTTAAAATCTGATTTCAGTGCTCCGCCATCGTCCAAATCCTGGTGTTCAATTCGTGGTGTGAATCTGTAACTTTAAATCATAGCATTGGGAAGGCAAAGCATTCCAATGGTCCAGTACCAGCATCTGTTTTTCTGTCCTACATACCCTTTCTCAGAGTCCGATTTTGTGATGGGATGATACGGCTCCCAGATGTGGTGGAAAAACAATAATTGGATGGCCAAGGTTTGAAAGTCATATAAAGCATTTGTCAGTAAACTGTAAAAAAAAAAAGAACACATTTAGCACACTGCCATAAAAATGATATTACGTTTTCAGGTACTCATTGGGTATTGCTTAATTGTCTTAGTTTTCTTCCTTTTTTGGGGAAAGATATCCTTTGTGAAAAATTTTTAAATGACTAAATCTGAATAATCTTTAAATGCCCTGAAAAAACATTTCAGATCCCAAAAGTAATGAGCAAAAGAAAGAGCAAATGTTTATTTGAATAGAAGAAAAAAAAAAATAACAAAAATCTGGTAATGTATTATTTGTACATAGAGTCCTGTTACACCTTTCATTCCCCCTCGCTCCA
>NC_056522.1:355867817-355868189 GCF_019175285.1 Sceloporus undulatus | reverse complement strand
AAGACAGAGGTGCTCCTGGTCAGTCGGAAGGCAGATCAGGGAATAGAGATCCAGCCTGGGTTAGATGGAATCACACTTCCCCTGAAAACACAGGTTCGCAGTTTAGGGGTAGTCTTGGACTCAGCTTTAAACTTGGAGTCCCAGGTCTCTGCTGTGACCAGGAGTGCTTTCGCACATTTAAAACTTGTGCGCCAACTGCGCCCGTTCCTTGAGAAGCCAGATCTGGCCACGGAGGTACATGCCTTGGTTACATCCCGTTTGGACTACTGTAATGGGTTCTACATAGGACTGCCTTTGAAAAGTGTTCGGAAAATTCAACTGGTTCAAAGAGCTGCTGCCAGGCTGTTAACAGGCGCCGATTACAGAGCCCAT
>NC_056522.1:355729233-355867717 GCF_019175285.1 Sceloporus undulatus | reverse complement strand
TTCTCCTGGTATGAACCTGCTCGGACTCTGAGATCCTCTGGAGAAGCCCTTCTCACCATCCCAACACCTTCACAAACACGTTTGGTGGGGACACGAGAGAAGGCCTTCTCAGTGGCTGCCCCTAGACTCTGGAACTCCCTGCCCAGGGAGATAAGAACGGCTCCCTCCTTGATGGCTTTCCGACGGCAGGTGAAGACCTATCTGTTCAAACAGGCATTTAAGTAATCACTATAAGAACAGACAGGAATGTTGGACTAGTTATTCTGTTTAATGGATGTCATTTATCTATTTATTTTTAAAATGTTTTAATTGTACTTTCTGTTTGTTTGTTTGTTTCTTCTTTAATTGCTGTAAAGCCGCTCTGAGTCCCAGTCCTGGGAAAAGAGCGGGATATAAATAAATAAATAAATAAATAAATATAAATAAATATTACAAATCATGCAGAGATCTACTGATAGATATCACACTATCCTGTGCCCACCCCAATGGCCGTTTGCCACCCCCACAGGCTATGTAAGATATTTTTATCTAAGTAGGCATATGGTGTGTGTCGTAGCCAGAAAGCTGTTCTAGACAGGGAATACTGTGAACAATATTTACACATGCAAACTCACACTTTATGTACTTATGCTTACGAGAGAAGTTAAAAATGAGGCACAAAAAATTCTACAGAATGAACCAGCAATGAGCAATGGTCATTCAACTGTGCAGTATTTTATGTATTAGATTAAGACCTGTTCATCTTGAGGCATTTTAATGGTTTGGATTTTAACTACTGGAAGGATGCTGCACTTCAGACATTGGAAACAATGTTTTAATTGTGTTGTTAGCCCCCCAAAACACCACAAAACAATTGTGTTTTTGGTTATTGGGTTTAATTGCTGTGTAGGATGTTGTTTTGTTTAACCGGCAGACTGTCTTGTGATAAATATTATGAAGGGTGGGCATATAAAGGGCTCAACAAATTAGAGAAGAGAAAGCAATCTGTTTAGTGGAAAGAAGGTCATGACATTTGAAGTAAAGATAGTGTGACTGAAAATGAATAGCTTCACTGGAGAATTATGGCACTCACTTCTAAACAAAATCTAAATAGAGATTTTTAATATATATATGCGCATTATGTTTTACCCAAAGAGATTCAGTTCAGGAAAAATACTCAGCCCTTACCCAAATATATACCTAAACAATAACCTTTCTTATCTTTATTTCACAAACTAAAAGGAAGATACATTATGATTGCTCAAGGACATATTTTGTACAGAATCCTATTGCTTAAAAATATCTTATTCTACCACATGCATGCACACATACACACAGCCCTTGGTGACTTTTCTGTAAGAATTTGTTGTAAATTAGTATTTCCTTCACATTTTCGCAGCAAAATCACCATCTATACTGAGGAAAATAACAGTAACCATTTATCAATGTGATTTTTGAGCTGTCGCTTTAATGTTAAAATGTGGAATAAACCAGCTAAATCGAAACAGAGAAAGCAGATGATTAGAAAGGCTATAACTGAGGGAGGCATATGAGGATTTGGGGAAACCATTGAAGTTTGTAGAAGTAAAGCACACACACAAAGTTTACAATGCCAGTCCTCTAAAGAGTTCAGTGAGACATCAGCATGCCTGGCAGGGCAGGGGAAACCACCAGTAAACCAGAGGGTACTATTGAAAATGAGGCATCCTGAAAAGGGGGAAACAGTGAGTGCCTGGAACCTGAACCAGAACATTCCACATAGAAAATTTTTGCTGTGTGTCTCCCTTTTATTTTATTTTATTTATTTATGGTATTTATATCCCACCCTTCAGCCCTAAAGGCTATCCCTTGTTCTTCCATGATTCATAAACCCATTCCTCACACTTGAACAGTGCAAGAGGTCAATAAACTTTTTAATAATGGCCAAAGCTCAGTTCAACATAAAGAAAAAATTGAGAGTTTTCCCAATCCAGAACAGGAACATATGAAAGTAAGTTTTTCATGCATCCCATTGTTGGCTCTGGGGCCTAAATACAGTGTTGGCTGACATCAGGAATGGACATTTCTTTCTTCTCCCTTGTTCTCACAGCTCTCTGTGCTGCCCCAAATCTGGCTCAGAGGGAGGATTCCAGTCCTCCAGAACTAGCTTTCAGATTGCATCAGAGATTGCAGTGAGATGAAGGAACTGTCTCCTCCCAATTCCAACCTTAAATAATACCCAGTGCTCACATATATAAGAGGATGCTACACAGAGTCAACAAAGACTTCTAGCCTAGCATCTGCTTCCTGTGTGGATATGAAATCCTGGATCAAATCCATTTGTATGCCCTTTAAAGAGAAGTAAATGGGTCCACCTCCAGCAATAACAGTATTTGTTTCAGGGATGGAAAGACTGATTCCAGGTTTTTCACCAACAACCCCCCCCCCCCTCCCCTCCCCTCTGTTCCGTGGATTAGCTCTGTCAAAAAACACCTGCTCTGATGGGAGTTTGTAGACATTCATGTCCAAATGATACAAAGATTTTTGGATCAGGGTCACTGCTGCCAGCAGTAAATCTAGGTGGATGTTCTAGTTATGAAGATGCTGAAGATGCTTCACTAGATCACCTTTTTGTTACTTGAAATGTGTTTGCAAATTTTCCTTTCGGGAATCTGAATGGTGGATTGTGACAGGCATACCATGCCAAATTCTTCTGAAAGTCTGCCAGGCATCTTGCCTGTGACCTTAAAAGAGAAACAGACCTACACCATTTGATGCAAAAAAGGCTGTCTAATTAGTGATGCTATTTGCATTTCAAATGCAGCAGAGTAAAACAGTAACAGCACTGGGTTTTCTCAAAACAGATGCTGTCAGGCAGACTCCTGTTTCACTGGGCTAATGACTGTCATACATAATTAGGTCACTGATTTCAGAGAACCATGGGATCTACCTCCCTAGTAGGCAAATGCTTAAAATTTATAATAAAAACAGAATGGTGAAATGGACTGAAGACCCAGTACCCTGGTTAGTCTAACAATTTGGAAATTACTGTTGTATAGCAAAGCTGCAGTGGGACAAAAAGGGATTTAAGATGCACTGTATTCACATTGTGATACTGTTCATTGGCAAGGATGCTGTTACTGCTGCTGCCATTTGTTATTAATATCAACCCAAATTCTATTGGTAATCCCTACTAGAGTAGCCTAATCCAGGCTGGCATTATGGTTTGAGTGTTAGATTAGGATTCTGCAGACCAGGGTTTGAATCCTCGCCCAGCCATGGAAACCCACTAGGTGACACTGGGCAAATCACACACTGTCAGCCTCATAAAACCACATAACGGGCTCACCTTTAAATTACAATATGATTTCCACAGCCTAAATGTATTTACATGAACGTAGTTCCATGTGGTTGAAGTGAAAATTTGGTAAGATGTGATTTTTACAAGTTTTTTAAAATTTTTAAATTAAATTTTAAAAAATACCCTAAGGCCTCTCCTTTTCCCTTCCACTGAGCTTCGATCTATCACAACATCTCTTCGACTGAGCTCCAGCTTTTTAAAGGGATGCAAGCAAACACCATAGGCCATTTCTGCCAAAAGGCACATGTTTGGTGAGAGCTGTGTCACTCCCACTTAGGGTGTCACCTGGTGTGGTTCATACTCCCCAAACTCTCCAGTGGCACCCCTGCATATTCTGAATAAATAGTTTGCTGAAACATACTGAAATGCTCTTCTTTTTTTGTGGCGTAGAACCCTATCCCTTTCCATGTTATTTCTGTTTCGAGGACCAATTCTTCTATTGAAGCAGTAATACCCAGGAAGACATCAACTCTGTTAACTTTGTATATCTGTAGTCGTGCCAACCAGTAGGATTAAAATCACCATATCTCCTTAAAAAACAAACAAAATATTTACTTATGTATGGGATTTATATCCCACCTTTCTCCCAAATGGGATTCAAGGTGGTTTTGATTTATGACTGGAATTGGCAATCCTCTAGATGTTATTGTGTTGCATCTTCCTCCCAGAATGGCCAAGTCAGCACAATCAATGGTCAGAAATGATGAGGATTTTAGCCAAACATCTGGCCAGCCCATATTTAAAGAGTGAATGGATGGACATTAAAAATACATCAGACCTTGTTTACAGCCATGCAACTTAAGCTTATGAGCTATACAGTATCGCTTTTATACAGTAATTAAATTTATAATTTCTTTGTGATTTCAGGGCAGTTCAGCCAACCATGTTGGTCAAGTAATGACATAGCTGATGTCTCTAAGCACCATATGGAAAAAGTGTGGCTCTGGGGCCACATGCAGTCCCCAAAGATGTCTCAATCCCTCTGACTGTCTCTCTTCTGGTTTAAAAACCCCCAGAAGCCTTCAGGAATGGCAACACATTTTTGAAATAGCTCACAGCCTCCTCCTGCACTGTTTGACACAGGAAAGGGGGAAAAACCCTTATTTTTCTCAACCATATGTGGATTTCTGTCATTTTTGGATTTTTCTTCTCTTTGACAGTGTGTGAGGCCCTGCTCTAGATTAGAAAAGTTGATCTTCTTATTTATATTGACATTTTTATTCATCTCTGTATGTAACAGGATTATGTAGACAATTTCAGCTACATCTGTTAGAGTTACTCTCTTGGCTCATGCACTTCATCATTTGTGAATATAGAGCTTTGCAGGATCACCCTAGTCTTGTAATTCAACTAAATTGTTCAGATCATTAAAGTCCATGCCCAAGATATTCTGTTGCCTGAGACAATAGACAGATTCATACACAAACTTTCAGATTAGTAGAAAACCTCAGTAAGCAGTTTTTCTGATGTTAATACATAGTTTTAAAGCACTTAAGAGTCAGTGTGGTACTGCAGATCTGGGATTAGATGTTGGTTATAACCTTTAAAGCCCTACATGGCTTGGGTCCAACCTATTTAAGGGATCGCCTGTTTCCATATAATCTGCCCCGTACCCTCAGGTCCTCTGGGAGGAATCTATTGCAGCCTTTAAAACCCAGACTAACTGCTACCTCCCAGAGGGCCTTCTCTGCAATTGCTCCCAAACTATGGAACGGTCTGCCAGACGAGATCCATCAAATTGCCAGTTTAGACAGCTTTAAAAAAGCTGTCAAGACAGATCTCTTCCGGCAGGCTTTTCCTGAATAAAAGTGCCCGGCCACAGAATGACTGCCCCTCACATCATGTATCAGCCCACCGCTCTATCCTCGCTGTATTTTTTATTGTGTTTTTAATAGATGTTTTAATTGTAACTTGTTTAATCCAGTTTAAGGGAGGAATTTGGGACTTAAATTTGTAAATGTGGATTTTAACGTGTTGTAAGCCGCTTTGATTGTCTTGTCACAGAAAAGCGGGATATAAATAAAAGTTTTATTATTTATTTTTATGTATTATTTAGGACTCTTGGAGGACCAGGATTCAAATCCTCACTCAGCCATGGAAACTCACTGTCTGGCTTTGGGCAAGTCACACTTTCTAAGCCTCAGATGAAAGTTTCACCCTAATCTGAACAAATCTTGTCAAAGAAAAATCCTTCTTGTCCTTCCAAGTAGGCTCAGGCAAAAACAAACTGCTGCAGCATCTGCTAGCTTTCATGTTCATCCAAATTAATAATTTTTGCTGTCTTCAACACACTCCAATGTTGCTTGGCCATGTGTCCCAGTTTTCCTCTTTAAAATGTTGGAGGATACAGTGTCTTCCTCAATTGTGCACTGCTGAGGCTAAGTACTGTGAAATACATTCATTTTTTTCACATAGAGAACTTTTAAAGTTGAACCAGATCAGCATCTCAGCCTGAAAGCAGATGGAGATGAAAACTCAACTTGTGTGTGGGTTGTGTACCTTCAAGTCAGTTCCAACTTATGATGACCCTAAAGTGAACCTATCATGGGAACCTCTTGGCAAGATTTCTTCAGAGATTTGCCATTGGTGAGAGCATGTGACCTGTCCAAGACCACCCAGTGGGGTTCATGGCCAAACTGGGAATCCAGCTCTCCAAAAAGTCAGTTTACCCCCAGAGTTTCCTGATTTGAGGGGAGAACCTTCTAACCACACTGCTGTCTGCCACAATGGGCCACTGTGCCCTCTCATTATGAGGAAAGACCCACTGTAACAGAGAAATTGTGATTAAAAGGTGTGCCATTTCCCCCCCTGTTCTGCTGCAAACGCATGTGAACGAGTGCACGGAAGCTCCACTAATAACAGTCAATCACCTCCCTTGTCTCACTCAGCATTGTTAACAAATATGTTAATAGTTTCAGGTGAACTCCTATAGAAATAGACAGCAACCCAGCCTCCAGTCCATTGGATGGCCCACACAATTGTCTGCTTCAATGCATGATTGATTGATTGCCATCATAGCACATTGGTGCACCCAGTGACATAGTGGAACAGAAAGCATCTGTCCAGCCATGACGTCCCCCCTTTCTCCCCTTTCCTGTATGCCCCCCGTTGTATTGGTCAGTTTGTTAATGTTTTTTTATTAAATTCATTTTATTGTTGGTAATATGAAGTGTTTGTCATCATTTCGCTTCATAGGGTATATGATGGGTCTATGGTGACATTGACCAATCATTCACTTGTGTGGTTGATTTGCAAGTAGAAGACAAAAATAAATTATGGCCACAAATAGCAGCATGGCTGCTTGGTCCCTTCTCCATCTCCACACTAATGCACAGTACACATGCTGGTGCAATAGTTTGCTCTTTACAGATTGACCCGAGCCATCTGGGATATTTTTTGTTCTGGTGTTAACTCCAGAGTGTGACTTTGGGCTGTTTTCCTGCCATTTCAGTGACATTTATTGTCTGCACAAGTGAGTTCCAAAATAAGGCAGGTCCATTTTTTTCAGGCCTCAATTGGCACCCCATTTATTTTATTTTATGTCCCAAAGTTCAACATATCCTCTAATGAGGCCAGGGAATATGGGATAGCCCACTTGCCCTCCCGACCCCCCGTAATAGCAATACCAGGATTTAATTAAACAGTGTTCTGAGAAAATGTTGAGCTTCTTAAAATATGTTAGCAATGTCAGGTGAACGCCTATATAAATTGAAAGCAATGCTTAAATATGTGACAGGATGCTATGAGGAAGACCTAGAATTTCCCTGTAAAAGTTGTTCTGGCTTATTTCCTTCTGGGCAAAGCCACCTCTGAGTATTCCTTGCTTAAGAAATCTCTGTGAAATTAATGGGGTTGCCATAAGATGTCACAAGTGACTTGAAGGCATATACATACACACAGAACTACTTTTATCTTTAAATTTCATCATCATACAAAACCCGTGCAATTTGCATACAAAACTTGTATTTTCATACCTACAATATTGCCTTTAAATGGGAAAAATCCAGATTCTCTGCACTATGGCCCAAAGAAAACTGCCCTATTGTCCAAAGCTTGGAAAAATTCCTCTTTAGACACCAGTTCCCATAATCCCCCATGCTGCCTCAGTGATTCTGGGTCCTGTAGTCCAAGGTTTTATCTTCAGGGGCCAGTTTGGTTACCTCCCTCTGTTCAAAATTGATTTATTCTCTTGCCTTCATTAAAAGAAAAGAGCAAATATAAAGCCAAGCACATACATTCTTGACTGTTCCAAATTTCTACAGACTATGTAAATGGATAATTAAGTGGAACACGAGTTATATGTGGTATGTGTGTTTCACACACTTTTTACGATAAAAGAAAATGTGAAAACCACCATAGCTCCTGTGCCTTGCCACAGATAACCAATATATTACAAGCAAGTACTATAACTTTGAGTGGGCATGACTAGAGCTCCCCCTCCTGGCTTAGTCTTAACACTGAACAGCAAAAGAATAGAGGCTATTTTCTTGGAGTCTTCCTTGGATTATACAGGGTGACCAGATGTCATAACCACAAAGGAGGACAAGGCACCATAAAATGTAGGGCATTACAAAATAAAAGCTAAAAACACTAATATAAATAGGAATACATTTCATTTGGTTTATTTACAGCTATACTATATATACAGTTGGCCCACCACATTTGCAGCTTTGACTTTTGTGGATTTAATTAATATGCTGTCTCTAGACATCGTTAGGTCTTCCAGTGCAACTCTGCCAAAAGTTAACCATAGAATTGCACTGGATAACCTAGATGTTCCTAGAGAAAATACTTCTCTGGGCATTTGTAGGTCCTCCAGCATGATACTCCAGAGGATAGAATCAAAATTCAAGTTGATCTTAATAGATTAGAAAGCTGGGCCAAAGCTAACAAAATGAATTTCAACATGGAGAAATGTAAGGTATTGCACTTATGGTGGAAAAAAAAGAAATGTGCAGATATAGGATAGGGGACACCTGGCTGAACGAGACTATGGCGGGATACAAACCGCCATATAGTACGTATAGGATACGTACTAGGGTTAGGAAGGGGCGGTGCTTCCGCACCCCCTAACCCTAGTACGTATCCTATACGTACAAGATAGCGGCGCCCCTTCTACATGGGCGCCGCCATCTTTGCGTACTGGACGCATAGCGTCCAGACGTGTCGCGGCGCCTATGACGTCGCGAGTCCGCGCTAGGCGCCTCGCAACGTCATAGAGGCGCCGCAAGAAGAAGCTCCGAAATGGAGCTTCTTTTTTGCTCCGCGCGGGAGCCGCGCGGTTTGGCTGCTGCGGCTCCCACACGGAGCAAATGGCGGCAGCGGGGGAGTGCCGCAAAGCGGCGGTTTGTACCCCGCCCATGTGTGAAAGGGATCTAGGAGTCCTAGTAGACCACAAGTTGAACATGAGTCAACTGTGTGATGCTTTTTGCCCGTCTGTATAGGGCCAGTGTGATGCCAATGCAATTCTAGGCTGCATCAATAGAAGTATAGTGTCTAGATCAAGGAAAGTAATAGTGCCACTCTATTTTGCTTTAGTCAGGCCTCACCTGAAATACTGTGGCAAGTTCTGGGCACAATTCAAAAAGGATATTGACAAGCTGGAGCATGTCCAGAGGAGGGTCATCAAAATGGTGAAGGGCCTGGAAACCATGCCTTATGAGGAAAGACTTAGGGAGCTGGGTATGTTTAGCCTAGAGAAGAGACGGTTAAGAGGTGATATGATAGCCCTCTTTAAGTATTTGAAGGAGTGTCACATTGAGAATGGAGCAAGCTTGTTTTCTGCTACTCCAGAGACTAGAACATGGAACAATGGATGCAAGCTACAGGAAAAGAGATTCCACTTCAACATTAGGAGGAGCTTCCTGACAGTAAGAGCTGTTTAACAGTGGAACACACTGCCTAAGAGAATGATATACAAACTATGTATATCATTGTGATTGTGTCTGCAGCATTCATTTGTAATTGATTCCACAGAACCCAAGAAAGAGGTGCATTTCTTGAACAAAAAATAGGAACAGCATCCACCCACACTTTTAAAAAAAGTCTCAGTTAATAGTGCAAATAAAGAGTGCAACCGTAAATAGTTTCTCTGGTTCAGAGAAGAGGCTGATGAACTTGAATGAAAAGGAGGCAAAGGAAAAGGAGGCAAAGGAAGAGGAGGCAAAGAAAATGCTAAAAGAAAATGAAAGAAAAATCTGTAAGAGTTATCCAACCAAACATGTAATTGACTGACGTTAGCATTATTTATCTCAGAACACTGCTGTTCTGTGCTGTTGTCATGGATGAAAGAATGAGATCAGGAAAGAGTAAATAGAACAACTCATCATGGTAGCTCTAAATACAAAGGAAGAATAAGGGCAGCTAAAAGAACCAGATGAGAGAAAACAAGGGGGAATGGAACTCATAATGCTAGGCTAAAAAACAATTCTCTTTTTCTGTTCTTACAATAACTATCCCATTAAAGAACTGCGTACCTAAGCTACATCAAAGTTATTTCTCAGTTTGGCACTCACTGAGTAAAGAAAGACTAATTGGATAACATGAAAACAGATCTATTTACAGAACTTGCAGATGCCACTATAAAAGGCCAGATAACTCTTTCTGAGCCACCCACCACTTTGTTATTGTATTTTTATTTGCTTTCCAACTATCGAGCTGTTCCAGGTACAAAGCTGTTGATGTGATGTAGCTTCCTATATAGTTGTTAGTGAAGAACAAATAAAGCTGATACAAGTCTGCTTTCAGCACTGAAACAACTGTATTCATGGAGTATAGTTGGAATTTATGTGAAAGCTCTGTTCCTGCCTGCCAGCCCAAACTCACTTTTATTTTAATTTATTTGTATGTTTATTTGTGTACACATTTCCCCCCCCCCCAATCCTATATCTAAATATCCCAGGGCAATGTACAATCAGATAGGTTTGATGCAATTTTAAAAGTTAAAACAGTAAAACAGTAACTGATAATTCAAACAATCTATAAACATATTAAACATTACAACAAGTTAAAACAGGTGTTTTAGCATATTTGTAAACATCTTTGGATCCCACACTAGGAGAAAGGTGGGATATAAATAAAATAAATGAATCAATGATAAATACAGTACAATCATGTGCATGTATGAACTGGATACCTCCATGGCTGAAATAAAACACCACGTTTTTACTTAATACCAGAATTAAGCCAATTGGGCTTCCAAGGGGAGGTCATTCCACAGATAGGGCACAGCAGCAGAAAAGGTCCTTATTCATGCCCTCCCAAAATGTGGTGGTCCCACTAATGGGATACGAAGGAAGGCCTTTCTAGCAGAATCAATTTAAGGATTGTTCTCATTACTAACAGGAAATTGTAAAGTCTTGGAATGACTACTGGGGGAAAATAAATAAATAAATAAAGTGCAAAAACAGGGTTACAGTTGGATATTATTAAGACAAAAATAATTATAGTTTTTTCTGGGGGTTTTGGGCTCTGTGGCCATGTTCTAGAAGAGTTTCTTCCTGACATTTTGCCAACATCTGTGACTGGAATCTTCAGAGAATCCTATTTGCCTAGAAAAGAGTTGGGTATACAGTGGTGCCTCGGGTTATGAAATTAATTCGTTCCGCCGCGGCGTTCGTAACCCGATTTTTTTCGTAACCCGAAAAAGCCATAGGCGCTAGCGCTGGAAAGCCGCGTTTCGTGCGAAAAAGCGCCGAAAAGCACCAAAAATTTTTTTCGTAAGCCGAAAAAAAAAACGTAACCCGGAACAGTTTTTTCCTATGGGATTTTTTCATATCCCAGAAATTTCGTAAGGCGGTGCTTTCGTATCCCGGGGTACCACTGTATATATACTGTTTGACCCTGGGAAAGGAGGAGTGATTTGCATGTATATTGTTTTGTTGCTAATGGCAGGCCTCAGGATGGAAGGGTATTCAAAGGAGGATTAATGCCTGCTTGCTTAGTAATTATCAAAAAATATAGAGGCTTGCAACTGTTGCGATTGTTGAAGAGTGAATATATCTTTTTCATTATTATCCATTTGACTGTTGATATAAAGTAAAGGTTCTGCTCAAAAAGACAAAAAAAATTCAAATACAAGATTGGAAATGGAATAATTGGATAAAAAGGAAGGAAAACTTTTTTGATTGTAGGTTAGCACTTAAGATGAATACTATTGAAATACAATTTTAATATTTTTTTTGTAAATTATTACTAACCATGTAATCAAGATATCATGTCTTGGTGTTTTTAAAGAGTTCCATATTTGTAAGTTCTGTATGTTGTATATTTTTTCAAATTTATTTTTCTTTTCTTTTTCTTCTTTTTTGTTTCGTTCTTTTTATGTCTGTAATTTATGTCGTATTTTTGTAAGTTATGTAAAAAACCTAATGATTTTTTTTAAAAAAGAAAAATATAGAAAAAATAATTATCACATATGATTTACATAACTTTAAAGTGGATAACAAAGACAAATAGTTAAGGATTTCTTATCCCTTGGCTCAGTCATTGAACAAAATGGGGACTATAATCAAGAAATCAGAATAAGACAAAGACTTGGAAAGGCAGCCATGAAGGAACTAGATAAGCTTCTCAAGTGTACAGATTTCTCATTACATACCAAAATCAGAATAATCCAGGCCACAGTATTTCTGATTTCTTTGTATGATTGTGCAGGTCAAACAATGAAGAGAACTGACAGAAAGAAAATCAACTCATTTGAAAAGTGCTGCTGGAGAAGAGTTCTAGGGATACCATGAACTGCTAAAAGACCAGTGAATGGGTCTTAGAGCAAGGCAAGCCTGACATTTCACTAAAAGTGAAGATACCTAAAGGCTGTTGTACTTTGGACATATCATGAGACTACAGGACTCACTGGAAAGGACTGTAATGCTTAGTAAAATGGAAGGCAGCAGGAAAAGGAAAAAAAAAAGTGGATCGATACAATCAAAGAAGCCACATCCTGAGTTTGCAAGACCTGAGCAGCGCAACTGATGAGGGGGGATCATGGAAGTTTCTCATTAATAGGGTTGGCAGAAGACAGATAACAAAACAATTTCTCATTAGGTTGTTCATCCTCAGAAGCTGTTATGCAAAAAATATGCTGGTTGCTGTCATCTAATGTGATATGTCTTGTTTTCTTCATCAACACCAGTATTCAGTGCCTCAGTGTACTTGCACAGACACAGAACTCACAAATTCCAATGCATGTACCCAGAAACCTCTCCCCTACCTATGATTTCTTGTTGTCATTTAAAAAAAAATCAGGACATATGGAATGCACTTGAGAAGTTCCACCATTGGACCTTAAGATGCTTTGTCTTCTAGTATCCACATGGCTAGATGTAGGAGTGGCTTGTCTCCATAGACAGCCCTCTATAGCATCTTAACTCAGAACAACGCCAACAACATGTTGACAAAATGCAAGCCTGAGACTAACATCTTCTCTTTTTTTCTTTCTCTCTTTGATTTTTTAACTCCTTTGCCTGATGAAGTAGTCTGTGGAGCTTTGACAGTTTGCAACATGTATCTTGTACATTTTGTTCAATCCCATAAAGGTATCACTGTTTTGTGGATGTTATTGTATTGGACAAACAGGACAGTCTCTATGTAAGAGGATAAATGGTTATAGAAATCTAACATTAAAAATGGCAATACCCCAAAACCAGATGCAGAACATTTTAAGTATGTGATTTAAGATTGCAGTCCTTGAATCTAAAATCTATCAAGGAAGATCAAGGGGCTCTATAGCCTCCCCTTTACTGGCTGGATCAGGGCCACATCAACTTCATGCCGTGGTCCCAATCCAGCCTCCAGAGAGCGCAAAAAGGAGCCGGAAAAAGCAGCTCCTTTTTGTGCCCTCCAAGAGGCACCATAGCCATGGCGACACGGCTTTATGATGCCCCTTTGGTGCTGCATCATGTGGATGCAGCACCAGAGGGTGTTATGATGGCGTGTGCCATGTGGACTGGTGCATGGCAAAATGGTGCCCTGGGGATGGGCTTAGGGCATCCAGCATACGGACGCTGCACCTTAGTTTTGCTCACAGGCCGGCACAAAGTGCCAGTCTGTATTGGGCCCAAGTTTGTAGCAGAAGTTTCAGTTGGCTGCTTCTTGTTTTTCCATCTCTGTGCACACTTGCCTGGACAGTATGCCATCTGTCTCACCTTAATCATGAAGCTGTCATTAAAAAATCTGATTTCAGTGCCTCCGCCATCTGTCCATATCCATGGCATGTTCAATCTAGTGGTGTGAAATCTGTAACTTTAAAATCATAGCATTTGGGAAGGGGGCAAAGGCAATTCCAATAATAGGTCTTTCCAGTACCCAAGACATCTGTTTATTCATGTCCTTACATACCCTTTCTTCAGATGTCATGATTTTAGTGAACTGGGATTGAAATTACAAAGGGACTAACCCAAAGGATAGGTGGTGGAAAAACAATTTAAATTAGGATGGCCAAGGTTTATAAAGTCATATTTTAAAAGCAATTTAGTCAGTAACTTGCTAAAAAAAAAAAAAAAGAACCCCTTCTCAACACATTTAGCACACTGCCATAAACTGTATATTACAGTTTTCAGGGTACTTCATTGAGTTATTTGCTTAATTTTTCATTATGTTTTTCTTCCTTTTTGGGGAAAAGATATCCTTTGTGAAAAACTTTTTAAAAATGACTCTATAATCTGAATTAATTCCTTTAAATGCCCTGAAAAAACATTTTCAGATTCCCCAAAAGTAATGAGCAAAAGAAAGAGGCAAATGTTATTTGAATCATGGAAGAAAACAAAATAACAAAAATCTGGTAATGATATTATTTGTACATAGAGTCCTGTTACACTTTCATTCCCCCTCCTCTCCAGCAATGCTTTTCAGGAAATGTCTCATTAATTTGTAACATATTAGTTCCAAGCTCTGAGGAGGGTTAACTAAAATGGTGGAGAAAGAGGTATAAGCTGAAGACATGGATGTGGATCTCTATGTGGTAAACCATTTGCATGAAATACTGCCTACATAGCTCAAGATAATATAGTATCACAGTATCATAATTTTCAGGAAATCAGCAACTGGGTTGCTATGATGAAAATCTGCTGAAGCCTTGCCTGGAGCCATATGAAGCGAGAAAAAGAGCGAAATCCTACTTTGCTGCATAAATTATGGCTGTAACAACAGAGTGGCTTCAGACAGGGAGAGGACTGTGACATGCATCTTCTGTATAATCTTTTTTAAAAATGCTGTGAAGGCAACACACCATAGCTTTAAAAACTGTTTGAACAACAAACGGAGGCAGAATTGGGTTGACAGATGGTGAAACATCTGCAAGACAAGTCTATCACATCCACATTTCAAGAAATAACCTGACTTATGTTGGGGAGGGGGGTAGCCCAAAAGTGTTTGATTTTTTTAAAAAAAGTATACTTTAGAAATGTTCAATATAGAACTTCCCATTTAAAATTTCTAGGTTTTTTTTTTTTTGGTGGAGTGGGTTGAGGGCAAGAAATTCCACTCAGCATTAAATGTCCCTGACTAAAGTAGTTCATAAAAATCAGAGACTCTACTTATTTTGGAAGCTGAGAAACGTATACTTCCTGGCTCATTCAAAGAAGTGGTTCAACTTCAAGGGCATTATTATCAGGACTTCAGCCCATTTTCAAGGGTGGTTAATATAAGAATGCTAATTTGACTGTGTTACATGCATTTGCTTGGGCATTCACCTCTGGCATTCATCAGAGAATGAAGTTTACAACTGTGACTCAAAACCAGGATTCTGGATATTCATGTTACATGTGGCATGCTGAATATCACTTACAAACAGGTCAAATGGCTTAGTAGCACTGAATCTAATGTATTTGCATTTTTGAGATTCAGGGCATTTTGAGCGCTGAGCAAATGCAGGCCAAGAAATCTCAGTTAGGATCAGAAATATCCATTGCTGAACACAAGGGATTTGGCTTGTGGCTGCTAAGAAGGTTGTTGCTATAAACTCATGATTTATTCATGCTTGTAGCTCATATGAGTATGTGAACCATTTTTAAAGGATTCTCCCCCATCCCCAGGAGCTAGTATTAGTAGGTTTGAGGCCTATCGCTACAAAATCCACCCTCAAATGGGAAATAGTGATAAGACTGCTAACAGCAAATATGTAAAGGATCATCATAAGTGTAACACCAATTTCCAAAGTTGAGGCATTAAGAACCAAAAGCTATTTAAACTCTGTGTATGTGGGTATGTGCCTGTGCATATATATGAAGAGAGAGATGCTGACTGTACTTGGGGAAAAGAAATTTATTTGGACCTGGAAGACATACAAAGTCTGTGCCTATGAAACAGAGGTTAATCAGGATTTAAGAAATATATTAACCTTTTGCTAAGGGGCTAATTTCAGCCATGTGTGCATTCATCTTCTCAGAAACACATTCGGCATTCAAATTTCATGCACCATGAATAACTTCTAGCAGGAATCTATAAATAATTCTATCCTGTTCACTTATGCTGCATGCACATCTGCATTTCTGCACACTGCAAATGGAATTATTGTTTGTATCTTTGTATCCTGCCTCTGCAATTATTGTATATTCTTGAGCGTATATATGGATATAAGTTGAATGAATGGAATCTGCTTTCCTGGATGGGTAATCTACTGTCTAGAAGCATTTAAATTTTGAACAGTGTTAATCCCCATGGCCAGGTTGGAATAATGTACAGTACCAACAATGCCCCCTTTTGTGCTATTTATTGTACATCACATTCACCAAGACAAGGTGCTATCAGATTTGACAGCTGAGGGTTTTGATGGATCTACCTAGCGTTGAAGGAGAATATTCCACACACCTTAAAGGGATTTCATGCCATGAAACATTTCACACAGAAGCTAAGCTTGTGCCAACACATTTGGTCATTGGCAAATTTACTGATGCTACTGTTCTAACTTTCTACATCAGTGAATTTCATTGCAAGAGATCTAAATGGAGTTTTTAAATGAATTTTTGACTTCTCAACATACTAATGATCAGATAGGATAGTATTCACAAATTTGGCTGAACAGCTTCTGCACTGAGAATTTGAAAGGATGGCATAGGGGAAAAAAAGAACTGACAAAAAATTAATTACTAAGAATCAGACCCTGCTGGGTGTGGAGGCCAAACCTTATCATTTTCAAAAGGGCAGCCATACAACAGAACAACAGAACTGTGTAGCTCCTTTAAGATTAACAAATTTATTATAAGGTGAGAATTTGTCATTAACGGTACACACACCTTGACAACACTCCATTTATCTGAGAAAGTGGACAGTGATCAACATATTCTCAGGTTAGAGTAAATTACACATGGCTTGGAATGGGATTTTAAAGTGCAGAAATTACTGACAGTGACAGTTATACTGTTAACATCAATGACCATTAACAAATGGTTGGAGATAAGACAAACATCTTGGCATATGAATTCAAAGACATATCTGTGTTAGCCTGGAATATCACTATGCATAGGGATCTTGTAGCACCTTTGAGACTGAGAGGAAGAAGTTGGCAGCAGAAGTTTTTGCATACTTAGGCCTGGTACATACCTTCTTTTCAGTCCGGGCTGTTGGCGGCCTTTTTTCCACTAGAGCAGAAATGTTTCTTTGGAATGAGTAGTTATTGGCAATGGATCAACCGTTAAATTCGTCATTGTTACTTTATTTCTATGGAATATATATCCATTCCATTTGGCTACTTACAAATAGCCATACATACATCTTTACTGAAGAAGTTTCCAGACTATTTCAAATAGCCATAGGCGCTTTCCAGACCGCCCAAAAGGGCGGTCTGGAAAGTGCCCTCATTTGCTGCATGGAGGAGCCTCAGCAGCCAAACTACGCAACTCCTCCACACAGCAAAAAGAAGCCGCAAAAAGCAGCTTCTTTTTGTGGTGCATTAATGATGCTGCAAGGCGCCAATGGCACACTTGCGGCATCATTACTGTGCCGCAACGTGTGGATGCTAAGCGTCCACTAAGTCAAGATGGCGGCACCCATGTAGAATGGGTGCTGCCATTTTGTACGTGTTTGGCACATACTAGGGTTGGGGGTGTCCGGAAAGGTCGCCCCTTTCTAACCCTAGTACGTGCCGCACATGTACTTTTGGCCCGTGCGGAACGGGCCATAGTTTCCTAACGAAAACACACTTTGTATCCACTGATACCTTCAATGTATACATGGCTTTCTGACAATGCCTCTGTGTGCAGAGATTAAGAAACACACACACATCCATAACTGCTCAACCATCAGCAGTCAACTCTGACATATGACATAATCTGATACTCAAACGAAGCAAGACTGTAGGATGGTGCCTGATTTAGTTGTACCTAAGACAGAATGATGAGAAAAAGCAGTCATGATTAATTTAACTTCAACTGATTTCAGTATGTTGACTCTTAAGTATTTAATGGCTTATACTCATGCCTGACCTGTCCCGCACACAGGTCAGATAACCAAGCAACCATGAAAACACACAGGGATCTTCTCAGTAGCCAGGCTCCACAGCCTGAGAGAGAAGGAGCATGGATCACCTTTTCTTTCACTCAAGTCAGACATAGAAAACTGTTGACATCTCCAATGCAACCTACTGCCAGGAACTAAGATCCTGTTCTATAAATGCATTCTCATTATATAATTTCACATCAGTGTCATAAATTAGTTTTATGTGACTCTTGGGGTTAAAGTAATCAACCTCTGAGCATGAAATAACAGCAGCTGCCAGCACTGAGCACCTAATCTGATACTAGTTAGCCACGCATACACATGCATGCAATATTTCTCAATTTTAATTATGACTGAAGTAAGAATTTCAGGTCAAGGGAGCCTGACTCTTCATACAACTGAGCCCTGAAAGCTGGGGAAATGTGCAATACAAGCCCATCATTCTCAAGCTTTAATGACATCACTAATCAATGGACATAATAAGATGGGTATGAGGAAAAGAGCTTAAAACTGTTATGGTGGGTGTGTGCAATCTGGTTTGTTGTTGTTGTTGTTGCTCTGTGCCTTCAAGTTGTTTTCAACTTATGGCAACCCCTAATACAAACCTATCATGGGGTTTTCTTGGCAAGATTGCCTTCATCTGAGGCTGAGAGAGTGTGACTTGCCCAAGGTCATCCAGTGGGTTCCATGGCCAATCTGGGAATTGAATCCTAGTCTCCAGAGTCCAACATTCAAACTACTATGCAACGCTGCCTCACACAAGCAACCTGGTACCTTTTTTATATTATTATTATTATTATTATTATTATTATTATTATTATTATTATTTGGACTACTACTCTGCCATACCTCCCTGAACACATCCAATCTCTTCTGATTTTTGGAAGCCAAAGGCTGATTAATACCTACACGGTGGCGTTACAGGCACCCCAAACAAGAATTCTGCCCCTGAAATAAAATTTTCCTTCAGTCTCCACATTTCTAGCATTGCAATACAATAGTTGGAAACTTAAATGGATAATTTAGAAATACGGTTCAGTTTTCCAGACAAAAAGAGAAGGCAATGTTACCAAAAAGAGCCAGTGTAGTGTAGCCATTGGACTACAATTCTAGAGACCAAGGTTTGAATCTTGATCGGCCATGGAAACCCACTGGCTGATCTTGGCAAGTCACACCCTCTCAACCTCAAAAGAAGGCAAACGCAAACATCTTCTGAACAAATTTTGCCAAGAAAACTCCAGGACAGGTTTATTTTAGGGTCACTATAAATTGGAAATGACTTAAAGGCACACAACAACAACAAAGTTATCAAGGGAATGTACACACTGCAAATATAGTAATGAGTCGGTAATGGGCTGGATGAGGGAAAACAAACTCAAGTTGAATCCAGAGAAAATGGAGGTGCTTGCAATAAGTCTGTCAGGGATTTGAAGGTTTAAAACACAGCACACAGGGAAATGCTTGATGTGTGTGTGTTTGGCCATGAGCATTCAGCAGAGTGGCAAGGCTGATCAGCACAGCTGAAGCTCATTGGCTCAAGGACACTTCAGTGTCCAAGTGCATGTAGCCATGGATGATGAAACCATGTGTCTGGATTGCACAGGAGACACATGATATGGCTACACAGCTGAACTCACTGGGTTTGGGAGACCACATGGTCTGGAGACTATATAAACCCAGGGGTTGCAAGGGATTGCTTGTGGGTTTGAAGTAGGAGTTGGATTGGTATGTTTTGGAGTTTTAGAGATCTAGTTTTGTATAATAGCACTGTGAATAAAGAGCACTTCGGGAGACTTAGTTTCTCTGGTGGTTTATCAGAAGAAGCTATAGCATCGGTTTGCTGTGTGTCCCCGGAGGTTCCTGCATTGCTGCAGTTCCTGGAAGACATCCAGTTGCTGTCATCCCAACTTGGACTTTGGAGCCACGCTTTGGCTTCTGGAAATTTGCCAGCTCTGCTTCAAGGGTCTGATTTAACCCCAGGACTCGTTTGAGTTGCTGACAGTGGTTGTTGGACCCCAACAGTTGCACTGACAAAGTCCCCCTGGTCCAGGGATGGAGATTTGCTAACCTGTCTTGGACAAAGTCTCAATTCCCCTAAAGGATGAAGTTTGCAGTTTGGGAGTGTTCCTGGACTCATCTCTACAGTTGTCATCCCAAGTGGAGGCGGTGGCCAGGAGTGCTTGGTACCAGCTTCAGCTGATATGCCAACTGCGCCCCTACCTGACTCAGAGGGACCTTGAAGCAGTGGTATATGCACTGGTAACCTCTTGTTTAGATTTCTGTAATGCGCTCTACATGGGACTACCTTTGTACCAAGTTTGGAAGCTTCAATTGATCCAAAATGCTGCAGCCAGATTGGTCACAGGAACATCAAGATTGGACCATATCACCCCAATACTAAAATCTTTACATTGGCTGCCAATCAGCTTCTGGGTGCAATACAAAGTGTTGGTCATTACCTTTAAAGCCCTACATGGCATGGGCCCAAGTTACTTAAGGGAATGCCTCTCCCTACACAATCCGTCCCGCACTCTTAGAACCTCAGGAAAGAAATTACTGGAATATAAGAAATCGAGATTGGTCACTGCTTCCCACAAAGCATTTACAGCCACGGCCCCTAAATTATGGAATAACTTACCGGAAGAGATCCGTCTTATTACTACATTAGAAGCCTTTAAGAAGGCACTAAAGACGGGTCTCTTCCGGCAGGCATACCCATCCAATCTTCTATAGTTGATTCCAAAAAACACTCCCACTTCTGATTTGATAGCATGGAAAACAGACAACGACTTGGATATTTTAACTTACTGGTAGCAATATTGTTGGCTGTATTTTTGATAATATTGTTTTTTTCTATTTTCTGTTTTGTACTTTGTATTTTGCATTGTTGATTTTTGTGATCCCGCCTTGATCTGCAGGGAGAGGCAGGAAATACAAATAAAATTTGTTGTTGTTGTTATAAGGGTTCTAGGTGTGGATGATTTTTAATGTCTCACTCCCTGTAATGCTAGAAATTTGGGGACTGAGGGAAAAATTCTTTGGAGGTAGAATTCTTATTCCTCCCCCCCCCCATCCCCAATAGCTATACACATGAGACAGGAAACTCTGCTTTTGTGACCTTCCTGAAATTAACATATTTCTCAGTCCAAGTGTAATTCTGGAAAATTGGTTTCTCCCCTCCCAACATTGTTTAGGATGTTCCTTGGCCCTCTTGAAAGGCTTTTTCAGAAGTCAGAGGTTGCTGCATCAAGGGGAAGGTGTGGGAAACAGTCCCTCCATGAACTTCCTTAAGTTAACTTTTGTTTGGACCCAAGTCAACATCTTTCCATAAAAGAAAGCTAAAATCTGCTATTCTTAATGTTTACTGCCTACTTCCAAAGAACATGCACAGCTTTCTTCTCTGCTGAGGTGCATACACCACAAGTAGGCAGGTAGTCATGCATTTTTAAAAAATTTGCTTTTCTAAGTTCTCATGCTTCCCACTCTCTCCAGCCCCAGGATAATATGCTCTCTTTCCTTTTTTTAAAAAAAGTTGATTTCATTGGACTTGTTCCAGAAAGGAATACATTGCCAAATGCGAGTAGTACGTTCATAAATGTCAAAGATACTCTCTTAAGGGACTAAGTAAAGTTGGAAGACCTACATTTTGTAAGCGCATAATGCATTCAAGGTTGAAGGCCATCTCCTTTACTCCCCTGTTCTTTGATCAAGAAGAATTAAAGATGGTATATCAGCAAAAGGTCTACTTGCACCAGCTCAATACTTCTGCATTATTCCCATTAAGAACTCTGTGTAAAACACATGTCTGCAGGTATTACCTCTCCAGAAAGAGAGATAAAGGACTAGTAAGGGGAGTAGCCTTGTGGTCTGTTTACACAGGAGTGTCCTCCATTTGAATGCATCATGTACTTCAAAAGTTTGAATGTTTTGCCCTGCAAATTCAACTTCCAGAATCCTGAAAGGCTTCAGTTTCCAGAGAGCCAGGTCAACATAGTCAACTGTTAAAAAATTATGGACGTTATAGTCCCAAACATCAGGAGGGTGAAATGGTCCACTTTTTGAACTATTTGAGGTGTTGGTTGTTCAGTACAGGTCCACCTTAAACTGATTTGTAAGAAGGGAAGTCTTGGCATTATCCATCTAGGACAGTGATGGCAAACATTTTGGAGACCAAGTGTCCTACTTATTTATCGAAAAGTGCCACGTCCCTCTGCCTGGCAAACTCTGTGTGGGGAGAAAGTGTATGTGCCCACAGAGAGGGCTCTGAGTGCCTCCTCTTGCACGCACGCCGTAGGTTCGCTACCATTAATCTAGGACAAAAACAGGGGGGGGGATGATTTTTTAAAATTTATTGTTTGGGATTTATAGCCCACCTTTCTCCCAAAATGGGATTACTTTACTCGAGTAAAATAATACAGCTAGTTCTGTTATAATCAACACAAAGAGAATGTGCATTGATGCAATGGCCTAAAACAGTATGTGCCAGACTCGTTTCTAAAGAACACTGACTTTCTTTTGAAGCATATCCTTAGTGAAATCAATAGAGATAGAGAAGCTTCCTTAGAAGATATCATAGCCATGAGTATTGGCCTTCCCTTGAAAAGCAATCCAGAGGCAATCATTTTAAAATGAATTCTTAGTTTCCATACATTCATGATCAGTTCCAATAGGCCTGACCATCACTCAGTGTTAACTGACTACACACTCTAAACCATGCCTATCATCTGCTTCAACATTCAAATAGTCTATTGAGGATATCAATGTGGAAAGGGTTTCCATAGGTATAAAGTCTGAATGCTATAGGCCTAGAGAAGGAGAAATACTATGGTAGCAAATTAACTCCTCAAATTTATTTATTTATTTCCATGGCTGAACAGGTATTGAAATACTGGTGTCCTAGAGTTCTACTCCAACATTCAAGCCACTATGCTCTACTGGCTCTCAACAGCAGTTGCTACTCTGCCTAAATGTAGAAGTAATATAGGAACATTTGGCTTGAAACTCCATCTTATTTCAACAGTGGCAATCAGATGAAGTCCTCCCCAAAATGAGGGGTTATCTCAGTGACCCAGGAAAGGCTCTGTGGCATACACAGCTCTTTATTACAACAAAGAGGAATACAGAGTTCATGAAGAATGGCCAGGACATTGCCATTGTTCTGCTCCGGCATCTTCCACCTGAGGCAGTCAATTCACTCTCTCTAATGGTAGCATCAGCCCCGAAAACATCCAATGTCTTGAATACTTCCTTGCAAAATCCAGTTAATGTGCTAAATAAAGCACAAAGAGCTATTAAAAATGAGTGTATGCTCTGCTCAGTGTAATTTTTTTTCATTACATTTAGAGACTCAGGATGGGGAGGGGATGAACTATCCTTAGCCTCAGTGCCTTAAGCTTATTTCCATTACTTCTTTCTAAAAGCTTTTGATGTGTGTAAAGAGTCTCCATCTTTTTCTGGCTCAGCAGGTCTATCTAGTCCCTCACTGACTCCTGCTACATTAGAAACAATTTCATTTATCTGAAATATACTACCTGTCTTTTTCTCATGAAATAAAATTTAAAGCACCTTGCAAAATTGCAAATTGAAACAATTAAAAACATCAATCCAGAAAATAACTAAAAGCAGGACTGAGAGCAGCTTAAAAACAATCTCGTTTAGGCACTATTAAGGTCCATGAAAATGCTGGTGAAAGAAGAACAGTGTATCACATAAGAGTAAAATACAATAACCTGCATAAAAGTCCATCAGAATATGAGAAATGCAAATAAGAAAAAGTAAAGAGAAAAGAAACAAAAACAACACTGGAGGATGGAAATGTCTAATTAACAAATTGTAAGCCGCTCTGATAGCCTTGGCTGAAAAGCAGGGTATAAATAAATAACTATTAAGTATGTGTGAGCAAATGGAAATTCCATCCGCACGAAATAGAGAATGAAGATGATGCAATTTGAGTTTTCTGTGATGGGAATTCCACACACAAGGGAAAACAGCTGAGAAATCACTGTCTCCCAATACCACCTGCTTAATTTTGCCTTGTAGGACAATGTGAAGCAAGGCCTTTGAGGCTGCTCTTAATAGCTGGTTCATAAAGATGCCCAGTTCAGATTACAACAGTTTTTGAACCAATGTTCAGACAAGACAGCCAACAATTGTCTGTGTTTCTCTAAATGATTTCTGAAAAGTAAGAACCACTGAAAATCCTCTGCCTCAGACAATGGTGTGGGTAAGATGACCTCCACTGCTCCTCTGCCCCCTGTTTCTTCTTTGGAGAGCCCTACTAACCAGTCCCAATTTACATCAAGTGACACAGCCAGTCTAGCAGCAATCTACCTGATGCCACACTCAGGAAGAAGAGCATGGTGCAGGGTAGGTGTAGGTAGCAATTCCAGAGTAGTTCATCCATTATCTAGCTGTGAGAGATCCTTAAAGTGAGTATGGGCCTAGAAGGTTTTCTGGAGAGCCACTGGATGCTCTGCTCTGAAAATCGCTCAAAATAAGTCTTTGGGGAGTTCTCCCAAGCACTTGCCAGGTCTCAAACGTCTGGTTTCAAAGCCCCTTTTTCAAAAGAAATCATTGTGGGGATGGCTGTAAGTCCCAGTTTGGCAACCAAGAAAGGAGGAGCAAGGTGGCAGCAAGAGGAGGAGGAGTAGTGTATGTCTTCGTCCCTTCAGGCAGTAAAATATCTTGTTTGCTTGTCAAAGAGAGCACAGTAGAGCAATCTAGAAGAGATTTTATCATAATAAAAAGTTGCTATTTCTCCCATGTCATCTAGTCCACTGCTGCATCTTCTCTGAATAGAGAGGTACACATCTATTCATTTGTAGCCCATGAGAATTTTGCGTATATTTGAATCCAGACATTTAAATGCATTTAATCTATATACATATCGCCCTACAGGCACCAGATC
The DNA here is from genome assembly GCF_019175285.1 of Sceloporus undulatus. NCBI lineage: Eukaryota > Metazoa > Chordata > Lepidosauria > Squamata > Phrynosomatidae > Sceloporus > Sceloporus undulatus. Next base: position 355,843,058 of record NC_056522.1, on the reverse strand, counting down.
CCATTTGATCTTGGCAGCTGAGTAGGGTCACCCCTGGTTAATACTTGGATAGGAGGCTGCCAATGAATATCAGATGCTGTGGGCTATATTTCAAAGAAAGGAATTGACAAAACCACCTTTGAGTATTCCTACTTAAGACAACCCTATGAAAATTCACTGAGTTGTTGTACGTTGACAGGCAACTTGAAGATGGATGCATATGCGCGCACACGCACCCACACCCTGTCCAAATGTGAAAGCTCTCATGTATCATACATAATAAAATCAATAAAGAACAAAGCACATTATTTAAAACCAAATAAAACTAAAAGCAGCAAAAAACAAACAAACAAATAAACAAAACTTAGATCCTTGATTCACCAGGCTTGGTCCTCAAGTTTATCCTAGTGCTAGAGGGGAAGGAAAGTCTCCTTCAGTAGATATTTGTTGAATCTGAATAACTACAAACTCTCAGAAGTACTCTGATGATGAACTCAGAATGTAACAATGAATAGATGGAAAGAAGTGGTTTTCAGATACCGTAGTGGGCATTATAAGTTAAAATCAACAATTTGAATTGTGCCAGGAAATAAATCAGAAGCCAGCAGAGATGATACAGTGCTGGCATAATGTGATCGTAATGCCCACGTAATTGCTACCTAACCTGTTATACTAACTGAGGTTTCCACATTATCGTCATAGCTTCCAATTTGGCTGGCTTTAAAAATAGATTGGATAATGGAGGATACAGCCATCAGTAGCTAATTGTTAGGATGGGTATGTATCACCTCCAGGACAAGACACAGTATGTCTGTATATCAGTGTCTAGGAAGAATAAACAGAAGGGTATAGATGCAGTCATGTCCCACAGCTGGAATTCCTGTGGACCATTGATTGACGACTATGAGAACAGAGTTCTGGACTAGTTAAGTCTTTGGTCTGATCCAATATTGCTCTTTTTATTGGTCCCCAGAACTGCTGAAATCAATGTGATTTAAATCCATCACAACTAAGGGGCTGTACAAACAGCCCCGAAGGGGCGGCATGTAGCCGCCCCTTTACTGGCTGGATCGGGCCTCCGGAAGGTGAATCCAGCCTCCAGAGAGTGAAAAAGGAGCTGCAAAATGCAGCTCCTTTTTACACCCTCTAAAGGGCTTCACAGCCATGGCAGAGCGGCTTTGTGATGCCCTTTTGGCGCTGCATCATCTAGATGCAGCGCCAGGGTTGTGTCATGATGTCACGTGCTGTTTAGAATGGTGCATGGCATCATGGCACGAGGGGGGGGGTCACAGCATCCAGTGTGTGGACGGTGCACCATGACTCCTCCCCACAGGCCGGCACTTTGTGCCAGTCTGTACAGGGCCTCAGTTTGATTAAGAACTTTATTGCACAAGCCTAATTCTCACTGCAATCACATTAAGGAAAGATAACACATGCCTACTGGTTTGTGATCAGTCCATATTTCACATATATTCAATTGTGGGACTGGGGCTTTTGCAGCCATAGACTCTCCTTCCCAGATTGCTCCTCAATCCTGCCTCCCTGTCCTATTGATCTACTCAGCATGCCTTTCACTTTTTATTTTTATTTATTTCTAACACAATATAGCAACTATGGCAATGTGATTTAGTGAGAGGATGAAAAAAAAAGAAATGGTAAAAAGAAAAAACCCATCCTGCTCGGGACTAGAGAGTGGGAGGAGGTAGGGAGGAGATAGGGAGGAAGACTGAGAGGATGTGAGTGTCAAATCCCAGAACTGTAGTCATCTTATCACATGGACAGGCTAATGCTGCAACAGCACGATTGGCAGGTATTGACAGGCTTTGCCCAACAATAAAAAAGGTGCACCACAGCCACAGGTGGACTACAGAACAGCTACATGTCAGTCATGACATTATCTGATAAAGTTTAGCTATAGATACTACTCTCCTGCTTCAATTTTACTTTTCTAGGCTTGTACAATAATCTCTTAAATCCCATTATTCCATTCTATTATCTACAAAAAACTATGGGTTTCAGAAATACAGTCTCAAAGTATTTATCGTATATACTCGACTATAAGTCAACCTCATGTATAAGTCGAGGGCAGGTTTTGGGGCTAAAATTATGGATTTTGTCGTGACCTGTGGATAGGTCGAGGATGAAACTTGGGGGGCTCCTTCAGTGTGTGTGTGTGTGACAAGAGAGACTCTCATTGAGGCGTTTTGCTTCAATGTTTCAGCTTTCGTTTCAGCCTTCACTGCCCGGACAGTGAGGTGCGCAGGCGGAAAAACACTTATCTAGCACCACATTTCAGATGAATTCATTTCCTTCCGATCAGCTTTCTTCACTTTCCAGCTTTCACAACCATATATAGAAATTGAAAGTAAGATGGCATGGACAATCCTAGCTTTAGTATTCAATGATATATCTTGACAATTGTGGGTTTTATCTAATTTCTTTTGCAAGTCCTAACTTTCTTCAGATTTCTTGTCTGTAATCTTCATTCTGATTAGCGACTGAGCCAAGGTATGGAAAATCTTGAACTATTTCAGTATCTTTATTGCCTACTTTTAAAGTTATATAAATGTTGTCATTTTTTTCCTAAATGTTCACCTGTAAGCCTGCCTTTGCATTTTCTTTCTTGACTATGAGATGGTCAGCAATATCATAGCAATAGCAAGTACATTTCTATACCGTTTATCAGTGCACTTAAGCACTCCCTAAGCGATTTACAAAATGTAAGCTAATTGCCCCCAACAATCTGGGTATTCATTTTAGCGACCGCGGATGGATGCAAGCCTGAGTCGATCTTGAGCCCTTATGGTTTTGAGTGAGTGGCTGCAGTACAGGCATTTAACCACTGCGCCACCAGGGCACCTAATCAGTCACCCAGGACTCATGACAGAAAGAAACCGCATGGGGAAATCTGAAAGAGCTGCTATCATATTACCATAGTGACCTGGAAATAAGACAACCTGGGATTTTAGGGTCAATTTTTGGGCATAATTTTTTAGACTTATAGACAAGTGTATATGGTAGTTGTATTTTCTCACAAAATGTATTTCAGTAGACATCTGGATTCATTTGAACTGCCAGGAACTGTATCATAACATTTGGAGAAATGTAAAATTTGTCAAAGAGCTTCTAATATGCACATTAGTCCAGTAGGTGTGGGTAAAGACATTTCATATAGCAATTCACAAAGATCAAATTTCTGAACATCCTTAGCTCTAATAGGGTCTCAGGCAAGGATCTTTACCATTCCCCCTACCTGATGTTTTTAAACTGCAAGTGCTGGGCATTGAAACTTGACCTTCTGCATTCATTATGTCCTCTGTAACCTTATGGATACTTCTTTCAAGTAATGCTGCTACTTCAAATCATCATTTATTTAGTGCAACTGATGTTTACTCTGAACCAAGGGTTCATCCACGGAAACTACATAAAACTTGCTTTGGATCTCAAGGCTCAGAACTGAAAAATGGTGAAGGAAGAATTGGCAAAGTACAGCCCATGAGACTATGTCACACAGCACAGCTCCTGACCCATTCAGAACCCACTGAAAAAAATTCTCCCCAGAAGGCAAACTGTGCTTTAACAGCCCTATATAATGCATAATTTGACATCCCCCCAAGCCTATTTTAGACCACTAAGGTATTTTTCAGAAAAATGAAAAATTCTGGGGATATGATTTGTCATTTATGATGTATTGTTTTGTCCTGGTGGGGCAGGTGTGTGGCTTACCAAGATGTAAGACAGACACTCCAGAGGTTGCTCATCCCTGATATAAAATTCAAATAATCAGTAGCGCTAAGAAAATAAAGAGGAAAGGTTTACAGGAAGTGAGCCAGTATGGTTTAGTGGTTTGATGTTGGACTAGGAGACTGAGACACAAGTTTTGAATGCCCGCTCAGCCATGGAAACTCACTGAGTGACCGTGAACAAATCACACTCTCTCAGCCTGAGAGGAAGACAAGGGCAAACCCCTTCTAAACAAATTCTGCCAAGAAACTCTGTGATAGGTTTGCCTTAGGTTAGCCATGAGTCAGAAATGACTTGAAGGCACACAACAACAACAAAAGTCTATAGGCAAAGTCTTTCATGTCAAGAAATTACATGATATGTCCTCTGTCTTTCTCTCTAGTATGCAATTAGCGCTAAAGAAAGCCCAGAAATAGTACAGTCTTTGCCCAGATAATTTACCAGTGACCTCCTTTTTATTTTGTTCCTATTGTCATTTCCATTTCTGATTTCCATTACTTATGTAGCCTAAACAGCATCATCTGTGCACAAGAGGAAAGTCTCCATAGGCTTGGGAAAATTCCACATTTACAGACGTACTCCTCTGCCCCCCCCAAAAAATCAATGGGTCAGCCCCCCCTCTCCAGTGCCCAACAAAGACTAGAGTTCACAAACTGCTGAATGATGGGGGAAGACAGAAAAGGGAAGGATGGGGCTGTATAGTAACTTTCCAGAAGCATTATTTTGTTACAGTCACTGCTTGTTTTGTCAAAGCAATTCAAGGAGACAGAAGGCTGTACAAGAGCAAGCTATGTTGGCTCTTGTTTCATTCACATAAATTCAGTGCTCTACAAAACAATCCCAACTGTCATTTGCAACAGTGCAACTGACAAACAAGCTTCTGAGGGTGCATCTAAATTGTAGAAATAATGCAGTCTGACACCACTTTAACTGTCATAGCTCCATCCTAAAGAATGCTGGGATTTGTAATTTTGGGAGGTTCAACCACTCTTTGGAAGAGAAGGCTAAAAATTCTGTAAAAGTACAAATCCCAGGATTCCATAGGATGGAGCTGCAGCACTTAAAGTGGTGTCAAGTTGCATTATTTTGACTGTGTAACTATAGTCTTAGTCTCCTGAGGAAATTTGTGCTTGTATCTAAATTGTGAAGGTCACAGTCCTTCCTCTTTAGAGGAAAAATAATATGCCAGAAGCAATTTAATAATGGATGTATACAGGTTGTTGAAGATAAATGGTATTTTCATTGCAAACGTACACCAGTCCCAGAGAGGGGAAACCATCTATTAAAATCTGTTTAAGATAAGATTCACATACAGCTATTAAAGAGATTAGGGTGAGCAAATCAAGAATATTAAGATGACTGGACAGAAGTCCAATTTTATGTAGCTAGGTAGGGTAGGGGCAATGCCAACTATTCGAGCACACGACTGAAAGACACAAAATGTGGTGTTAAAATACACACATATTTTTAGAACAAGGAGTTTTGGTAAACAGGCGATCTAAGTAACAGAATCCATTTTGATCTGTTCTCATTTTTTACCATAAAATATGTAAGGCAAAATGTAACTAGTAACTGGGTATTTTTTTGTCAATGTTTTTAATCAATTTCTAGTAAAACAGATTAGTCTCTCCCTAGCTACACACATCTCAGCACAACGCTTGATTGTGTTCACAAAACCTATATTTCATCCTTCTTTAATGCAATCTCATTCAATTCAACATGAAATCAGGGAATATAAACATACAGCTTTGCAAAGGAAGGATGGTCTGATAGCTGTATAGCAACCAGCAGACAGCGAGACTTTTGGCACTGCTCCTAATTCTATTGTTACTATGCCATTAATAAAGAAAAAAAAGCATGCCATGTCACTAATCATCAATGATGCTGCTGCTGATTGTTGCTATTTCCAACTTGCTGCATTTGGATTCAAAATATACTTTCCACTATCTGCTCTGGATGAGTATTTGTCCGGGGGGGGGGGGGGATGCACACAAAAGTTCCATCCTGATGAACGGGAACTATGGGCTACACGCATAAAAATTTTTAAAAAGAAAACCAGAAAGAATAGAGAAATCACATCAGATGTGTTTCAACTGATTCTGCTGAGGCAGTAACAGTCTATGAAGCCAATCAATAAAGCAGCTGTTGCGATGAGAAGTTAATCAACATGCATTTCTCTCCGTCTCTCTCTAAATTAAACCATAATCCTTCATTTAGGTCCTACTCGTCTATTCAGAAAGCACTGTTGATCCAAACCAAAGGCTTGTCTAATTTTCTGTACCCATAATGGTCCACCAGATGCCTATGAGAACAAGAATTAAATGAGTACAACCACTTACACACAATTCCTCTTCCCTAGCAACTAGTATTAAGAGGCATACTGTCATTGGTTCTGGCAAAAATATCTATATCCATTATGACCAGTAGCTACCAATAGCCTCATCCTCCTTAAATCTGTTTAATTCTCTTTTAAACCCTTCTAATGTGGCAGCCATCATCATGTCTTGTGACAGTTAATTTCCTAATTTAACTACATACTGGGATAACAGCAAATCAAGAAGTAATTCCTATTATCCATTTTGAATCTCTGACAATTTTCAGTACTTTGGGTTCTATTATTATAAAAATAGGAGGGGAAAAAATCCCAGTCCACTTATTCAGTACCTTGCATCATAGGTTTACATACCTCTACTATTCCTTTATATAGCACAGTTACACTGAAAAGTTAAATTCCAAATACAGACAGACAGGTAGTAAGACCAGGTGTGATGCAAACCTACATGCACAAGCCAGTCCCACTGAATGCAATGAATCTTATATTTGAGTAGATATCTATAGACTGACATAGTGGGATGTGTTAAAAACAACATAGAGTCTTGGAGCATCCTGAAGATTAACATTTTGTATGTGGTATAAGCCCCCCCCCCCTTTCCTTCTTTTTGTTCTTCTTTTGGATTCCAGGGAATACACCATGCATCTAATGGCAAGGACTGGCATCCACAAAACCTTGTGCCAAATAAAATATGTTCATCTTTATGGTCACATAAGTTTCTTTGTTGCCGTTTTTGTTCTGACAGATTAACACTGCTATCTACCCCCGGAAATTGTTCAATCTGCTGATTAAATAGGCATCTTTTAAAAGTTATTTTCTTCTAGATGGGGAAGGATAGTCCTTCCAGCAACACCAGTGATAGAGCTGGTCCCAGACATTTTTCTACCTGAAGCAAAGGACAATATTGCATGGATCCCCACCCCAGATTTTTTATTTTAAAAAACCCTTGTAGCAATTGAATGTTATTTTAACACAGCTGACTACCACACCCTGGTCTAAAACGGGCTATGTGCTGGGCACACCTCTGTCTCATAGAATCATAGAGTTGGAAGAGAACACAAGGGCCATCCAGTCCAACCCCCCTGCCATGCAGGAACTCTCAATCAAAGCATACCCAGCAGATAATCATCCAGCCTGAGACTCCACCACTCTCTGAGGGGGTGTATTCCACTGTGGAACAGCTCTTACTGACAGGAAGTTCCTCCCAATGTTTAAGAGGAATTGTTTTTCCTTGTAGCTTGCATCCATTGTTCTGTGTCCTATTCTCTGGAGCAGCAGAAAGCAAGCTTGCTCCATCCTCAATATGATACGCCTTCAAATATTTAAACAAGGCTATCCTATCACCTCTTAACTTTCTCTTCTCCAGGCCAAACATACCCAGCTACCTAAGTCTTTTCATAAGGAATGGTTTCCAGACCCTTCACCATCTCCAAAAAGCTGTCTCATTCTGTCTAAAGTAGGGCCAGCTTCATCTACTGCTTCTATTCTCTTCCATTCTATCAGGCTTCAAAACAAAACAAACTACAACTGTGGAATTACATCATGGACATGTGCACTGAAAAAGATGATGGACATATCCAGCCATCTCTTTTTTTGCATTAGAAATAAATACACAAAGCTCCTTCCCACCTGACCCCCAGCAGTTCTCAGAGATCTTTCAGCACTCTGGCCTTAAGTCAAGGGTGCACAATTGTGGTGGGAAAGGGGAATTTCCTACCCCATGCACTTCTAAACATGCACATACATACAGAGTAGATATGGCTGGAAGTCCACTTCTGCTTTTGAAAACAGATGGTTTTGCCTTCGTTTTTTGCATTAAACAGTGAAGGGGAGGGGCAGGTACCAATTGAACATATGAACTGCCACTCCTGGATGCTAGACTCTAGGTGTGGCAAGTCACTCTTTTTCAGAACACAAATAGGAGCAGCTCAGGGAGCAGAATCAGGGCCTCCTTTTGCCTATTACGTCCTACATTTTATCGATTCACAAATGAAGCCTCCCACACAAAAGGAAAGCAACTCCCCCCTCCATCCCTCTGCTCCTCACAACCACAACTTCAAAGCTGCTTTAGTTGTTGTGTGCCTTCAAGTCATTTTGGCACATGGGAACCCTAAGGCAAATCTATTTTGTCAGTGTTATGTGAGGCTGAGAGAATGTGACTTGCTCAAAGTCACCCAGTGGCAAAAGCACCCACCCCGAAACCTTCCCTCCCTATCCAGCTGCTCCTATTATGTACTCTGGGAAGCCTCATTCATTCCCAGCATGACCACAGGTTTTCCTTTTCTAGGACCTGCACTCCATTTCAACCTTCTGTCCAGGAAGAATTCCAAAATGTCCTCCATTTTGTGCATGCCAAAGAAGCATGACTTTATATTTCTGTCGGCCTTTTAAGTTTTTATTTGGTGACATCCTCCATTTCTTTTTCTTAAGTAGCCTACATTTTGTCCTCCTTTGTGCTTAGGACATCTGGTCCCCCTCTTCATTCCCCACCCTAAGGGCAGGATGACCAGATGTCCTAACATCTGGTTAGGACAGCTAACCAAAACGCAAAAGAGGACAAGGCACCGCAAAACATAGGTCAGTCGAGAAAAACATAGGACATTTACCAAACAAAAACTAAAAGACACTAATGGAAATGTAAATTTGTGCTTGTTAGTTGTGAAGGTGGAAATGGAGGACATATCTGGGGAAAGGAGGACGTGTCTGGTCCCTTGCCCATCACTCAGATTGTGTTTTTCTCTCTCTCTGTGGTGTGTGTTTGGGGAGATCTTGAAGGCTTCCCATGTCATTGGAGCCTGTGAGGCCATCACCCGAGTGACTGGAGGACAGGGCACTGCAAAAGGTAAGACAATGAAGAAAAATGTAGGTCAGGTGCAAATCACAGCTCCAAAAGACATGCTTCTCAGACATGTTCAAAATGGAGGACCTTTGGGAATTCCTCCTGGACAGAAGGTTGAAATGAGGACATGCCCTGGAAAAGGAGGATGTGTCTGATCCCCTTGCCCCTCGCTCAGCAGCAATGTGTGTCTGTGGGGTGTGTTTTGGGGACAGAGATCTTAAAGGTTCCATCTCATTGGAGCCTCTGAGCCCATCTCCAGGGCAACTAGAGGACAGGGCACCGTAAAAAGTAGGACAAGCAAAAAATGTAGGGCATGTACCAAATCAAAGCCCCTCCTTCCACCCCACTGGAGCCTCTGTCTGAACCCATCAACAGGGTGAATAGAAGACAGCACCACAAGTATGTAGGACAATGAAGCAAAATGGAGGGCAGGTACCAAATCAAAGACCTTCCTTCAACCCCACTGGACCCTTTGAACCCATCCCCAGGGTGAATAGAGGACAGGGCACCACAAGAATGTAGGACAATGAAGAAAAGTGTAGGGCGGGTACCAAATCAGAGCCCCTCCTTCCACCCCACTGGAGCCTCTGAAGCCATCCCCAGGGTGACTGGAGGACAGGCCCCAGAAATGTAGGGCAGGTGGCAAAGCAAAGCCCCCCTCCTTCGGCCCCCCTGGAGCCCCCTTCCCAGCCCCGACAGGCGGGGCTTTATTACCTGGGCGGCCATGAAGGAGAGGTCCATGGTGCTGAGGGAGGCGGAGGTGCTGCTGCTGCTGCTGCTGCTGGTGCTGGCAGTGCCTGCTCCGGCGGGGCTGGGGCTGGGGCTGCTGCTCGTGGCGGGGGAGCTGGGGGCGAGGCTGGCGCTGGCTCCTTGGCCTCCTTGGCCTGCCCCAGGGGCGGGGGTGGTCTCTCGGGGGCTCTCCCGGGGCTGGGGCTGCACTCTGGGGCGCCTTAGCAGCTCCAGCTCCAGCTCCTCGGGGAAGAGGGGCAGCGGCGGGGGGCGGCGGAGGAGGAAGCCCCTTGGAGTCCCCAGCCTGCAAGGACCATGGTCTGCTCCTGGTGCCCAGAGACCGAGAGAGGAGGCAGGGGACGATGGGGAAGAAGATGGAGCAGGCAGCCAAGAAGACAAGGGCAGCAGCCCGGCGGGGAGACGCTCCTTGGCCGCCGTGGCCACCGCCCCGTTACGCCCCTCTCCTCTCCTCTCCTCTCGCCTCGGCTGGCTCTGGCCAAAGAGAAGCCCCTCTGCCTCCTCCTCCTCCTCCTCTGTCTGAAGGCGGGCTTTCTGCCTCGTCGTGTGGCTTCACCACTGAGGCGGCAACAAGCACAACTCCCCCACCCCCCCAACCACCCCCCGAGTCCCCTCACAAGAAGACTTTCTGCTCCCAGCAGATTTATGGCCTTCCTACTATGGTTCTTTATTTCTGCTTCGAGGCTGGGAGGGAGACCGAGGGGGCCAGGGAGAGGCTGTCCAGGCCAAGTTCTCTGGTGGTTAGGTGTGCTCCTTTTTATGTCCGACTTATGGCGACCTTAAGGCAAACCACCAGCCTCAGTTCTTGTGCACCTTCGTTTCTGACTTATGGCGACCCAAAGGCGGACCTCAAACCTCTGTTCCTGTGAGGCTTCAAGTCATTTCTGACTTACAGTAACCCTAAGGCAAACCACAAACCTCTGTTCTTGTGAGGCTTCAAGTCATTTCTGATTTATGGTGACCCTATGGCAAACATCAGACTGCTGCGCCACTCTGGCTCTCGCCAATGAGTGACCCTGGGCAAGTCACATTCTCTCAGCCTCAGAGGATGGCAATGGCAAACCTCCTCTGAATAAATCTTGCCAGAAAACCCCATGAGTTGAAGGCACACAACAACAAAAGCAAACCTATTATTATTATTATTATTATTATTATTATTATTATTATTATTTCTCACCCACCTCTCCCGATGGATTAAGGTGGGGAACAACAACTAAGAGACACACCACATTGGTTGAAACAAATAAGTTAAAATACACATCAGTTTAAAAGGTCATACATATAATTTAAAAGGAAAAGATACAGTTGGCCCTCAGTCATCCCCAGATTCAACCATCCATGGTCAGAAAGCCTGCATTCATCCTCAATGGCAGCACATGCACATGGTCATGCCACTGAATGCTAAAGGCAGGCTCATCCATGACATCATGTTTCCAATTTTTGTGTATGGTTGTGAAAGCTGAACAATGAAGAATGTTGACAGGAGTAGAATCAATTCGTTTGAAATGTGGTCCTGCAGAAGAGTTGTACTGACACCACAGACTGCCAAAAAGACAAATAAATGGGTCCTACAGCAAATCAAGCCTGAATTCTCCCTAGAAGCTAAGATGACTAACCTGAGACTGCCATATTTCGGACATATCAAATATATGTCATATTTTGGACATATCATGAGAAAACTTGATTCATTAGAAAAGACAATAATGCTTAAATGACAGCAGGAAGAGAGGGAAAACATTACACAAAAGCTGCAGATCTGAGCACGGTTGTTGATAACAAGGTGACTTGAAGGTCTTGGCAGCATTTAGCAACAGTATAAATGAGTCAATGTGCTCTAGTGAAAGACCTTTTACTAGAAAGCCAGCATGGTGTAGTGGTTTGGGTACTGGGCTACGATTGTGGAGACCAGGGTTCAAATCCCTGCTTAGCCATGGAAACCCACTAGGTGACATTGGATATGTCACACTCTCTCAGCCTCTGAGTAAGGCAAGGGCAAAACCTCTGAACAATTCTAGCTGAGAAAACCCTGTGCTAGGTTCACCTCAGAATCAGCATAAGGTGGAAATGACTTGAAGACACACAACAAAAAAATACACACAAAATCTGCCCATATGAGCATTATTATGGAAATTACTAATATCTATCAGCATATGAGGTTGACCATTCATTCACTTTATAAACCACTCCCGTCCTGGCTGAGATGATCCAATGTGGCTTTCCCATGCCTTTGGCCCTTGTTCACTCTTCCTCATAAGCAATTTCTTTCTGTTTCATTAAAGGCCTTAGCAACCTTGCTAATGAAGCTTGGAGGCCAGAAAACACTCAGTAGCATATTTATAGTATCCACATCTAACTTGATCTAGATCAAATTTCCCAAGTTGATGCCCTGCAGATGCATTGGAGTACAGTTCCTATTGTGGAGCACACTCCCTCAGCGTGTGGCTGGATGGCCATCTGTTGGGGGTGCTTTGATTGTGAGTTCCTGCATGGCAGAGGGTTGGAATGGATGGCCCTTGTGGCCTCTTCCAACTCTATGGTTCTATGATTCTATGAATCTAATGTCCTTGGTAGCACAGCTTGGACATGTTGGGGAAGTTAGGTCTTGTAGTTGAACACATCCTGCCAGGTTTTAAGGATGCTCTAGGCAAGTCATTTCCCAAGGCACTGTGCTCTCCATCTCCACTGTGGCAGAGGTGTTGTGTGGTAGAAGCTGAAAGGTCACTCCTCTGTGCAGTGCCTGCCTGCTTGTGTATTAGAATAGCATTTACATTTCTATACTGCTTATAAGTGCACTCAGCACTCTTTAAGCCACTTACAATATATAAGCCAATTGCCTCCAACAAGCTGGGTATTCATTTTACTGACCTATGAATGTATGGAAGGCTGTGCCATCCTTGGAGGCCTCCAATTGAACTCAAAACCTTGTGGCTGCAGTACCAGCATTTAATTCAAAGACCTAGCCATACAGTATTAGCCTTGAACGTCAGTAAGCAAAGGGATCTTGTAGCACCTTTGAGACAAACTGAAAGAAGCAAGCTGGTAACATCGGCCTTCGTAGACTTGTGTCTACAAAAGCTCATACTACTAACATCTTTCTTTCATTTTGTCTCAAAGGTGCTACAAAGATCCCTTTGTGTGCTTTTATGTTGGAGCTGTTGGACAGTAGAGCAGTTCACCCGCTGAATCTCTGAGCTGGAGGTGTAAAGCAGAAGTAGCCAAACAACCACTCCCCTACTGAATCTCCACCTACTCATGTAGTAGTGGTGTTGCACCATGTGGGACTGGTTCACTTTGGAATATTTGCCTGTCTTACCTACTAGCTGAGAGCCAGTGAATGAGCAAAATATAGCAAAAGATAACCAAAGTTTGTGAATAGAACCAGCTATACCAGCCAATGCAAACATTGCCCCCCTCCCATTTCTCCCCCTAATGCAATGGTTCTCAAATGGTGGGGTGTGACATGGGGTCTTCTGCAATTGTGATGTGTCCCCTCTCCTCCTTTTCCTAAACCTTTTCTTTCCTGGAGGGGAAGAGGAAGGTGAGGAGGATGTTAGGAGCAGCTGCTTCTGCCTGAGGGAAGAGGAGAGGGGAAGCTCACTGGATTGTGGGGGATCCATCCTGAGCTGCTGCTGTTGCTTTTCCCATCCATCCCATCACTGCCCCAGTTCTTGGGATGAGATATTGCAGCAGTCTCAACACATTCATTCACACACCCTTGGTACAATTCTTGGTGTGTGAATGACTTTCTGTCCACACAAATTCTCATATACACTCAGGAATGCTCTTTTATGACTCTCTCCCTCAGATACATTCATTCACACACAGTCTCCCACACAAATTCTGTCTCTCTCATACACACACTCAAGTCACACTTTTCATCTCTTTTTTACATACTCACATATGCCCTTGTTTATACTTGCATATAGAGAATGGGGAAATGGAAATAGTTAAAGACTTTCTGTACCTAGGATCAGACATTGATTGGAAAAGAGACTGCTGTCAAGAAATCAGAAGGAGACTAGGAAGGAGAAGGGCAGCCATGAAGAAACTAGACAAGATCATAAAGTGTAAAAATGAACAACTGAGCACTAAAATTAGAATCATCCAAGCCCTTGTATTCCCCATCACAATTTACAGATGCAAGAGCTGGTCAGTGAAGAAAGCCAGCAAAAAGAAAATAAACTCATTTGAGATGTGGAGATCAAGAAGAGTGCTGAGGATACCACGGACAGCCAAAGGATAAACAAATGGGTCCTAGAAGAGATCAAGCTTGAACTCTCTCTAGAAGCAAAGTTGATGAAGCTGAGGTTGTCATACTTCAGACACATCATCAAAAGGCAGGACTCACTAGAAAAGGCAATAATGCTAGGAGGGCAGTAAAAAGAGAGAAGGCCACATACCAGATGGATAGACTCAGCCAGGGAGGCTTGAGCCTGCAGGACCTGAGCAGACCTGCCTAAGGATAGGAAGAACTGGATATGTTTCATTCACAGGGTTGCCTTGAGTTGAGGCTGACTCAAAAGTAGTTAACATATACACAAGAGAATTAATGGTTCTGTGTGACTGCGTGTGGGACAGTAAGAGTAAATGAGTATGTGTGAAAAACAGAGTGAAAGAGTATGACTGAGCATGTACATATATTGAAAACAATCAGGGAGTTGCTGTGCTGGCCATTTAGCAAATGCAAATAAAAATCCACCAAACAGTGATACCTTCATTGGCTAACCAAAATGTACAATATACATGTTGCAAGCTTTTGAAGCTTCACTGGTTTCTTCATCAAGCAAGTTGTTACAAACCAAACAGGAGGAAAAAAATGAAGATGTTAATCTAAGGCCTACATTTTGCTGTTATTGTTCTCAGTTCAGATGGTATGGAGGGGTGTCTCTTGCAGACTGGCACCTCCTCTTTTTGGCCATGTGGTGACTGGGAGATTCTCAAAGATTGGAAATCCCACAAGATTTCAGGCAGGAATATGCCTGATTTAGGCCTGCCATGGATGCCAGCCATGTTTGGTCAGATCTTTCACATGACCTTCTAAATCAGTGGTTCCCAATCTGTGGGTCGGGACCCCTTTGGGGGTCGAATGATCCTTTCATGGGGGTCGCCTGAGAGCATTGGAAAACACCTATTTAATTACAGTTAATGAAGCAGCAATGAAAATAATTTCATGGGTTTGGGTCACCACAACATGAGGAACTGTATTAAAGGGTCGCGGCATTAGGAAGTTTGGGAACCACTGTTCTAAATCATCCTTATCATATTGTTATATTAAATATATCCCCAGGCTTTACCTGCTCACCTTTGGGGGGCCAGGAAGGAATTTTGCCATATTATTGGAACATGATGCTGTTGTTGTTGTTTGCCTTCCCTGGAAATATTTTACTTCCTGCTGCTTTCTTAGTAGTGTTTCATTGTAGATGTGCAGTATCACTGACATTGCTGTAGTGTTTCATAGTAGTGGTGTTGCATCATTGATGGTGTGCTCTCCTGGCTTCAATCTTACCATTTATTTTGTATCTAGGGTGTGTTACAGATGGGCCCATGAGGTGCCGTCATCGTGCCGTCATTATGTGCGAGGGGCAGCGCTTCCTGACGCGCCTTGCCCCTCGCACGTAATGACTATGTCAAAATGGCGGCCACCACCATTTTGACGTAGCGGACGCTCGGTGTCCACAGCAGAAGTGACGCCACGAGTGCGCGACTAGCGCCTCGCAGAGTCTTTTCCGGGGCCGCGGTTTGGATGCTGCGGTTCCCGGACGCAGCAACCAGCAGCGGCGTGAGACTGCCCCTTCTGGGCCGTCTGTAACGTGCCAAAGTTATCTTTTATGTATATGTATTTTATGTATGCTGCTTTGTCACAACTGGTGATTGTGGAACAGAAGAGGGGACATCAAGCATGAAATAAATTGGCTGGGGGAGGAGAACCCTTTGGAAAACCAGCAGTTCTATGAAGGGATAAATTGCAGTTGAGGTGGATTCAGGTAACCATTAGGACTAATCATAAAAACTGGCTGCAAGTAAAAGACTTGCAAAGGGATTTAACAGATAGCAGTATCTGGCAGCCCCACTGGACCCTTTCCTAATCACTGAACCATTCGGCCCCATGCCCCAGCAACCTGTGAATAGGCATACACCTTGTCACCCAAGGATCTCTGAAATGGATTGATTTATTATTGACTTAGGATTGATTTATGACCCTTGTAATTGCATTAAAGTTGTGTCCATCTTGTTAACCCATAGTACAGTGTCCGGGCCCTTTTGTCACAATGCAAAAGCAAGTGCAGGCTGCAATTCTATATTCTTACCTATGAGTATATCCCTATTTAATTCATGTGAACCAAATAGAAGTTTATAGGACTGTGATTTAGTTGTGTGTTACATGAATCTCAAAATACGCTTTGAGGTCTTAAAATGCATTATGAGAATTTGCTTTAATGCAGATTCCTTTTTTTAAAATAAAGTTTTTAAACTTAGCACAGAAACTCTATCCACAAAAAGAGAGGAATAAAAGAACCAGCTCTTGAAAAAGGGTCCCCCTGAAAGACTGACAAGCAAAATAAATAATGCCTTTTTGTATCAGCATGGCTTATTAGCATTTGTTCAACCACACTGGAACATATCTCTCCTGTTCTACTTTTTTTTTTAAAGGCCAGGTTTTGCTGTTTTTCTCAGTGCAGTAGAACAGATGTCAATTAGTGAGTAGCTAGGTTTGTCAGATTTCCTCTGGCATAATAGGAAATCCTTTGTTGCACTGAATGTGTGCATAAGCTGTGCTTTTGCTTCATAAAGCAGAGCTAACAAAATTTGACAATCAAGTCTGGCTTCCAAAGAGGATTTTAAAATGTGCTTGTATTTATGTATGTTTGCATTCACTGTATGCCATGTTTTACTCCCTAAAGCAATTGCCAGTTTTTCTTTTGTGGATCTCATTTGAAAAGAAAGAACATAAGTCTGCAAGAATTATCTTGCTGGCTCAGAGTAAAGTTTATCTTTTATATGTAAATCCAAGTAGTTATATACAACCTGCAAGGTTCAGGCAGAGCCACTCACAGTTGGTTGTTCTTACTACAGTCTAACCTTAGCAACCTATGGCCTGTTACAGACTGCCAAAATAAAGCTGCTTTGGGTCTCTCTGGAGGTATGCTATTTAAATGATGCATGGGTCCTAAGAGTTCGGAGGTCGCAGGTCACGCCAAAGCCACACTCCAGCCCTAAGCACTGGAGTGCAGCTTTGCTGCAGCTTCTGGATTCTTAGGGTGCATGCATCATTTAAACAGCATACCTCCAAAGAGACCCGGAGCAGCTTTATTTTGGCAATCTGTAACAGGCCAATGAGTTGGGCACTTAGTCATTAGAAAAAAATGGGAGGAAAATTGCAACAGTGAACACAGCTTTGTCCCAAAATTTCTATATGATGGCATCAACTTGCTAGCCCAATCTAGAATACACTCAGTGTGTTCATACATATATACATTTCATTGATTTGGTGAATCTGCCCTAATTGGGAAGTACCCAAAGGATCCAGGCTGATAACTTATATGTCTTGCTAAGAATTTGGTTACTGCTCTCTCTCTCTCTCTCTCTGTATTAATAGTGAGGAAGCCTACAACAAGGGGCATCTTCACAATATACAGTTATTGTACTCTGATTCCATTTCAGCCCTCATGGTTACACCCTATGAAAATCCTGGGTTTGTATTTTGGGGAGGTAGTTGAGCTCTTTGGCTGAGTATTCTAAATATTTTCCTTTAAACAGCAATTTTCATGATTCCATAGGATGGGACCATGACAATCATAGCACTATAACTGTATAAGGTGAAAGGGTCCCAGGGAACCTATCTGACTGCTCATTACCCTTAACTACTGATGAGCAACTTCTGGGCTCCTGCTCTCCCTTTTTGTGTTTCTTAGACCAAACTCCTGTTCAGCACAGGGCTGTTCTTTATAAATACATAGTCACCCTAAAAACCAAAGAGACACTGTCTCTGAACACAGAAGTTCCTCTCTCAAGAACGGTTAATCAGAGTTTGTGAATGTGTTTGTTTTTTACTTGTTGGTGGAGGATTCAGAAAATAATTCTCAAAAATCCTCTACCAGCATGGCCACTTTTCCAAATTCTGCTATAATTTGCTATAACATATTACTAAATTATCCATGGATTTGTCTTGCTGGATCACATAATCGATCTCTGTGTTTCTGTCTCTGCCTATCTAACCCTGTCTAGCTGCCTCAAGTCCTTTGCTGGGAGACAGAAGGGGTATCTATCTATATCTATGATGAGAAACAGGCACAAGAGCAACAGTGTTAGTCCTCAGAGAATGTGCTGATGACATTGGAAGGTTCAGCACATGAAATGCTTCCTGCCAGTCCTCAGAGGAGATGTGTGGTAGTGGTAGAGCACTCCCTGTAGAGGGGAACACAAGCAGTGATTTGCAAGGCTGGCAGGATGTCTCAAGAGGTTTGCTGCCTCCCTGGAACAAAAAATCTATGATGTAACAGAGAGACTGACAAGACTCATCAAGCCAACTGACCATTACCGCTTCCTTTAAGTCCATGTGGAAACCAATGATACTGCAAGGCATAGCCTTCAGGATATCACAAGGGATTATGAGGCTCTCAGTAGTAAGCTGAGGGATCTTGATGCACAGGTTGTCATTTTGTTTATCTTTCCAGTTTAAGGACATTGCCCAGGAAAGTAGCGAAGAATCGTGGAGGTGCACAACAGGATTTGCAGATGGTGCCTCTGGAAACAATTTGGCTTCTTGGACCATGATCTGCAATTTTAGGAAGGTGGATTTCTGGCAAGTGATGGGTTGTATCTCAGAGCAATTGGCAGGAACATTTCTGATAAGGGTCACACAAACCTGATCAGGAGGGCTTTAAACTGAGTTATGTAGAGGAAGGCAACAGTATTCTTGAAAGTTTGAGTCCATCAAGTGCCGGAGATAATAGCCCAAATGTTATAGAGAGAACAGGGAGAAGCCAACAGTGGGAGGTAATGACCTCATGGCCTTAGATGTCTCTACATTACTGCACAGAGCATGAGAAATAAACAAGATGAACTCAAACTTGTAACACAGCAAAGCAAATATGATATAATAGGATCAATGAAGCCTAGTGGAACGAGTCTCATGATTGGAACGTAGTAATAGAGGAGTATACCAAGTTGAGAACATCTGGGTAAATATTAAGGGGGGAGAGAAACAACAGGAATGTGGTGGTGGTGGTGGTGTCTACTATAGACCTCCAACCCTGAGGACTTGGATGATGCTTTCCTGGAATAGATGAATACATATTCAGAAAGGAGAGATATAGTAGTAATGACAGGTTTTAACTATCCTGATATTTGTTGGAATTCAAACTCTGCCAAGTATATAAGGTCCAATTTCAGGCAATTTCATTGTCCAGAAAGTGGAAGAAGTAACAAGGTGATCAGCTATTTTAGATCTGATCCTAACCAACAGTGAGGACTTGGTAAATGGGGTGGAAATGGCAGGTGAAAATGACCATGTTCTTCTGGAGTTTGTTACACAATGGAAAAAGGAGAAGCCAAGCATAGACAGACACAGATTCTAGACTTTAAGAAAGCTGATTTCAGTAAACCCATGTAGTGGTTTCAGTGTTGGACCACAACTTTGAAGACCAGGGTTCAATATCCCACTTAGCCATGAAACCCACAGCATAATAAATAAATAAATAAATAAATAAATAAATAAATAAAACTTTTATTTAGATCCCACTTTTTGTGAAAACAATCAAAGCAGTGTACAGCATATTAAAAACATATAATAATATATACATAATATCCCCCCTTAAAAAGAATTAAACAAGTTAAGATTAAAAATTACATGAATAAACAATGAAAACCAAATAACAATGGGTGGAACCAAACATAGTCCATAATGTGCCCATGGTATATGGGAGTGGTCGCTGTATGACCAAGTACTTCATTCCGGAATGGCCTACTGGAAGAGATCCGTCTTGACTGCTTTTTAAAAGGTGTCTAAGTTGGGAATTTGACGGATCTCGTCCAGCAGTCCATTCCACAGGGTGGGAGCGGTTGCAGAAAAAGCTCTCTGGGAGATTGCAGTTAATCTGGTCTTTCAAGACTGCAATACATTCTTCCCAGAGGACCTAAGTGTATGGGGTGGATTATATGGAAGTAGGCAGTACCTTAAATATGTTGGACCCAAGCCATGTAGGGCTTTAAAGGTGATGACCAACACCTTGTACTGCACCCAGAAACCAATGGACAACCAGTGGAGTGATTTCAAAATCGGTGTTATGTGGTCACTCCTAGTTGTTCCAGTGACCAGCCTGGCTGCTATATTCTGTACCAATTGGAGTTTCCAGACTAGGCAGAAGGGTAGTACAATGTAGAGCGCATTGCAAAAGTCTAGTCATGAGGTTACCAGTCCATGTACTACAGTTTCGAAGTCTCCCGGTTCCAGGAAAGGGCGCAGCTGGCGTATCAGCCGAAGCTGATAACAGGCGCTCTTGACCATTGCATTCACCTGATTTGTCACCTGAAGCAACAGATCAAGAAGCACCCCCAGACTGTGAACACAGTCCTTTCAGGAGAGCAACCCAATACCTCGTTTGGGGTTCCTACTGTAAGTACCTCTGTTTTGTTGTGATTCAATTTGAGCTTGTTTTCCCTCATCCAGTCCATTACTGCTTCAAGACACTGAAGATACCATCTGCCGTTGTCGCTGATGCCTGAGACATGGAGAAATATATTTGCGTACTGATAACACCTTGGGCAAGTCACATGCACTCAGGCTCAGGAAAAGGCAATGGCAAAATTGCTCTGAACAAATATTACCAAGAAAGCTCCATTATAGGTTTGCCTTAGGGTCACTATGAGCGGGAAACAATGTGAAGACGCACAATAACAACAATAAAGGGAAATACTGGGGGTGGCTCCAGTGTCAGGAATACTAAAAGGGAAGGGAATTCATAATGGATGGGAGTTTTTTAAAAAGAGATATTGAAGGCACAATTTCAAAAAGTTCCAATGAGGAGGAAAAATGGGAGGTGTCTAAAGAAATTAGGACTGTTGTCTAAAGAACATTCAGCAGAGTTAAGATTTAAAAGGGAGATGTACAAGAGATGGAAAAAGAGGGAAATTGTCAAAGAGGAATTTCAATGAATAGCTAGCATGTGTAGGGAGAAAGTCAGAAAAGCTAAAATGCAAAACAAGCTCAGGTTTTCTAAAGAGGTTAAAAACAATAAAAAGGGGGTTTTTTTTGTTTTTGTTTTTTGGTTATGTTCATAGCAAAAAGAAAAACAAGGAAATGGTAGGGCAAAATGTTAACAGAGGACTGAGAAAAGGCAGAACACCTCCTTTGCCTTGGTCTTATTCCAAAATGAAAGCAGTATTCAACCCCGGGTCAATGGAGCAGAAGATGCAGTGGGACAAATTAGAACAGATCAAGCAAGGATAAAGTATAGGAATACCTAGCTGCTCTAAATGAATGCAAGTCTCTAAGGCCAGGTGAACTTTGTCCAAGAGTATTAAAAGAACTGGCAGAAGTAATCTCAGAATCACTATCAATAATCTTTGTGGATTTCTGGCAAACAGGAGAAGTCCCAGTAAACTGCAGAAGGGCAAATGTTGTCCCCATTTTCAAAAAGGGGAAAAAAGAGGACCAAAACAATTAACATCAGTACCAGGAAAAAGTCTAGAGCAGAGACTCGTTGGCCTTCATGATCCCTTCCAACTCTACAGTTCTTTGATTCTATTCTTGGACCCACAGAAATTGCCCATTCCTATTGCAGAAGCATTTATGGTGTCATGAATTAAATATTATTTCCATAAATGTATACACACACACACACACACACACACACACACACACACACACCATATTCCTTCTGCCCTCTTCCCAGCCCAGTAAGCCTTGTTCTATTTATCCAATTGACGCAGCTGGCAGTTTTGCTGTGTTAGTAAGTAGCATCTGAATGGATGTGCCAAACTCTGCCTGGAGACTCAGTTCATTACATCTGCCAACCGGCCCCCCTCCTCCTGTCACACACATATACACACACCACCAGTTGTTTTCTTACAACATAAAGCAGGGCAGAGCTGCTGAATTTTTCATAAAGAATCTGATTGGGTTGAATTGCTAGACGAAAGTGCACTTAGGAAACGCCTTACATTTTTCATTCATACTTCAGCACCACTTAGGGAACTGAATAAATAATAAGTAATTTGATAGAACCTCTCCCTCCCCAAATTTCTAGCATTGGAGTAATATTAAACTTCATTTGAGCATTTAGGAATACATTTTAGACATCCAGAGAAAAGGAACAGACGAAGTGACCAAGGAAATATAAACAAGATAAATAGAAATGTTCACAGTGTGAATAATTTTCAACGTCCCACTCTATAAATGTAGAAATTTGGAGGCTGAAGGAAAATTAAATTTGAGGGGACCAAATTCTTACAGAGGAGGCAATGTTCTCATTTTAACCTCCTGGTATTTATTTATTAATTCATTTGTTCAACGTTTTCTAGCCTGCCCAATATATGAATATCTCAGGGAAGTGTACAATTGAATTTAATGTAGGCAAGTTGAGAAGAGTATTAACAATAAAAACAAACTAAACACATATTATACATAATTTAAAAAGTTAAAACAGATTTAAACAATTTGAAACCATGTACAATAGCAATTTAAACTAATAAGGTTTAAAGACTTTGGCAAATGACAAGTTTTCACTTGGTTTCCAAGTGAAACTATTGTTAGCCCCAGTCAGGCCTCTGAGAAAAGTGTATTATACAGTTGGGTGTCACAGCTGAGAAGCCCTCTCCCATGTCTTCACGTTATATTAATCTCACTGGTGGGACAAAGAGGACCCCTCATCCCTTTAAATGGCTTGGGATCTCAATACTTGAGGCAGGGCCTCTCCTTATATATGTCTTCCATTGCAGACCTCTATCTTGCCCTCAAGTATCGAGGTCCCAAGCCAATTAGAGCTTTAAATGTCATCACAAGCTCCATGTATTCAGACTGGAAATACATTGCCAGCACATTGCCAGCACAACAAATACTTCCTCCAAAGGCTACTGGCTGCTGTTCTATTGCAAAGTAGACTTTGGAGGAAGCATTTTGCAGTGACGAAGGTGCAGGAAGGAATGGCTCATCCTTCCTATCCTGCACCTTCCTCAGTGCAAAATACTTCTTCCAAAGACTATTTTTTTTCAATAGAAAGTCAGCCAACAGGTAAATGTTATACACACAGCTGTGCGGTAATGTTTTGGTTTGCCCTAATCTATAGCAAGAAGATACCTGTTCCCAAATCCCTTATGAACATGCTCCAATTGATTTATGACCGAACAAGAAAATTGTATGTCTGGCTCCTGAATGAGTTCCATCAAGGAAACATAAAATGGCAATTGTGTTTCGAACAGTGAGTTGTTGCTCTAGCTAGCTTGACAAGAGAACATGGCCTTCCATTCTCGCTCCAGTTTAAAAAATTGTGTGTGTGAAAGAAAATTGTCACAATCCAACATCCCTTCAAAGTCATTTAAATACAGTTGGCCCTCCATATCCACAGATTTTTTATCCCCAAATTTGAGCATCCATGGCTTGAAAATATTAAAATATATATATATAAATTCCAAAAAGCAAACATTGATTTTGCCATTTTATATAACGGAGACCATTTTACTATCCACTGTATTTAATGGGAATTAAACATCCATGGATTTTGGTATTCATAGGGGTCCTGGAACCAAACTCCAGCAGATAACAAGGGCCCACTGTATCTGCATGCAGAGACATGGTTAGTGAGTGCTATGCAACTCACTTGCAGAATATAGCAACGTTGTGCAGCACATGAGTGACTAAGGACCATTATGCTATGCACAATACATGAAACAAAACCACAGTACAATGTATAGGATGCTCAACTGCAATGCCAATTATAGAATGCACAACCACACAATGTATGACTTGTAAAGACAAGGCACACATGAACATGCTGTCTGTCCTACTCCTTTTCTGCTATTACCAGCAAAATATCTGTTACACAATGATGACTTTTTGCCGCTGTCCTGTAATGTATGCACGCCTATATCCCTAAAAGATTTCCGGCCTATGTGTGTTTTGGGGCTTTCTTTGATTAAAGAGGACTTTATCAGTTGTGCTGCATGCATCTTCCTACCATCATTTTCTCATTTTTAAGTCTCAAGTTAGAGGTTACAAGGCATGATAGACTCTGTGCCTAACGTACCAATGCATGTGCACATGTTGCAGACACATGCAGAGACATATTGATCGGTTTGTGCAGCTCCTTGAGCAAAGTGGCATTTTTTTTTCTGCAGGGTTCTGAAGAGAGACAGAGAATATAGGGAGAATTTCTGTTGCTTGGTATGTGCAGGAAGAAGAGTGAGGAGGGAGGAAAGCTGAAGGAGTATTGGGTGGGAAGGATGAGAGAAAACAATGGGGAAGGAAAGGAAACCTATCATTCTCTTGTAGTATTCAGAGAGAGAGAGAGAGAGAGAGAGAGAGAGAGAGAGAGAGTAGTGTTACTACCGGTTTGTTTCCAGGCATAGTCCAAAATGCTGGTTATCACTAAGGTAATGACTATATCGCATGGTTTCAGACTAGCTGAATAACTGTGGGAACCCACTGAGCTTTAAGATCCTTGTTGAAAACAGTTGCCACATCAGGATTGTCCCAAGCCATAGGGTTTCTGGGCCAAAACTGGAGACTTGGTATGATGCATTAAGTATTTTTGGTCTCTGAGCCATGCAGTGAATGATGCTGTGGGAGAGGGGGCACTTTTTTTGCCTCCATGAGAGAAGAATAGGGGACTGTGCCCTGGTGATTTGATGTAGGGCTGATGTAGGGCTTGTGTGCCATTGCAATGCTGCTGATAAGCTGTCAGAAGGCAACAATACAGCAGTATTAATAATTATTATTATTATTTTATGCTGCCCCTCTGCGCAACACAACTGGGGCAGCTTACAACAACATTAAAATATACATTCCATGCATAACCCCTAATCCCACCCTCCCACTAAAATATAATTAAACCATATACTGTACAATTAAAAAACAAAACAATAACAACAGTATACAAGTAAACTATAATTATAGCAAAATCTGAGGTCGACAATTCAAACTCTTCTTTTTGGTGGCCAGGCATCTATTCGGGAAAGGCCTGCCGGAAGAAATCTGTCTTAACAGTATAAAGTAACTGTATGTGTGCAAATTCCTATCTAGCCAAGGAGGTAAACCCAAGCCTCCACTAGTGTTGAAAGTCCCAGCCTGTCTGGTGTGAGGATCACTTATACCCCATGGCCAACCCAAAGGAGGATAACTATCTTGTGGAACTATCTTGTGTAGATGTTTCAGCAGACTCACCTGGTAAACTATATACCACCTCTCCGTCATCACTGGAAGCATTAGAAGTCAGGTCAACTGTACTATTCTCAGCTGACGTTATGGCATCCTCTCCATGAGCTTGCTTATTAAGAGCAAAGAGGTGAGGCAAAACCATTTTATTAAAATAATCATAGCCATCCACTCCTGACTCCTATCCCTTTTTACCAGAGGGAGGGGGAGGATACCACTTTTCCCACTGTTCAGGTTTGTCCAGGATCAAAGCTTTCTCCTCCATTTCATCCCCCCAATGAATGGGAAGAAATAAGAAGTAGGCACTTAGCCAGTTGCATCCTAGCAGGGGCATTGCTCTAAGGGGCGTTACTCTAAGGTACTAAGCAGATACTTGTCCCTTGTCTGTGGCAGGTAGTTGAGGGGAAACACATGCAATCAGTATACACCTTGGCATCCTCTTTGGGGTAGAGGGTTGGGTCTGGAACTGTCCCCATGGGACATGAGGGTGAGGGTCTTGGAAAAGAGCCTGGCATTGGGACTGTTGTAGGGGTTTATTTGTTCCAGGTTGGCTTTCCAAAATCCTGTCAAAGATGGCAATGAATCTCTTTGGATTTCCCTTGGGGTCTGGTTTTTTACCCAAGGTTGGGTGGGGAAGTATTATAGGTTGACATCTGTGCCTCAGTTAAACTCACACCAGGTTCCTTCCCCCTTCATTTGCTCAGCCCCAGGCCTCAAATATTTAACTGGATTTATAAATATGGCCCTGGTTTAACCCTAAACACTGTATTTCATTATTTCATGATTGGTCAACAAAGCATTAACTACCAACCACAGTTTCTCACAACTTGTCACTCAAACAAAGAAGCACACACCACAGAGAATATTTGGAAATTAAGATGGAAATCTTAGCTATAAGTGCTATTCTCAGCTAACCTTATTGTCACAGGGCATTCTCTGCTGCCAGTCACAAACAACAACAACAGCAACAACAACACACCATCCTAGTGAACACGTATGAGAATGGCTTATCCAGGCTGTAGAATTCCATCCCATGGAAGTCTAGGCCAGTCCCCTCTCTGCTCTCCTTTCAGGCAAAGCCCTTTTATAGAGTTGGGATTTTGCTGTGGAACTTAATGGAGGTGCAGTGGCTGTGCTATACTTTATTTCTTATTGCTACTTTTTAATGGCTTTCAAACCGTTTGAATAAGTGCTGCTCGTAACAGGATACTTTATTTAGTAGCTTCCCCCCCAAAAGCTGCCGTTTATTTTAATATATGCTTTGATGTGCCTTAGCTCCCATGTTGGGAAAAAGACAGTTGTTGTTGCTGTGTGCCTTCAAGTTGTTTCCGACGTATGGCAACCCTATCATGGGGCTTTCTGGCAGACTTCTTCGTGTGTGTGTGTGCTGATATTGCCATCCTCTGATGCTGGGAGAGCGTGACTTGTGTGAATTGAAAAGAGGCAAGATAAAAACACATCACATCACTTTCAAACAGCCTTCTGTGATGTTATTAAAAACCAAAGCTTGTCTAAATATGAAATCTTTGCTTACTGGCAGAAAGAGAGCAAGTATAATACATACCCAGTGGTACTCCCCCACCTCTACTTCCAGTTAATGACCCACTTGTTAACATCCACATACATCTTCTCCACACCTCCACATTGGAGTCATGCATTTCCCCATGCTTTTCACTTATTTAAATGGGAGAAAACCCATCCATTTCTACACTTAATTTTTTTTAAAAAAGGTATACATCTTTGTGCACATGTTTTATATTATACATGTTGCTTGAATGCATTCCTCCCCCTCCATTAACTACATCATGTTTAAGTAAAGTTTTACTAGCATTTGAAATGTATGCATGTTTGTAGGACATGTCAGCAGTAGTTAGCCAAGCTGTGGATTTCTAAGTGCAAATTGCATATTTGCTCAGGAAGCGCAGAGTGCAGCAAACCTGTTGAACTTTGGACTGAGAATAGATTTCTCACATATCCTTATTTTGCTTTCATGAAAAATTAATACAATATGTTTCTCCCCTGGAAGTTTCATATCAGGTACATTTTTGAGCTTCAGGATATGTTGAGTGTGTGCTTGTTTTAAGACCACAAAGCTTTTATAAGTACATCCATCATATCACTGAATTTTGACCCAGTTGTGCATGCTTTCAACTTCTCCCAGTGTTTCAGATCAGCAATTTGATGCATTATGAGGATGATGTATCTGAATTGATTAGTTCATGGTGTGTTTGGTTTGACAGGTGCTTCATATTTTGGAGAGAATGATGGATTTACTTTGACAGATGACAAGAGCCTTTGGCACAATGAGCCATGTCAATCCTGGTATGTGCACATCGGTGAGTAGGGTATGTACAGGGCAACACATATAGCAAGGGTGAGAAACTTGTAGTCTTCCAAATGTTGCTGAGCGTCAACTCTCATCAGTTCCAACAAACATGGGCCAGGACTAGGGATGACGGAGGCTTTAGTCCAAAAGTTTCTAAAATGTCATTAGTTCTCCTCTTCTGATCTGCAGCCTATCTTTTGGAAGAATTCTTTTTAATATAAAAACACAGCAAAGCTAAAATTAATTTCTTCCAAGACTTGACTGCCAATTTGAAGCCAGATATTAGTGTGGTATAGTGATTAAAGTGTTGGACTTTGACTTGGGAGATCGAGGTCCAACTTCCCCTAAAGTCATGAGACTCAGCAAGTTCTCTTAGCCTGGTTTGCCTTACTAGGTTGTTGTGAAGATAAGATAGGATATATAACCAGAGGTGTCATTGGGGGTGTTCAGGGTGTATGGACCACACCAGGTGAGACTCTAAGGGGTGGTGGTGATACCACTACTCCTCAAACATCTGCCTTTTGGAAGCTGTGGCATTTCTTGTGTCCCTTTAAAATGCTAAAGAGATGGTCTGAATGGGGAGAGGCTCAGTGGGAGGAGAAAGGAGAAAACAGGTGTTTTTAAAAAAATTAAATTAATTTTTTATTTTTTAAAAAAATGTATTTAATTTTTTAAAAAATATTCTTTTGAAATTTTCTTTATAAAATCACATCTTACCAAATCACGTCTTATCCAAAAAAGCCACTCCTTTTTGCACAGAGAAAAAGGTGCCTTTGCTGCCACAGTGGATTTTTGGCATTTCTGTTGCATGGCGCATGTAAATGCCATGCCACAGAAATGCTGTGATGCCACCCACTGTGTGGTCAGTGGGGCAGCTTGATGTCGGCTTGGGGGTGGTGTCGGGTTGTGTGCCATGCATACGCCACACCCCCACACTCTGAAGCCAATGTTTTTTGCTGGTCTATTTTGGCCCTTACAAATGGATAAGGAACATTTATGGTAGCCTACTTGCTTCTAGTCAGAAGGTGGATGCAGAACAGAGTCGGGGTAAGCTCTGGCACTACAACTGAGAGTGAATCATGGAGGAAGCTTACTAAGTAAATACAGTGGGCCCTTGTTATACGCTGGAGTTTGGTTCTAAGATCCCCCATGGATAACAAAATCAGTGGATGTGCAAATCCCATTAAATATAATTACATAGCAAAATGGTGTCCCTTATAAAAAAAAATGGAAAATCAAGGTTTGATATTTGAAATCTATAATTTTTTTTGAACATTTTCAAACCGTGGATGCTTGAATTAGTGTATAAAAAATCCGTGTATAAGAAGGGCAGACTGTACATAGCTCCCCTGGAGAGTCTTTGTAAACTGAAGCATCCAATCCAACCCAATCCTTTCAAATTGTAGCAAGCCACCCATCTACTAACTGAACAGGAGATTTATAACCCTTTCCTCTTGCCTGGAGCCAAGCCCACCAAAATTGGAGAATTTTTATCCTCATCTTCCATCTGAAAACCAGAGATTCAGAGCCAGGCCCTGATATCTTCCAATCCTAAATTGTATGTGCCTAAGATTCAGAACAAGCTTGTCAAAAGCATTTGCTTGTATGTGTGTAAATTATATACATACACATACAGACACCTTCTTATCCAGAAAACGGTCAAGAGGTAAAACAAAATAAACAAAATAAAACTCTGGCATTCATGCTTGTGTGTGTGTTTATGCCAGAGTTTTGTTTTGTTTATTTTGTTTTACCTCTTGGCCACTTTCTGGATGAGAAAGGTAGTGACATATACAGAAATAGTCTGACTAGCTGTCTAGTTCCTTTCAACGAAAGATGCCAATACATTTGACAACCTTTATTACAAATCAACTATTCTAAAGTCCTATTTCTTTTTGGAAACAGAAGTAGTCATCAAACCCTAGCTTTAGGGAGAAAAGTTTGAAAGTTGAGGCCTGCTATACTTTAGACAAACTTGGTATACCAATCTACTCCCAACTGTCATCATGAGATACTCGGTTGCTGTCAAATCTTGCTTGAAGGATCCATATGTTTAGTTTTGGACTCTGCCTGTCCAGCATATAGGAAAGGATGGTGTCTGACTATATACACTGTATGTCAAATCCTGTTTGTATGACTGTTATCCAGTAGAGTTGTTCACTGAATAATTGCAGTTGTAGGCCTCCAATAATAAATTACATTTCTGAGCTTCTAATAAGTTTGAATAAAATGTTGAACACTTTACCAGCTTACTGTTGTACTTTTGATGCAAGGGCTGATGTCCTGGGGATATCTTACACATGCATAGGTTCCTCTATTGAAATGGTTGGACACATTTGTCTGTTGCAGAATGTCTACATTTAGTTCAAGGTTGCAGAAGTGGAGGTGTGCATATGGTACCATTACACATGGTTGTGTATTAGACATGGTTGAGCATAGATATGTATGTGCATTCAGTTGTGCATGTAATTCCATATTGGCTGTCCTGATTCACTTACACAAAATTACATTCAGTATTGTCCAGAGAACAAACTACAGAGACAGGATCCATTCCTTTTCCCAATATGGAAAATAAAGTAATGGTCCACAAGTTGGAGACACTTACATTCCAGTTGGGGACACTAGGGATTGTAGTGACCTTCAGACCATTGTGTTAATTTCTCATGTAAGCAAAGTAATGCCCAACATTTTACAACAAAGACTTCTACAATATATGGAGTGAGAAATGCCAGATATCCAAGCTGGGTTTAGAAAGGGAACAGACAGTAGGGATCATATTGCAAACATATGTTGGCAAATGGAGCACAGCAAGGAATTTCAGAAGAAAATAAACTACGCTCTATAGATGATAGATTATTGAAAGTTAAAGGGAAAAAATGCAAACTCAGGATTGCAGCTGAACATTAAGAAAATAAAAATAACGAGCATGGATGATTTAGAGTGGATGTTGAAGACACTGAAAGAGTCAAAGATTTTCTAAATCTTTGTTCATCATAAATCAAAATGGAGACTGTAGTGAAGAAACCAGAAGAAGAATGGGACTTTGAAGGTTAGCTTTGAAGAAGCTACATAAATCTAAAGATACAACATTCAAATCTAAAGATACAACATTGTATACCATTGAATAACATGAATACCATCCATGTCTTGGATTTCTGATATCTATGTATGGTTGTAAAAACCAGGCAGCGAAGAAATTTAACAGGGCGAGAATCAACTCATTTGAAACATGAGGCTGGAGGATGATTCTACAGACAAACAAATGGGTCCTAGAGCAATAGACTCAGTAAAGGAAGCAAAAGCCTGGGTTGATAGGACCTGAGCAGGGCTTTTGATGACACAGATTTTTGGAGGTCTCTCACTCACCCTAAATCAAAGCCAACTTGAAAGCAGTTAACAATACATTTTTATGAAATACCTTCTTCTAATGGAGATATAAATTGCTTCTGTTTTGTTGATAAGGATAATTGCATGTGACTATAGTTCTGGACTGTCCTTGTCAGTTTGGCTATGGGGACCATCAGGATGAGTGCCTGCCCTTCAGAATTTACCATTACACTACTGGTAGTATCCAAAGTTCCTTGTTACTTGTCTAAGGGTCTAACTATATGTTTAATGGAAGTAAACCACTCAAACACTTTCTTTTAAAAGTCAAACTATACTTGATTGATCGGGTCTATATACCCCAAAAGGCTCCAGATACCATATGATCTTGGTTAGTACTTGGATGGGGAACGGCCAAGGAGTACCTGGTGCTGTAGGCTATATTTCAGAGGAAGGAATTGCAAAAGCCATCTCTAAGTATTCCTTGCCAAGGAAAACCCTACAAAATTCCTGAGGTTACCACAAGTCAACAGGCAACTTGAAGACACATACAAACGCACATACTTGACTGGGAATTCATACATCTTTATTCCTATGAATGTTCCATTTCTGATGTAATGTGTGTATCTGTGCATGCTATGAATGCATCCTCTTTTCTCATGATTAGGTGGCCAAAATAGATTCAGAGTTAGGCATGCTTAAGCATCCTTAGAATAGTCCCAGTGAAATCAATAGAATTTAAGTGACTCACAGTTCCCAAGCCTGGGTTCACAACTGTTGTTGGACTAGAGTTCCCAGAATCCTTGCCATTGACCATGCTGGCTGAAGCTTCTGTGAATTGGAGTCCAACACAATTTTGTCAATCATTTTGAAACGTGGTTTCTTTCTTTCTTTTCTGACTACTATTGTCTCATTTGTGAAAGATTCATTCTGGCAACTTTCCCTTTTCTTATTTTGTATTCACCTTTTATTTATTTGAGCATGTTGTCTTTACACTTAATGCATTGCTTTATACTTGAGGCTAATGCAAGCAAATAAAAGGTGGACAATTGATTATTTTTATTCAAATATAGCCAAACAGAATGAGCTGAATGCCTTGGTAAATAATAAAGTGTTAGACGATGCATTTAGGTGGTGTATTTTATTTGGCATATTTGTATTTCCTTAACTGTCCTTCATTCACTATGGAACAAATGACACTTTTGCAAATGGAAAAGAAAAAAATAACAAAATAGCAATTTATTCATAACTTCATGTGTTTTCAGGGGAATGACAAAATGCTGCTGACATCTGCCTCCCATATATCGCCTTTGCAAATAATTTTCATTGTGCTTTAAATATTGCCCTGGGGTGAAAATACTGTTTCCAAACTGTTTGTTAAAAATATATACATAAAAGATTTGTTTCCTCATTCTGTTGCTCCCTTGCAATATTTGTGACCCATGGCAACTCTGTGGATGAGACAGCTCCAAGACTCCTCGGCCTCTACTGTTCTGCTTAGTTCTTGCAAAGTCATACCTCCTTAATAGAGTCCATAGCATGCAGACTTCCGCTCTTTCTACTTCCTTCCCCCTTTCCTAGCATTATTGTTTTTTACAATGAGTTTTGTCATCTTACCTTCCAAGGAGATTTCTGACTTGTTCTGCTCTAGTCTTTTTGGCTGTCCATGGGATCCTCAGCACTCTTCTCCAGCACCAAATCTCAAACAAAATTTTCTCCCTATCTTCTTTCTTAACTCCCCAGGTAATACAATGGCTTGTATGAGTCTAACTTTTGTGTTCTTTTTGAATGATGGTTAAATAGTTAAAATAATACGGTCATGTATTTATTTCATCTAAGAATTTTATGTAAGACAATATACAATATCTGCTCATTGCAAGTTCTCGTCTTGGTTTCCTTTACTCACTTCTGTTTAATGGAAATGAATGCTTTCTGCCTGCTTCGTACTGTGGAGAACTAGAGGGAAACAAAATAATTTCCTCTTACTGATGCTGATGTTTTGTTTTTATTCTGTTTTTGTTGTTGTTGTTTTGCCTATTTTTAATAAGCAGGCAAAACAAAAGAGATTCTTTAATGTTCAGTTCAAATCCATTTGTAACAACAATATTAAAAATTAAAAAGGGAAATGTAATTTAAAATTATTAGAACAAACTGTTTGTTCAATATACCAAACATGGTAATTTTAAGCTAAAGAAAATTATACATAATACATTTTATGTTCCCAATGAAACAACATGGTTTACATCTATAAAAGGCATTACTATCACATTTTTCTATTTTTCCACAAAATGACAATTTTTTCCAGAAAAAAAGTCACAGCTTTCCCCATGGTTTCAAAATTTCCAGAAATTTTACTTATCTAGTCACAATTATCATTAATGAACATCTCCATTCCGCAATTACACAATTATCGGATCACTATTCACACACTCAGCTGATTCTAGAACATCCTACATCACTACAAATGATCTAGGATGGTTGGGTTCTGGTATGTGTGTCTCTGTGTGTATGTATACACACACACACATATACATATATACAATGATATAATCACTGATTATTGTAGATAAAGTCCAGAAAAATCCAACAACACTGCACTACACTGTTATAGGTTTATTGATCCACTCTTACTGCTATTGCTGCCTCCTGTGGAATCATGGGATTTGCAGTTTAGGGAAAGGGTGCATTTAGGATCCAGACAGCTCTTAGGCCTCACTAAACTACAAACACCAGAATGCTACAGCAGTTAAAGTGGAACAATAAAGCTATAACAGTGTAGTGCAGTATTGTTGAGACAATGTGTGTATCATCTGTTTCTTTACAAATGTCAGAAGCCTCTGATTGCATGTATGGCCATTCAGTTAATTGCTGGAAAAGGCCTTCTGCAAGTATATATTGTATGGCTGTGATCAGAGTGCATGATGCAGGAAGTTGCAAGAAGCAAGATTCCCAATTGCAGGTAAGCTAGAGTTTTGGAGAAGGGATTCAGGGATCTGGCAGTCCAAGAAAGTAACTTTTCTAAACTCTGTGAATTTCTAATATATACATGTAAGCTAAGCATAGACAATTTCATCAGTCTTTGTTTCACTCTGATTCTGATTTTGGAATGAAAAATTCATTCCATCCTTCTAATTCTTAGTACATTCTGATCCCTATATGCAGCAGTATTTGATTTTAAAAACTGTTTACACAAACATTCACATTTGCTTTTGTATGTATTTCTCTTTCCTAGTGACTTTTTTTTAAAAAAAATAGTGATTGCTGATATATGCAAATTTTCAAACAGTTTTGTCTGTTTAAAAACTAATATCTGTGATTTTTTTTGCACATTTGGATATCAGTAAATCCATGTTGA
This sequence comes from Sceloporus undulatus, assembly GCF_019175285.1. NCBI lineage: Eukaryota > Metazoa > Chordata > Lepidosauria > Squamata > Phrynosomatidae > Sceloporus > Sceloporus undulatus. The sequence continues at coordinate 355,809,042 of NC_056522.1, read as the reverse complement.
GTTTAGAGAATTTCCTTGTAAACATTCTGTAAAGTGTTAATACTTAAGATAGTCATGTTCCAGTTTTGTATTTTGATTGATACAAGATTTGATATCAAAAGGCACGACAAGAAAAACAAATCTCAAATCTTGAACTTGGTTTCCATAGCTTACTGAACATGCCTGTATCAGCCTGGGACCCTCACAATCTCTTGCCCACCCTCACTTCCCAACCATTAAGCTTAGTATATTTTCTATTTCTGGATTTATTATTGGAAAAGGGAACCCAACAGTTTTCTCAATGATAGTAAACTGTGTGTACTCCTTGCTGTGAGTCAGATGTTTTGTTAAGCTTCTTCTGCCCCCATGTGACTGTGAAGGGTTTATAAAGACATTTCATTTTCATCAGCTACTACCTATTTCTAATGGGAGAGGATGTTATAAGCCCTTGGATAATACCTATTTAGAAAATGTCAAAACGAGGAGCAAAAAATTGACTGAAAACTTTTGATTTGGGTCACTTAACAACTAGAAAGCAGGATCATCCCCCCTCACTAAGATTATCTGAGACATTTGTCGGGAACATGTTGAAACCGAGTCTGCTGGCTACCATGCTAAAGTTGCAGTCCTACATGCAAAAGAAAGTTTCTTACTTCCTGTTGAAATCAGTGGGATTTAAGCAGTAAGCAGGATCATATCCCAAATCATGTGTTTCATCTATCTTAAACTCAAATGTGGTATAAATGAAATGGATTTGGCTGCCTTAGAACAGAACTAGATTTAGCATTGTTTGAATACAATTAACCTGCACTTTTTTTTATCTGAGAAAGGGTAGTGAGAGTTATCTTGTGAGTCACCTTGGGTCCCTTTTGGAGAGAAAGGCAGCATAAAGTGGAACAAACAAATAATGATAGTGAGGGGAAAGTAGCACAAAAGCTGAAAAGCCACAAAAGAATGCCCTTACAAGGAGAAGAGTGTGATCAGGATAGCTAGTTTGGGGCCCCAGGAAAGCCATACATAGCCTCAGGACCCAGTATCACCACCCTTGCTTTAAGACTTTCCTCTGCCTAGGTGAATGCTTCCTTCCAAATTCCATCACATCTACTTTTAAATTGTGAAATTCATCAAACTCTTTAGCAACTTTAGAACAGGGTGACCAGATGCAATAACTACAAAGGAGGAAAAGGCACTGCAACAGGTAAGGCATTCAAGAAAATGTTGGACATTATAAAATAAAAGTTAAAAACACTAATATAAATATGAATTTATTTCATATGGTTTACTTACAGCTATTGTATATAAAATTGTATTGTATAAAAAACTGATCCCAAAAACCTGAGTTGACTTATCTACGGGTCAGTGTAAGTACAGGGGATCTGTTCCAGATTCCCCACGTAAGGGGAAATCCACGTATGCTTGTGCCCCATTGGAAACAATGGGCATGTGTTCGTGGCTTTTATCATTGTGCAGCTTCTGTGTAAGCTGAAAGCCACGTATAGTGCGCCCGCATATGGCGGAGGCGCACTGTACTATACCTTAACTCTTATTAAAAAAGGAACCATCTCCTGGTGAAAAGCAAGAATGTAATTTATCTTGGAAGCACTGACCTCCCTCTACTTTCTCATCCATCCATCCTTTAAGGTGAGCACAAACAGTCATGCCTGCTGGAACTTTGTAAGTTCTTTGACATTGTTTTCCTTTGCCCCATCCTTTGTTACATGCCCTTAAGTTTACCTTTGACTTATCCATGGGTCATATCAAAATCCATAATTCTGGCCCCAAAACCTGCCCTCAACTTATACATGAGATCGACTTATAGTTGACTATATACAGGTATATTATATTTACTGTATTTCACTATGTACTCAACTATATTTTTCTGATGAACCTATCTTCATTAAAATGCCTTGTTGGTATTATCCAGTGTTAAAACCTTCTCCACCATCATCAAGGAGGTCATGCTAAATGGCTGGGAAAGTCCAGAGAGGAATGAGGACAATGAGAGGAAAAGATTTTAACATCGTATTCAGAATGGCAGGGAGTGGAGGGAAGTGGGATTAGGTGGCCGAGAGAGGTACTGGGAAAAGTGGAGGGCAAACGGTAGACACATTTCTCAAAGGGGAACAGCAAAGGTGTGTTACTCAAGAGGCTTCTTAAGGTCTACTTGACAGCCTGTCTCTGTTGCATTTAGGAGAAGCCTTGAAAACTACCTTGAGAGGGATTATTTTTCTTCTTTAAGAAGCCCATTGTCTAACATGTTTTGTGTCTTTTTTCCCTGCAAGAAACATAAATGCCCCAAGATCTGGGGGCAAGTCTCATATGTTGATGCTCCTAGAAAAAAAAAGACTTTAGAAGAATCCATCCTCTCCCCATATTTGCAATGAGGCAGGCTGCCAGGTAAATAGATTTTTCAAAGAGGAACAGCAAGCATAGTGTTACTCAATGGGCTTCTTAGTCATGCTCAGAAGGGAGAACATTTTTGAATTTCTCTCAGATCAAAGGTTGAAATGCAGGACATATCTGGGAATAGCAGGATATCTAATCACATTGCTTTAGAGCACCAATTAATTTCAGAGAAGATACTTGTCATGGGAAGATGCAGAATAGAGTTATTCTGTTTGTAAGTGCAGGAGTTCCTCCACCATTACAGAAAGACTGTATAATCATGGGCTATATACCCATCTGGTGTTGAAGAATGCTATCTTCTTCTATGAGCCTACCTGACTTTCAGGGGAAGGCTTTCTCTCTGTCTCATCAGTATCACAAATGTGTTTGGTGAAGGCATGGGAAATATGGGAAAGAGCCTTCTTGGTGGCTGCTCCCAAGTTGTGGATCTTCTTTCCTTGGAAGACTCAATTGCCCCCATCCCCATTCTCGTTCTATTAGTAGGCAAGGGTTATTTTGGCAGGACTTTGGCACTTATCTTACTGTGACAGAAGAATCTCTTTATGAGGGGTGTTTTGCTTTTATCACATGTATCAATAAGATTTTAGCTGCAATTTGTTTTAATTTGCTGTAAACTGCCTTAAGTCCCTTAGCAGGAGAAAGGTGGAATACAAAATAAACAAATGAATAAATAAATAATAGGGTGAAAGATTTGCCAAAGCCACATTGATTTCAAACATATTGGCCAGTATCCTTTTGGTGACTTATACATGCATAAGTTTCTTTGTGAAAGTGGCTGGACTTTTTTGTCTGATGTGTAGTGCCTATATTCAGATCACAATGGCAGAAGTGGAGCTGCACACGTGATGCCATTATGCATTGTGCATATAAATGTGCAATGTGCATGGGCAATTTTTTGCACCTTCACAGTTCACTAAATCGTTGCATTTCCCAATCAAGTTATTTTCTGTTTCCTTCATGTGTGATCTCAGACATATCTTTCAAAACTGAAAATCCAAGAATGCCACTAGTTTAAATAATTGCATTCAAGACATTCTAATATTGGCAGCACACAAAAAGATACTGTATACTAAAATAGAAGATTTATCTGGATTGTCTGGGCTGATTCTGGTGATTTTGCATATGATTTGAATGAAATAAATATTTGAGTGGTAGCACCTACAGTCTTACTTACAAATACATTTTACACCAAATTCTATGCAAAAACTACCAAAGCCAATTATTTTAAAAAGTGAACAAAAGAAATGCTCATGTTTGCCATTGAACTTGCATGAAAATGTTCAGGATGTCAACCAAAGTGTAAATATGAAGACTGGTAAACAATAAGTTTATTCTTAAGCAATAAATACAGAAATCCCACATTTTTCTACAGGAAATAACCAAAGTAGTTTACAAATAAGATCCAAAACCTTATTTTTGTGTGAGGTCAAATACACACTGCAGAAATAATCCAGTCTGAGACCGCTTTAATTGTTCTGGCTCAATGCTAGGGAATTCTGGGAACTGTAGTTTTGTGAGACATTTAGCCATCTGTCAGAGAGCTCTGGTGCCACAAAACCTACAATTTCCAGGTTTCTTCAGCACTAAGCCAGGACAGTTAAAGGGCTCTCAAACTGGATTATGTCTGCAGTGTGTTTTGGACCTTAATTGGTGTCCTAATAGATAATACATCACAGTGACTTTGTGATCAAGGTGATTTTGTGATCATTACATTTAGACAGATTAAATTATAGTATAAATTATAACAAGAGACTGAGTTTCCAACAATTTGCCACAGTTTTCCTTAATTATTTGTGGGAAAAAGATCAGTATTCACGGGAGTTGGAACACATATTCCATACTATATAAATCAATAACTATTTTACTTTTTTCTCAGCGCTCAGATCCTCTTCTGGTAAACTGCTTCTGATTCTAAGAGTATCCCTTTGTTTCAAATATATTTTAGCCCCCCCCCCCAAAAGACAGGGAATTGGGGTCAGTATCTTTTCCTGCTTGCTGCTTCCATGTACTCCCAAATGCAAAATTTAATACTTACATTTGTATGCATTCTTTGGAACAGTTTTCCTGCCTATGATTTATATTCTAATCCAGTATCAAGTACAGAAGGTATAATTAGAAGCAACCCTGAGTTAATTTATAAACAAAATGCCCCACAAACAATTTCCCTGAGTTCTGCCATCAAAGAAAGTTATTATTATTATTATTATTAACCTTTATTTATAAAGCGCTGTAAGTTTACACTTAAACTTAAAGTTTACACTGAAAGTTCTTAGAAAGCACAGCGAGCAAAAGAATTTAGGACTTGTAGAAGTTGAAGCTACCATTCAGCATAGTGGCCTGTTTGCTAAAGGTGTTGCATTTCTGTTCTTCCACCAAGAGGTGGACCCCAGGTATAAGAAATGATTGCATCCTGAAAGTTTAAAAGCAAAAATTAAACCTCCTTTTCTTAAATGCAGAGCCAAGAAGCTATGTTTTTGTTAGCATTTTATCCTTCCAACAACATAGCTCTTTTAGAGAGGAGTGGCTATGAAAAATCTGGGCAAGATTATCCATTTCAAATTATTACAGTGTGTACTTAAAACGGGTAGAGGAGGAGAATAGAGGATCCCGTATTAGATTTAGACTGACACTATATGAAAATGTTGAGAAAGAACATTCAAACACTGTGTAGCTTTCCATTAATATGTCTTTGTTTGGATTTCATCTGTGATAGTATATTGCTTTCATTTGTTTCTGCTGCATCTCTTTTTGTTAAAAAATATAATTGGTTAAATATTATAGTTGTTAATATGTTGCTAAATATTTTTATTGGATTACAGTAAAATATATTATTGTTAATGTCTTAACACATTATTGATAATAAGACATTAATGTTGATATTAATATTAACACATTAACAGGTCTTTATTAAAGGATGGATACATTTCATTAATTCAATCGAGAATGTACAGTCTAGTTGCAGCTCTTATTTATTTATGCCTTGCATTTATTTCCAGAGATGCAGCTGTATTGGTTTGTTTCAGCAAAACCTACAGAGAATTCTATGACACCTTAATAGTTAACAAATGTTTTATGGAATATATTTTCATAAACTACAGACTGCTTTATCAGATCCATGTTGGCTGGAGTCCACAAAAGCTTATACCATTGTTAGTTTTTAGGTGCTAGAAGACTGTTGCAGATATATAGGGATCCTCTCATTCTTTTAAGAGTGGTATTTGTACATTTCACAGAAATCCTATAAACTAGATGATGACGAAGGACAATGGATTGTCCAAGGCTATCCTTAGTGACTTTTGTAGATGATCAGGATTTAGAATTAGCTTCCACAGATAGCAATTCAATTTCTAATCAATGTGTGGAGAGTGGAAAGAGCATATACTACAGGGGAAAATGTGCATAGGGCATCTTCAAATAAACCCCATATGGTGCAGACTAGGCCAGCCAAAGATGTTTTGTTGCTTGCTCCATAAGGCAAAATAGTATTTCTCTGTTTCCTGCACAGTAACAAACTCGGCAGGCTGTTGAATGTTATCTCACAGTGCTTTGCCACAGACTCTTTTCAAGGGAAAATATTCATGTATGATCTGTCTGCCCTTGTCAATCAGGCATACTGTAGTTCAAATAGTTCACCATGGGGCCATTCACATTACCTTTTACACCGGTTTTGAAATCGATTCTTCCACGTGAAGTTCATATTAGGCCCGATTCTGTCACAATCCATGTCGAGGCTTGCACAAGGAAATGCCCCTTACCCCGGGGTATCCAGAATCGGGCTAAAATCCATCTTTTCTCAAAAGACCCGGGTTCCGCGAAATATGAACTTGCCCTCAATCATGATCGGGGCAAATTCTGGGAGGGATTAAGGTCTGAGGGAGGTCAGAGGTCAGAGCATTCCCTCCCCTCATCGGAGGGGAGGGGGAGAAGGAGGAGGAGAAAAGAGCTGAAGAAAAAAGGGGAATCTGGAGGCAAAGGGTGACAGGAGGCAAAAAGGGGGTGACCAATGGGGTCAATTCAGGGGAGGGGGGGGGGGGGGCAGAAGAGGCCAAGCTTCTGCTATCCATCAGGGAGCATTTCCCTTTGATTTTTATTTTTTAAAATTATTTTTGGTAAAAAATGTGCATGTTTGTAGGTAAAGCTATATAGATATATATAGATATATAGATAGATCGTGAGCAGGAGCAAGGGTCAATTCAGGGCAAGTCAGGGCACTACAGCAAGGGAAGCCCCTGCTATCCAGCAGAGACCTTTTTCCTTTGGATTTTATTATTTTTAATTATTTTTGGCAAAAAATGCGCATATTTTTTCCTTTGGAATGACTGCTCCAATGAGAATGAATGGCAATGAGAATGAATGGCCCCTTAGAATTCAAATGTAATGTTGCAACTTGGAAAATTGATACAGCTGTTGCTACTGGCTTCAGGGGTAGCCTATTTTTTCCTTTGGAATGACTGCTGCAAAGTGAATGAATGTTAGAAATCGAATGTAATGCTTCTCTTCCAATTAGGCAAATGGCAAATTGATACAGCTTTTGCTACTGTCTTAAGGAAATTCAGGGGTAGCCTAGGGAAAGCCAAAAAAATGCATCCTTTTGTCTGGCATGCCGCGGTGAGGCAATAATAATATAATAATAATAATAACTATAATACATAATTCTTATTATTATTATTATTATTATTACCTGTGTATGAGGCATTCTGGGGTGCCAAGGGAGTAGGATACAGGCTACAGAGATGGCACTAGCTTTCATTTCAGGGTTGAAAATGGGGTCAAGGGCAGATCATAATCTACAACACTGACCCAAATGCCCACAACACACACACACCCCAGAGGTTTTTAAATTTGACAAGTGGTGCCTGGTCCTTTAAAAAAAGGGAGGGGTGGAAAGCATACTTCTGATGCCCCTATCAGTGCTGGAAACGTCACCTATGACCATCGCAGATCTAACTTTGATTGACAGCCAGGCACCTTCACCTTAAACCCGAATTCTCCAAGAGGGCATTCGTGTTAAAATGCCCCTGATTGGTAGTCAGCACTTGCTTCTGGAGAGATTTGGGAGGGAGCCCCCTGAATTTGACCAGTTCATTCCAGAGCAATGCCACCAGTGTGAATGAGGCCCATGTGTTACTGTACTATCTGTTCTGTTAGGGTATTTGTTCTTTATACATTGCTTCAATTTTAACAAATTGTCAAGAAGACTGGATAGTTTTTATTCTATCCCTCTTTCAGACTCCATTAACAAAAACACATTTAGGCAGAAGGTTTTTGTAGTTAGCTTGCTGTGCTAGTAATCAGCTGGTTAAACCTTTTCAGTAATCATATCAGTAGGAAGAGGCACTAGCAGGTCTCCCACTGTAAACATTTATGTTTTTACTATTGTATGTAACATATCTTGCAATATTCTTGTTCTGGCAATTTTTACTTTTTTAAAACTTAGTAATAGTAGAGGATGGTCTGTGACTACAATAAAGTTTAAAGTATGTCTTACACAGAATAAGTCTTTGAGAAATTAGTACTATTTGCTCCATTTCTCTTTGCCAAATTGTATTGTATTCAGACACAGTAATTTTTGTATTGTCCTATTAAGCACAGACCAGCTATTTTGCTCTGTCTTCCCTCTCTTCTATAGGCCTAAAAGAAAGCCATGTTTTAATAAGTGTTGCCAGAGTGCTTTAAAGTTCAATAGACAGTATAGAAATGGAAATGCTTTGAACTGGTACCAATGGAAAAAAAATTCCTCCTAATGCAAAATAGCAACTTTGTAGGAAGAATTTTCAACAGGACATGAGAAGAAAGGGTTAAATACCCTTCTCCCATCTTCTCTAATACTGATAATTATCAACCTCCTCAACTGCTATTTGCATTTTTAAAACAAAAATCTTAAATGCAGAGATCTGTTTACACTTTGTGTATGCGATGTTAAGACATCAGATGTAATAAAAACCATTAGGAGTAGAATTTGGGATCAACATAGTACCAGATTTATTGTTGTTGTTATGCGTTTTCAGATCACATCTGGCTAGTATCTTTATATGTTGTATTACTTGACTCAGAAACATATTAAATCCCATTTAGAATCTCTGTTCAGTTGTGACCTGAAACAGCTATCATTTGCTTTTTGGAACAGCTGTAAGCAGAAATTTCTGGTCTTAGATTAACTGTCTACTCCTTTTTTCCAGTTGATCCACCAACTGTTCCAGGGAGGACACTGGCAATTCCTTTCTGCATTTTTGAAAAACAAATGTATGGTATCAGTCCATATGAATTCATTGTGGTGTCTCAAAGCTAGATTTGCCAAAGTGGAGAACACTGTCATAATTCACCCTATGGAATCTGAGGGATATGACACAAAGGAGTTGGATTACAAGGAGTTTCTAGCTCCAGATGATGAACTCCTTCCTTGGATCTGAAGTGGTGGATGAAGCAGATGAGAAGCTCCATTTTCAGGAGGACTCTTTAGAAATGGAACATACACCCCCACTGTTTGTAGTCAGGTGAAGAGAGAATATGGATCTTTGTTGCAAGCACAATGTATTAAATAGGAAGCACTGACTTAAGAAGTAACTGGTGTCCGGAGGCAGCCACCTATAAATCTCCCAGCAACTGCTGGGAGCCATTGTTGCTTGTAACTTTTTGATCTGTTTGACTAGCAATGCTCTCAGTAGTCATGTGTTTCTTGGGATTCTTGACCTGGCTGGATTGAACAACTCCTTTTCTTACCCCTTTTTGGCTTTAGTTATTTGGAATGACTTCAAGACCAGCTGAGACCTTGCTCCTATTCCTCCTTTCAGTTTCCTGTGCGTGACCAGGATTGGACTGACTTACGTGTACCTGCTTCCCTTACAGTAGTCTCTCTCTCTGGATACTTACTTTCCATAGGCATTGGACACTGCCTAGAGAGATTATCGCACACACTTTATTCTGCTGTTTTTCTGATTGGATACATGTGCATTTATCTTCAAAAATGGGACTTACTGTATTCTCCTGTCGGCAGCCTCTATGCGACCTGTATGCAACCCAGGCTTATCCCATGGTTTTACAAGAATGGGATTTTCCCATCCTTGAAAAGCCATGGGGTAAGCCTGGGTTGCATACAAGCTGCCGACAGGAGAATTCGGTAAGATCTGTATTTGAAGTTAAACATGTGTGTATCCCATTGGGAAAACAGTGGGATAAAACCTGTGTGATAATCCCCTAGGACTGCAGTTCTAAAGTGTTTATTCCATAATGCACTAACACTGAATGGGGAGCTATTCAGGACAGATGAATGAAAATATGCATTGACCCACTTAAAACTGGGGTTTCAGTAGCAGAAACAGTGATAGGTGAGAGCTTGAGTGCTTTACAGGGGGTGGGGGTGGGGTGGATAAATCCATGCAAGATGGAGTTATCAGGAGCTACTAATAGGAAATATTACTTAATCCTAATATTACTTAATCCTAGTATTAGAGGATGAATAATATTTTTTCAGTTTATTCCACATGGCAGGAGAAAACAAACAGTTTTGGTGCAGCTGTTGCCTTGTATTCACACAACCTGAAGTTTTTGGAGCAATTGTTCTGGAAGAAATATACATAGGTTTTTGTGTGAAAACTGTGTTTTTTATGCAAAAACCATGGATATTTGGTGTAAAAAGCAAAGCCACATTTGTGTGTCTATGTGTGCAAGAATGCTGTTTTTTGCACAAAAAAGGAAACACTTTGCTATCTGAAAAATATGTGGGTTTTGCCTTTAAAATATCTGTTTTCATGCAAGAAACTGATTTTACATGAACACACACATGCACACACACACAAATAGTATTTCCAGCTAGGCACATTTTTTGTGCAGAATTCATGATTTTGTGTGTGTGTGTATGTGTGTGTGCATGCAAAAAAGTAACTTTCTGGAAACAGTGTTGTTGTTTATTATGAAAAACACACAAAAGCCACAATACCTGCATGAAATCCCATATGTATTTCTGTGCTCAATAATTTCTCCAAACATTTCAGGATCTGTAAATACTGAGTGAAAACTCTGAAAAAAAAGCATGCCATGTCTTCTTAACTCATTCCCTGACTGTTGAACATTTTTTTCAATCCCTTGCTGGTAATCGTATATACGTATTCTTTCTCTAGTATCATAGGTATTATATCCCTGTATACACTGAGCAGGAGGGTACCCTTGCATTACGATTCTGCTTAGAGGGCTTTCCTTAAGCAACCAATTGGCCATGGTGTGGACAGAAACCTGGAATAAATAGGCTTTTAGCCTGATTCAGCAGAGCTGTTCATGTGTTCTCATGTTCTTATTTAGGTTGCTAAACTGTTGGCAGCTCCTTAACATTTGTTCTGGCTGATGGTGGAAGCCTAGTGTGGCTGAATGAGTCTATGTGACTACTGCATTCTCATAGATAGAACTGTTTGCTCTTGACACTAGAGCTATCTGCACATTCCTCTAATCTCTGGAGCCCTAAGATAAGAGAAATGGGTGGATAGCAATAGACAAACAACTGAATGCCAGTGGAGTATCTATCTGTATTCAGGTTGCTGACTGCAATGGGCTCTTCAGAAAAATTGAATTAGATTACAGCACCCCCTGCTGAGAGTGAACTTTTTTAAAAAGGAGAAGGATGTATTCAGGCCATTACTCACAGATATCAAACCTTCAGAAAAGGGTGATCTGGCAGATTTCAACATCTGGAAAGGAATTAATAGAATCGTACGGGGTACCCAGATGGCACATTTCCTCAGCAATGCAGTTACACAACCTGCAAGGCAAAACAAGAAGCATTTGATAAAGGATGTCACCTATGATCACTGGAGGTTAGAGCTACCATAGTTGGTTCTGTGCAATTATTATTATTATTATTATTATTATTTTCTTGTATCCCACCTTTCTCCCAATATAGGGACTCATGGTGTTGTTGATTGTTGTCTCTCATTCCCCATTGCTTATCCCAGTGCACACACACAAGATTAGAATTTTTGCAGTTTCTGGTACACTGGAATATGCAGTGTATTGCAAAAGCACTGTGGTTGTCTAAAAAGCACTATGGTCTAAATTCAAGTGTTAACACCACCAGAATAGACCAGTCAATAGGTATTTGATAAATCAAATATTATTAGATTGCATTGATTCAATGGCTCTGCTGTCTTGGGGATTTAAATTAGATTTAGATCTATGGGCAAAGCCAGTGGGCGAAAATGCTCAGTGGCTCCTAAAATTGGATGATATCTAAGGTCTCAGGGTGGCATACAATAAAATCAGTGAAGATAATTTAAAACAGTCTGGCTGGAATTCCATTAGGGATGTCCACATATATATTTTCCCTTACTTATGTGTAAAAAGGAGGAAGGAAGAAGTAGAAAAATAAATAAATATGGCAGGACCTTTAATATTAATGGATTTGTGGGTGTCCTTTTTTTTTTTAGTATTGCAAGGGTTGGTGTTCCTCTCACTGCAGCTCCCAAGTCTCCTTTACCAACATACTGACAAACCTTTGAAGCCACTGCACATGGCCATTCGGTGCTTCTCAGTGATCAGGAAGGCTCAGAGAAACATCTGGCTATATCTCCACAGCCAGATGCACAATAATGACATCAACTCTGTCACAGCAGCACTGATGTCATGTGATCATTTTTTGTCTGGCTATGGAGTTATAACCAGACACATCTCCAAGTCTGTGTGCTCACTGCAAAACACTAACTAAATGACTGTGCAGAGTGGTTTCAGGGGCTTAACAGTAAGTTAGGGGGAGGGCATATGACTTGACATAAGTCCACATGCAGATATTTATATGATGCTGAGGGAATGTAAGACTGAGGCCTCTAATATATAACAGGAGAAGATAATTTGCAGCCCAAAACACATTATATTATCTAAGGAATCAGAACAATATGAAAGAGTTAAAATTCTTTAAATGTACATAAGAACATTAGAGTCCAAAGGCTTTGATCAAAAGCCATAGTCCCCAAATGAAGTGAGAATTGCTGCCAATCAAGGCTCTAAGGAGTGCACAGTGCCCAACTAGGGGCTCATTCCCATTGGAGGAATGACTCGATTTTTGATCCGGCTTGGCTGTGTGTCAGAAATCGATCTCAAAAGGTCCTTCATCCCCACTTCAAACAAAATTCACCTTACTCCAGAGTAAGCGCATTTTTTGGCATGATTCTTGTTCCCATTTGTGCTCAGGGTGTCAATTATTTGATGGCAGGACTGGAGGAGGGAGGGAGGGAAAGAGAAGCCCCCAAGTTGGGGATGGAGGAGGGGGGAAGAAGGCCTGGGAAGAAGGGAGAAATGGGGGACTTCTGGGAGCAGGGAGTGAGAGAAACGGAGGACTCTGGCAAAGGCAAGGCAAACAGAGGACTTCTGGGGCATCCTGGGAAGGGAGAGAAACAGGACTTCTGGGAGCAGGGAGGGAGAGAAAGGGAGGACTCTGGCAAAAGCAAGTCAAACGGGGGACTTCTCGGAGCAACAACAAAGACTATACATAAAGCTGTTGTCAACTCTTCCATTCAGTAGCATACCACATAATATAACATATGCAAAACAACCATGCAAGTGAGCAGATCTACAGAAGAGAAGTTTGATTAATAGTAAAATGAGCCACTGTCATATCATCTTTCTCATTTGGACAGTAGTTTGGATAATGAGGAAATACTCCAAAAAGTGATTGTTGAAATAGCTCAGATCAAAGCCAAATATATAGGAGATGTTTATTTTGCCAGACACATTGCATGGATGAGGCAATTAAGCCTGCAGAAATAGCTTGTCCATTAAGACCTGAAATCAATAAGGCCAGCGTGCCTGAAAATCAGGCATCTTATTAGAAGGTGAGAAATTGAAGGAGGAAAACAATTTCACCTACTTGGGAAAGCTCCATGTTAGCTAGCAAAGGTTTAACAAAGAAAAAGGAGGGGGAGTTATTAGAATGCAGAGGAGGACAGTGACAGACTCTCAAGCTTTTCACATGCTTAACAATATCTGGGAATTAAAGTTATTCAATCTCGATCAAAGTGGAGAATTCTCAACTCAAGCATAATTTCACCTCTTATAGAAGAGAAAGCAGGAAACTGTCAACGGAATTAGATGGGAGATTTGAAACCAAATGGGTCTATAAAAAATATTGGTTTAAGATGATGTCCACAAATGTGAGCAATTCAAGAAGCCAAGGTTTTGACTTTGAGGTACAGAAGGCTAGCGGAGAAGGCCAGCATTTAGTGGACTTTTATCACTGGCTTGACAGCAAGGAAGCATCTGGTAGGAATCTGGTATACCCAGAAAGATTTGATAGGGCTACCTGAACTTTAATTCCTAGAATTACCTAGCCAGCATGGTCAGTGGCCTTGCTTTAACCAGTCCAAAGTCATGTATAATGAAAGACAGTTAGGAGAAAATGGGTAAGTAGTGAAGGGTCTGTGAATCTTCTGGTGGATGGGGAAAGCAATTGGCTTTATGTGCCAATTGCCTACCATGTGGCCTGTGTTATAGAGAACAGTCCCCTATTGGAAAGCATCTGTTGTTTCAAAGGCTATCCAGTCAAATAATTTAAAGGTAGTATGCCATAAGAAGAGAGCACAGGGGCAGTCCTAGAATTCATTTCATTTCATTTCATTTTTAAATGTAGCACATTTGCACCTCTCGTTTCCTCTAGGCAGTTTTGGGTGGTATCCTTTTTAATGGTAGATATGCCCATCATCTTTTTCAATACACATGTCTTTGATATAATTACACAGTTGTAGTTTGTTTTGTTTTGAAGCCTGATAGAATGGAGGAGAATAGATACAGTGGATGGGACTAGCAGAGTAGGACAGCTTGTTGGAGAAAGTGAAGGATCTAGAAACCATGTCTTATGGGGAGAGACTTAGGGAGCTGGATATGTTTAGCCTGTAAAAGAGGTTAAGCGGTGATATAATAACCCTGTTTAAGTATTTGAAGGGGTGTCATTTCAAAGATAGAGCAAGCTTGTTTTCTGCTGCTCCAGAGAATAGGACCTGGAACAATGGATAGAAGCTACAGGAAAAGAGATTCCATCTCAACATAAGGAGGAACTTTCTGACAGAGCTGTTGGACAGTGGAACAGAGAAGATTTTCATACTTAGCAGAATCGCTGATAAAAACATTGCTGGATCATTCAGGAAGTGTATGTGTGTAAGCCAGGTCCACTTCTTGAACATTAGTGAATCGTCGCCTCCCCTCTAGCGTTACTGAATCGCTCAGGAAGAGTGGATTTCCTTTGAATGGAAACTTTGTGTTCAGAGGAAATCCACTCTCCCTGAATGATTCAGTAGTGCTAGAGGGATGCTAGAGGGAGCCAATGATTCATGGACATTCAGGAAGTGCAACAGGCTTACATACACACACACACACGCTTCCTGAATGATCTAGCAACGTTTTACCAGCGATTCTGCCAGGAATGAAAATCTTCAAACTCCCTTGCAGTGTAGAGTTTCCTTCGATGGAGGTCTTTAAACAGAGGCTGGATAGCCATCTGCCAGGGGTGTTTTGATTGTGTATTCCTGCATGGCAGGAGATTGGACTGGATGGCCCTTGTGGTCTCTTCCAACTCTATGATTTTATTCTAGGTACAATATTCTAGAACATTCTAGGTGTCCAGGGGCTGCACATGTGTACCTCATTACTCAAGAGACATGTTCCGCTGAGCTTCTTCCCAAGAGAGGACTGTATTGTTTTGTACTTTATTTTCAAAAGTCAACAAGGCGGGATACAGACTGCCCAAAAGGGCGGTCTCCCGCCGCCCTCGTTTGTTGTGTGAGGGAGGTGCAGAGGACAAACCGTGTGGCTCCCCCATGCAACAAAAAGAAGCCGCAAAAAGTGGCTTCTTTCTGCGGGACCATTATGACGCCGCATCTTAAGTGATGAAACATTACATTTAAGACTGAAACCAATAGTAGATACACTGCGTCATCAACATGGGAGTCATCAACCACCACTGAATGATACAAAATTGGAGATTACATCTACTAAGTTATATAAAGCAGTTGTAGAAATTTCTATCCACTATTCTCCTTGCTTAGTATCAGTGATATGTATGCAACAAATATACCACTGCATACTATGTGGTAATGAAAAGCCTAGAAGTATCTTCTTTATATTTTTAGATTTGAAAGCAAAAATAAACATAAATAAAAACAAAAATTCCAATGTAATAGATGTTATTGATTTCTTGTTCATGACCTTTCAGATTCCTGCATCTTCAGAACAATTTCTGAGTGATCTCATTCTGAATGATGTCATTGTTGTTCAAGTATTTCTTCTTGTACTTTTCATCACAGTTTTAGGGGAAAACAGGCAGGAGAAACAAGGCTTCATTTTACTTCTCCAGCTATCTCCTATCTCCAGTGTCACCATTAGACAGTCACCTGATAATCTGGCATGCAGCCTCAAGGGTCATCTTCAATTGGTCTTTCTTCTTCCAGCTGCTGTATATCCAGATGTTGCCACAGCGCCTCCTTCTTTCATCTTGAGCATCTCCAATTCCTTCTCTTTCCACTGTGCATCTATGTTTCAACCTTCATCTAGGCCCTCACCATCTCCCCACCCCAGCTCTGTCATAACCCCTTGATGGCCTGTCACCTCTGTGTCAATTCCAAAACTGCCTTTGCTAAAATAATCATTGTTCCTTGTCACTGGGAGCTTAAATCCTGTCTCATTAAATCTCTTCACTGTCAAAATATAACCTCAAGCTTCTCTTTCTTACTGTTTCAGGCACTCCATCTCCTCATCCTGTATAGATCCACACAATTTGCACTTATCTGAGCATACCTTTAAAAATTTGAAGCCACTTCCCATCCCTAGAAATAACAGAAATTTGTTGATTCTTCCAGTACTACCCCACATGCAGCTTACACACATTGCAGTTTTAAACTCTAGGATTCCTGGCCTAATGTCTAGGAGGAATACAGCCAGTGAGCTATTTTGAAGTCTGAACCAGGGATGTCTGGCAAGTTAGAAAAGAACATGTTCTGTGAATGCAATAGCAGATTGTTGTGTTTCCTTAAAGATTAATGCAAAGATTGTACAGGTCAAAACTTTGTGTTGAAAGTGCATAGCCTATTACATCTGTTACTCTAATGGAGCCCACACATTACAAGGTTATACTCCATTTTACAAGGCTTTATTTTGGTGCTATACATCAGAAGGCTATGCTTGTAAAATTTCAGCTTTAGCAGGTTGATCTTTCCCTTGAATTCAGCTAAAGCTTATCCTTCATATAACCATTTGAAAGCATGTCCTTCCAGCAATTTACGCATTGTGCGATAATCCTGACAGTCCCACTTCAAAGGCAATCACAGCACAATAGGCAAGCCAGACATATATCTTTGCATTTTACCAAAGAAGTACCTTCACACTTTGCAACTGGAGTTCTCTTATTGCATTCCCTGTGGAACTTCCTTTGGAAGTAGAGCAGAGTCTATGGAGTTTATCACATGGGAGAAATCCTGTGGAAAAACTGAAATTAAAAGGTGGGAAAAAACACACTAAAATGGGTTGATTTTCACACACGTCATTGTTATAGTGGTGTTAACCCGAATGGAAAGTAGGCAGAAGCCACTCCTTTTTACTTTTGGGATTTCCTGAAAGTAAAAAGGAGCAGCTTTGTCTATGCTCTGTCTACTTTCTGTGCGGTTTAACACCACTTTAATGATGACATGGTGTGAAAATCAACCCACTTTTGAATGGGATTTTTCTGATTTAAACCTCTGTTTCTGTATGGGAATTCCCCTGTATGATAAACTCCATAAGCTGAAGTAGGCACTGAGGTAGGAGAGAATGGACAGGTATGTCATTTATTAAAAGTTGCTGTGGATACATGTCCACCCACAGTGATACACTGGCTGAAGTTGGCACTGCATTTTCTTAGCTGTAAAACAATGAATGTATCCCAAGATCTCTTTTCCATGAAAGGGAAGCATGTATCATGCTGCCTCTGCTCCTGCATTTTTCTCAGATTCTGTCCCAGAGAAGGCAGTTCCATGAATGGTTAGGGAGACAGGTGGTTCAGCCAGCAGACTGGGATGCTAGAATAAATGGGGTTTAATGAAGCAGACAGACTAGTATGGTACTCATAATCCTAGAGGGCAAGGGTAGCAGATGGCTGGACAGAAAGGGAGAGAGGGAGGGAGAAAGACCATGTGCAGATGGTCGAAGGTTTGGTGAGTAAGGTTGGGCTGATACAAACCTTTAAAGGTCACTGGGAACTGCTGGGAACAAGCTACTTTCTTGGGCGCGTTCTGGACGGGCCCTATGGGGTCTGTAACGCGCCCTGGATACCAACTAGGTACATATTGCTTTCCTGGTCCTGACCACCACTTCCAGGTATCATTATTTTGCCTGAAGACCTGGAGATAAGCACTTGTCCATCCCTTTTCTAATTCTTCTCATGAACTTTCTGCATGGTAGTCAGCTATATAATAATATAATAAAATTTTATTTATGTTTCCCCGCCTCTCCCAGTTGGATCGAAGCGGGGTTACAAACTAAGTAAAAACACAGTATAGGCACTAAAATTCTCTAACATTAAAATATCCAACATGTAATTATCAATTAACAATTAACTATTAACAATACAATCAGTAAATAGCACAGCATCTCATTCAAGGGGGTAGTCGGTCGATATATTATATCATATCAGGATATGCTTGGCGAAAAAGCTCAGTTTTATGAGGACAGCCAGCATGGTGTAGTGGCTTGAGTGTTGGACTACAACTCTAGAGACTAAAGTTTGAATCCCCACTGCAATTTGGAAACCCCACTTGTGATCTCCGACAAGTCTATCAGTTTCAGAGGAAGGTAAAGGCACCTCCCCCATCCCTGAACAAATCTTGCCAAGAAAACTGTGCTGGATTTGCCTTAGGATTACCATAAATAGGAAACAACTTGAAGGGACCCAATAATAATAGCTCTTAGGAAGGATAAAGATGTTTGTAGATGGTGAGCTCAGCTCCTTGGAGGGAAGGAGGAGATAGCAGGAACTGGTTTGGGCTTTTCTCTTTTTTGAATTCTAGGGTTTTATGGATTCCTGGTTGCCAGGGTCAAGCCTGGTACCGGAGTATGCAAACTCCTAGCTCTGCAGTTGATACTGATAGTCTGGATCCAACTGGTGCTATTCTGACTAGCCAGAATCTAAGGCATCTTTACAAGTCCTGCCCATTCAATGGCCTTCAGTAGTTTCACTACTGTCATGTCTTTATTTATTCAGTAGGACCTTTATTGCATGTGTTTGAAATTTTGTTGTGAATTCTTTTATCATCAGTGATCCAATCCTCTCAACCAAATGAGGCATCTAAACATCTGGCTGGCTAATACATGTTAAGTCATATGGAAGTCATGCACACTGGGGTGGGATAGCTCTTTCTAATCTGATTCTCCTAGCTTGGACTTTTATTTTGCTTGGAATGAAAGGGAGTGATGTGTGGTTGCTTGTGCAAAGCATTGACTTCCCCTGCTCTCCACACCCACAAAATCAAACATTTTCAAGTAGTCCCAACATTTACTCATTATTGGAGATCCAATTAGGATAACAGCAGTGATGTGATTCCCTATCTCTGCTTCTTTAAAGGATGATGTCATGCAACAGGCAAGATACTATGGAATAAATGAATACCAGCTGCTTATTGCTTGTACTGCTGGCTGACTGATCATTTGAAAGGCCTTTCAAAATTCAGAGGTAGAGCATTTGCCAATGTCTGCAGAGAAGTGAGTTCAACGAAAGAAATAGATGGACTTCTAGTGAGCCAATTGGGCAGCTATGGCACAAAGAAAATTGCCAAGGAGAATGAAGATTAATTGAATATACCATGTTGCAGTGTGCATTTGAAACAAATAGGTCATTCCTATTCCCCACCCCCCACACTACCATTCACTGGCAAAAAAAGAACTATATCACCTGTGAGTCAGTTCTATGGTCTCCGAAAGGGAAACACCATTTGTAAAGTGTCATGCTTGAAAAACAGTTCTTCTGCTGTTTTGGATGTGTACATGGAAAAAGGCGTTTCTGCAGAATAAAATTCCAGTTTCTCACAACTTTTGCCCCCAAATTTCTCTGTGGATGTACTTAGACCATATGTACATCTACAGAAGACTTACACTTCCCCTCTCTTCAGACCTGGCCTAGTTTTTTTTTCCCTCTTCTTTATTTGTACAGAACCCACAGAGAGATGCAGTCACCTGAAGATCATCTGACAAGGGAAAGCAAGCACAGCTGGTCAACTTCCACCACAAGCTGTGGCCTTCGACTAGTGAGAGATGGGACACACAACTGGGTTGTCCTTTTACTTATTTTTAGTACAGTATATGTAAAGCATTTGTATCCTGATTTCCCTCAAAAAGAGGTCAAGGTGGCTCACAGATTAGATGAAACAATAACAGCTGAGCTTCAGCTTCTCCCTTCCCAAGTTGTTTTGGGATGTCATATGTCTTGAATGCAAAACTATCTTGAAAGTCCTGGCCTGCATCCAAAACCTGCCACCTAAGAATGTACTCTTTGTCATTAGGTGTTTGAAAAAAAAAGATAAGGGATATCCCAGAAGAAAAGAAAAGTAGTACAGTGGACCCTTGTTGTACGGTGGGGTTTGGTTCCAAGATCCCTCATGGATAATTAAACCTGTGGATGCTGAAGTCCCATTAAATATAATGACAGAGCAAAATGGTGTCCCTTATAAAAATTGGAAAATCAAGGTTTGATATTTGAAATTTATACTTTTTTTGAACATTTTAAAACCGTGGATGCTTGAATCTGTGTATAAAAAATTTGTGAATAAGAAGGGCCGACTGTAGTAGCAGTAGTAGAAGAATCAAAAGAGAAGGCTCCCTGCTGTAGCTATTCACCATCCAACTTGTGTTGGACATGGTGTCAGTTAGTACCTTTCTTTCTGCTCTCCCATACAGCTCTTGAGATGTTGTTGGACTGCAACTTGTATCAGCAAGCATAGGAATTCAGGGTGTAGTATACAAAAGATGTCATAATTCCCACCATTAGTGTAAGGGATTAGAATCCCCTAAGGAGACTACTGAGTAATCTACATTTAGCAAATGTGTGGGCCTAACATTCAGTAGAGACCTCAGGAAGTAGTTTCAAATGCCATCAGTTTCAATGGCTGGTATCCTATTAACACTGTTGCTATGTGCCTTCAGGTTGTTTCTGGTGTATGACAACCCTAAGGTAAACCTATCACAGGATTTTCTGGAGCTGAGAGTGTGTGACTCACCCAAGGTGGTCGAGTGGGTTCCTATGGCTGAGTGGAGAATAAAACCCTGATCTCCAGAGTCATAGTCCAGTGTGTAAACCACTACACCACTCTGGCTGTACCCTCCAACATTTTATAGGTAAAAACTGGGACACCTGTTTCAAGCAGAATTAGAGTGTGGTTAAGAAAGCAAAGGTTACTAATGAAGAAAAACATGCAGCAGTTTGTTTTGGGTACAGGCTACTGGAAAGGGTAGGATTCTGTCCTATCTTCTCCATCCTGCTGTGTTAATTGAGTGAAAATTACTTCTACATTTTGAACTCAGATTTCAGCAATCGATGTAAGGTGAGAATAAAGGCAGAAAGGGGGAGGAGGAGAGAGAAACTGGTGCAGTTTAAAAGCACTTGAAAAATTGGGATGACATAAGATTAATCAGGACTATCCTTGCCAAATCCAGACAGTTGGAGGGTATGCTATTAGTGAGTTATGTAGAGGTCGGCCCAAGTTTGCTGCAAATCTCCTTCCCAACACAGGAGTTTATCAGACAAGGGAAATTGGAAGTATAATCCAATGGCAATCCGAGCTCAATTATGGGGTTTCACGTTATTGCGTGATAGACTACCACACACAATTTCGGTAGATGGGAAGTCAGTCCGAATGCAATCATGGAGTTTCGCTTTTTTGCGTGATAGACTATCACACGCAATTTTGGGCAATGGCATGCTATTTTCGGGCAATGGGAAGCCACCAGGGCTCCTCAGGGCTTTTCTTTCTCTGCACTAGGCCCCATTGGCCTATAGCCGCCCACTTTAGTGCAGACCTTTTAGGCCACAGCAGGGCTCTCTCCTTCAGCACTATGCCCCCTGCAGATAACCCTTTAGTGTTGGAAGGGACCACAAGGGCTGTGTAGTTCAACCCATGCCATGAAGAAATACACAACAAAAGTTCTCCTGTGAAACAGGCATTCAGATGGAGAGTCTACTGCCTTCTGAGGTAGTCTGTTCCATTGCTTTTTTTTTTTTTTAAATTATTTAATTTTATTAAGTTCCATTTTAAAAAACATCAATCGTCCAACAGAAACCACTACCAACATTACACAACATCTACCATTTCATACCCCAATACTTATTCCCGACATCGACAATGACAACAACAATCTCTATTACTATGTAACATACTCCCCATTCATCTCACATTCTTCTCCTCTGCATTCACCTCTATGACTTCCTTCCTCTATATTTATCATATTCTTTATACATCTCTGTTTCCCTCCATGTACCATATATAATTACTCATAGTATATTGTGTTAATATTAACTTCTTCATTGCAAAGGCAACGCTTATCCAGCGTATGACTATCTCACCTTATATTCTTTTATAACAAATCAGGTCACAACAAAGGGAAAGAAAGTACATACTTATTTCTCAATTAATTCCTCTCCCCATTGCGTCCTCATATAGTCCATCACCATTTTCCAATCTTCATTAACTTTCTTTGTTACGTTCCCCAACCTTTCATCCCTTAACAGTTGTGTCATTTTATCCATCTCTATCATTTCTATTAGCTTCACTACCCACTGTTCTATTTTCGGTGCCTCCTTTGTTTTCCAAACCTGTGCTATCAAAATTCTGGCCATTGCTGTCATATAAAATAACATTTTGCCATATCTTGATTCTACATCTTTCTCAAACATGCTCAGTAGAAAGCTCTCTGGTTTTAATTCCACATTAATATGTAAAATTTCTCCTATTATGTTCCTGATTTGTTTCCAAAATTTCTTTATGATTTTGCAATTCCACCAACAGTGTATAAACGTTCCTACAGTCTCCCCACATTTCCAACATTTATTGTTTTTATTTTTATATATTGTAGCCAATCTTTCCGGAGTCAAATACCATCGGTAAAACATTTTATACCAATTTTCTCTTATTTTTTGTGAAGCGGTGTATTTCAGTCCCCTTGTCCAGATAAATTCCCACTTGTCATATTGTATGTTATATCCAACATACTTAGCCCATTTAACCATGGTGTCCTTCACCTTCTCACTCTCCATTTCTAATTCTAGCAGTTTTTTATATAATTTCCCAATTATTTTCTCCTGATCCTCAGTTAGCAATTTTTCTAAGTCCGTTCTATTTTCTTCACAGCCAAATTCCTTTATGTCTATCTTCGTTCTCTCATATATACGCCTATATGCAAACCATCCTGGATCAAAACCTATTTGTTCTAATTCCTCCTGCGTTTTTATGTTTATTCTACCCTGCTCCACCTTTGTCAGATCTTTATACTTAAACCATTCCTCCCTTCTTATCATTTCCTTCCTATATATGGCTTCATGCGGAGACAGCCACATAGGGAATTTGTCTATTATATTTCTTTTGTATTTGTTCCATACTCTCATAAGATTTCTTCTTATACAATGACTATTTATTACTTGGTTTACTTTTTCTTTATTATATGCCAAATAAGCATGAAACCCATAACTTAACCCTTCACTTTCTAATTCCAATAATCTTCTATCTTTTAAATTTATCCAATCCCTTATCCATACAAGGCTACAAGCATCTGCATACAATTGTAAATTTGGTAATGTCAGACCACCTCTTTCTCTCGCATCTTGTAATAATTTTAGTCTTATTCTTGGTCTTTTATTTTGCCAAATGAAGTTTGACATGTCTTTTTCCCAATTTTTAAACGGTTTACTTGAATTTATAATAGGGATCATTTGGAATAGGAAGAGGAGTCTTGGTAGTACTGACATTTTTACCGCCGCAATCCTTCCCAAGAAGGATAGCTGCAGCTTTTTCCATTTCGCCAAATCTTTCTTCACTTCCGCCCATAACTTCACATAGTTATTTTCAAATAATTCATTTGTTTTTTTTGAAATCCAAATACCCAAATATTTTACTTTTTTATTTATTTTTATCTCTGATTTTTCTTGAATCTTCTTCTCCTCTTCCTTATTCAAATTTTTTGTAATAATTGCCGATTTATTTTTGTTAATTTTACAACCTGTATATTCGCCAAATTCTTCTATAACTCTCATTACTCTTGTTATGTTTTCCAAGGGATCTTCTAGATTTATCACAACATCGTCTGCAAATGCTCGTATCCTATATTGGAATTGTTTTATTCTCACTCCTTGTATCATGTCCAAATTGTTAATCTTATTTATCAAAATTCCCATTATCAATATAAATAGAAGAGGGGATAGGGGGCAACCCTGTCTTGTTCCCCTTTCTATATGGACTTGTTTCGTTAATTCTCCATTTATGTTAATTCTTGCTTTCTGACTCGTATAAATTTGTGAAATCCATTTTCTATAATTTGGTCCAATGTTAATATTCTCCATAATTTCTATCAATGCCGTCCAGTCCACTGTATCAAAGGCCTTTTCCATATCCACAAACAATAATCCCAATTTTTTGTCATTATGTCTTTCATAATATTCCAATATGTTCAAAAGATATCTCATATTATTTTTCATATATCTTTTAGGGAGGAAGCCACATTGATCCTGATCAATTAATTGCTCTAAACAGTTCCTAAGTCTTTGAGCCATGATTGTTGCGAATATTTTGTAGTCCAAATTTAGTAATGATATCGGCCTATAGTTTGCCGCCTCTAATACATCTTTTCCCTCCTTAGGAATTAATATTATCTCCGATTCACTCCATGTCTCTGGCATTTTCCCACCAATCATACCATTCATAACTAATCTCAATGGTTCTTTCAATTCCTCCTTAAACACTTTATAAAATTCAATCGGAAACCCATCTGGGCCTGGGGCTTTACCATTTTTATTTTTCCCTAATGCCTTCTCCACCTCTTCCTGTGTAATCTCCACATCTAATTCAACTCTTTGATTTTCACTAATTTGGAACATCCTCTTTCCTTCCAAAAAATCCATTAACGTATATTTGTGTTCCTGTTTCTTTGTGTACAATTTATTATAAAACTCTCTGAAGTATTCCATAATTTCCTCCTGCTTATTCAGCAACTCATCTTCCCTTTTAATTTTTGTAATTAATCTCATTCCCTTTCTCCTTTTCATTCTTATCGCTAACCATTTACCTGGTTTATTCGCGTGTTCAAAATATTGTTGTTTTGCTTTTTTCATTTCCTGTCCTAATTCCTCCATTGATTCCATCGAAATTTGTTCTTGTAATATTTTAATTTCCAGTGGTAATTTTGGATCATCAAGTCTCTCACTCAGTAACTTTTCCTTCTCCTTCAGTTTCTTATTCAATTGGACTATCTTATTTGCTTTCCCCTTTTTTATAATTGAATTTTGTTGAATTAGAAATCCCCTAATTACGGCTTTGGCCGCCTCCCATACGACATCTATCCCCGTACCTTTGTCCAGATTCTCCTTAAAATAATTCTCTATGACAATCTTTGTCTTTTTTACTAGCTCCTCATTTCTCAATATGTCCACATTAAGTTTCCATCTAAAACTGTTTTTCCTCCTTATGGTCTCTTCCATTTCCAATACCTGTGGGTTGTGATCTGATATGTGTCTTGGTTGGACCTCCATTTCTTTTAAATATTTTGTTATAGAACGAGTAACTAATATTAAATCTATTCTGGCCATTGAATTATGTCTTGGGGAGAAGTGCGTAAATTCTCTAGCATTACCGTATAGATGTCTCCATGAATCCAATAAATCTAAATTTTCCATGAGCTTAAAGAAGGATTTTGGTAGCTTTCCTTGTTTCTCTTTTACCCCTTTAGTTGAGTTTCTGTCCAACTCTGGTTTAATTACTCCGTTACAATCTCCTAATATCATTACCTCTTCATAATTTAAATCAAGTAAGATATTTTGTAAATCCTCAAAAAACTTTGCCTTTTTTTCTTGTGGGGTATACAAACCTATTATTAACATCTTCTTCCCTATCATATTGATTTCTATTGCTAAGATGTGGCCTTTTTTATCATTAAATACCTCATGGGGATCCCACCTCTCTTTAACGTATAGTACAACCCCCTTTTTCCTTTTCTTATTTGCTGAGATAAAACTTTTACCTACTCTGTTATTCACAACATATTTCTCTTCACCTTGTTTAATGTGCGTCTCCTGCAAGCATATTATATCACATCTTTGTTTTATCAAATAGTGGAACGTTGATTTCCTTTTGTGGGGGGAGTTCAGTCCGTTTATGTTCCAACTCAAAACCTTCATTTTACTCTTACTAGTTCAAATTTTTATTATTCAACTATATGAGGAAGCAATCCAGGGGTAAATTCCCACCAATACAAAACAAAAGTAAATAATAAAAACAAAAAGAAAATCAAAACACTCAAACAAGTTACTCTCTATAAATTCTATTCTAATTTCTTAACTATTTAGGTCTCTTCCCCTGCCCCCTCTGCTGTATCATATTCTCCAGGCTTGCACAAATCATCTTTCTTCCTTTGCTCTTTCTCCTGATCCTTTGCGTTCATCCCTCTGGTTCTCACTCCATATCTTTCTCCTGATTGTCCTTGTTCTTTTAGTCTCTCAATTTCTTTACGATTTCGCTTCCAGAAGTCTGCTGCTCTTTCCACTGTGTCAATTTTGTACCTTTTCTGTTTCCAAGTCAAGGTTAGGCCTTCCGCCTCGTCCCATCTAAAAGGAATGCCATAAATTTTTAATTGATCTGATAAAAAGGAGTATTCTTTTCTCGATTTAAGCACATTCGTTGGGATATCTTTAAAAATCTGAATTAACCGTCCATCAATAATTAGTTCCTTTTTAAAACTTTGTTGAATTATTAAATCTTTTGTCTGTTTCCGCACACAATAAACCACTACGTCCCTCGGTAGGTTCTTTTGTCTGGCCAATTTAGAATTAATACGATATAAAGTGTCTATTTCCCACGGGAATTGTTCTGCTGGTTCTTCTACAAATTCTGCAATAGCTGGAATCAAGGATTTGTATAAATTTTCTCCCTCCTTCTCCGGTACACCTCTCAGTTTAATACAATTCTGTCTTAACTTAGTCTCCAATCGAGTTATAGTTTGTTTATCAATTCTTCTTTCTTCCTCCAGTTTGTTAATTTTTAGATCCATCTGTATGGCATTATTTTCCAAGTGGTTCACCGTGCCTTCCAAGTTGTCCACTTTGTTGGTTATTTTCTCCAAATCCTTATTTATATTCTCCAAAGATCCTTTTATCTCACCTGTCTCTTTTTGGATTTTTTGGATTTCTGTTCTTATCTCCAGCTTCAGATCCTCTCTTAATCGTGCGTTGTCCTCTTTAAGTTCTTCCTTCATACGTCTTATCTCATCCAGCATCGTCAATTCACTCTGTTCATTAGGTTTCAGTGATGTATCTATTGATATCTTTTTTTGCAGAGGGGGTGTAGGGATAGCTGATACTTTTTTACTTACAGACATTTCTTCCAATGTACTTGGCCAAATGAATAAAAATTCTGTAGGAATGCACCCAAACATACAATTCTATCAATCAGATATTCCCTTCACCTTATCCCAAACCACTCTTCTCCTTCTCTATAAATTCCTATATGTTTGAACTAAACTCTATACTTTATATTTGCTAGCTAGATTTATTTATATTCGTCAGCAGATGGCGCTCTTATTCTTTCTTTTTACTCAGGCTACAGCAACTCAGTGCCTGCAAGTGTATATATATATATATATAACTCTCCCTTATCTAACAAGATACCATTATCTGATTTCAAATATATTTCTTCAGGCACCCAGGTGTTCTCAAGGACACCTTGTATTCACAGCTGGATAATCTTTCTTATCCCCCTCTTCACTACTGCAACCAGCTTTACTAAACAGAAAAGGTTACAAAACTTTACAGACAATAACTATCAGGGTTACTTGGTTTCCAATATTTTCCAATAGCAACAAATGTAAAAATTATCAATTTCCCGTTTTCTTACTTCTCTCACACCCCCTCAGAAACAAACTGTTATATTATCAATTAGTCCAATTAGAATATAAGGTTAACCAATTCAAAATGTCCTTCCTATAATTTGGATCTGCTCTGTTTTCTTTCTTGGCTTCTTCAAAGTGGAGCTATTAAAACCTTGCTTTTTTTTTAGTTGAAGTCTTGACACCAATGTCGTTGTTCTTTTATTTAAAGCTTTGAAACAATTCCACCTTAAATCCCTTTTCAAGGCTCCTTTACCACCCAAGTCAAAGGTTCCCTCTTACAATAATCCTTATTTTACTCCGGACAATCTTCTAAGCCCAGTCCAATTGGGCACCAAAAAAGGAAGAAAAAGGATGTAGAAGATACTTTTCAAGGAAAGGGATCTCTTTCTTTATCTGTCCCCTTATTAATAAGCGCAAGCCTTTCCCAGCTGTAACAGGGAGCTGGGTTTTCCGTCCTTATAAACGCACACACATCGGTGGAAGCAAAATGCAGCAGTCACAATAAAGAATAGTGCAGAGATTTTACTTAGAGGAATGCGTTCTTCTTAAATTCCTATAATTGCTGCTTCAAAAAGTGGTAGGCTCGCTCGTACCGCTAAGGCTTCCGCCAGCTTCAAGCACACCCACGCCTCCCGGGCTCCTTGCTGCTCCGATTCGTTACCTTCCCTTCTTCTTTTTGTCTTTCTGTCAGCTTATGAATCGGGCTCTGGGGAGTCCCTGGAGTGCAATGTGGGCGCCTCTGGATTCCCCTTATCGAGGGGGATACTTCGGTCCCGTCAGATTGTCTCCCGCGGGACCTAGTTGCTGGCGGTTGTCGCCCCAAGGGAGAGCCTCTCTCAGCTGCGACCGCCGCGATCCACCATACCACCGGAAGTCTAGTCTGTTCCATTGCTGAATTGCTCTTACAGTAAATAAGTTCTTCCAAATGTTTAGATGGAATCTCTTTTCTTGTAATTTGAATCCAAGGGTTCATGTTCATATTCACTAGGAGTCTTAGTAGACCACATGTTAAACAAGAGTCAACAGTGTGATGCGGCAGTTAAAATAGCCAATGCAATTCTAGGTTCATCAATAGAGGTATACTGTCTAGACTGAGGAAAGTAATAGTGCCACTCTATTCTGCTTTAGTCAGGCCTCACCTGGAACTGTTCTGTGCACCACAATTCAAGGGGGTTATTGATATGCTGGAGCATGTCCAGAGGAGGGTGACCAAAAATGGTGAAGGGTCTGGAAGCCATGCCCTATGAGTCTCTACTTAGGGAGCTGGGTATGTTTAGCCTGGAGAAGATAAAGTTAAGAGGTGATATGATAGCCCTGTTTAAGTATTTGAAGGAGCCATATTGAGGATGGAGCAAGCTTGTTTTCTGTTGCTCCAGAGAATAGGACACAGAACAATGGATGCAAGCCACAGCAAAAGATATTCTACCATTGATGGCCATCTGTTGGGGTGCTCTGATTGTGAGTTCCTGCATGGCAGGGGATTGGACTTGATGTGCCCTAGTGGTCTCATCCAACTCTATGATTCCTTGATTCTATGTTCTTGCAGCAGAAAACAAATTCACTTCATCTTCTACATGGCATCCTTTAAAAAGTGTCACCTCTTAGTCTTCTCTTCTCCAAGATAACATATCCAACTCCCCAAGTCATTCCTTATAAGGTTTGGTTGCCAGACCTTAGATTCTCTTAATCATCCCTCTCTGGACATGTTCCAGCTTCTCAACATCCTTCATGAACTGTGGTGCCCAGAACTGGACAAAGCATTTCAGTCCAACAACAGTTGAAGGTCCATACATACCCTACCCCTGTCATATAGATATGAAGTCATATTGCATAACTCTCACTCGCAATGCTCAGTACTTTAATACTTAATTATGGTAAATTATTTAGCAAACAGCTTAAGGGAAGAGATGCAAACAAAGCTGCTAATTTCTAACAGTATCTTTAATCACGTTTTGCAGCTAGAGAACTCAAAGTAAATATTAAGACAATTAATCAATGTCAACATGTCAGTCATATAAAAGTACCTTCTTTTAATTATGCAGACTTTCTTTCTTTCTTCAGGATGTGGGAACACAGCTGAATCCTGCTTCTCTGAAGGTCATCTTTTGATTTCAGGAAGATTTCCCCGTAGTGCTGGAGTTCAAACTTATTTTGATGCCTCCTGCAGGAGTTCCTTTCCTTGCTGCAGCCACTGTTGTCAATGAATGAAATGTTATCTTCCTATCTCTGTGGAGCACTTTAAAAATAACCTTTGAATAACCTCCAGTAATTGGATTATAATTGACTTTCATAAGAGTGCTTATAGATACTCATCGAGTCATTTTGATTGGTGCCATGCGGGATTCTTGCAAGGTACCATGTTTGTTTAAAAAGTTTTTGTTGATTCATTTAGTTTATCAAGATGTATATATCCTTCCATATTGCTGAAACCTCAAGGCAGTTAAGAATAAAAGATCTATCTATCTATCTATCTATCTATCTATCTATCTATCTATCTATCTATTCCTTCAAGGAGGAAAAGACTGGTTTTCTCCCCTTGTGTTTGGGTGAGATCTAAACTTAGACTTTGAGCTATTGCATCCTGGAAGTCACTGCTGGGAGGAGCCTGAACCCTAATTCTGCAGAAGGTTGGCAGAGGCACGCACCTAAACGTGTGCAAACTTTAATTTTTCTTATATAACCAAGGAGGTTTTGGAGAATAGAAGAGAAGCTGACCTGAGAACATTGTTGGAGGGGGGCTCTTTAAATTTTTCACTTTTCCCTTTTTGCTTTAAGGGGCTAGTGGGGATTTTTCTTTAGTGGAAGTGAGTCAGAGACTTGCCTCTGGAAGGAGCTAGAAGCCAGGAGCTCTCTACATAACTATAGGCCCAGTGACTAAGGAGTTTATTGCACTGGGGATAAAACGTTCCCTGATGCGTTACAACGGGCACGAGCAGGGCTGCGCACGGAGTGTGATGGGAACCCAATGGGGCCCAAAACGCTAGTTTACCGCACAGGGAACGACGACGATGACGCACGTTCCCATCGGGTTCCCATTGGGTTCCAGAGGGCGCCATTTCTAGGAACTGTTTCAAAGCGTTCCCAGAAATGGCGTCTCCTGGAACCTAATGGGAACGCGCGACGTCGTTGGTGTAGTTCCCTGTGTGGTAAACTAGCGTTCTGGGCCCCATCGGGTTCCCATCATGCTCCGTGCGCAGCCCCGCTCGTGCCCGTTGTAACACATCGGGGAATGTTTTATCCCCGGTGCGATAAACTCTTTAAACTCAGTGACAGAGCTTGGGGACAAAGGCCAAGTTTAGCAGGGAAGCCCACAGTCTTGTTTCAGTGCCTCCTTAAGACTTCTCAGTATGGACACTGAGGGACCTGCTGCAGTCACCTGCAACACTTGTGGGATGCTGGTCTTCTTGCCAAGGGATGTGGATAACTTCACCTGCACTAAGTGCAAGTTGGTAGCCCTTCGAGAAGAGAAAGTACAGAAGCTGGAGGCCCAGGTAGCTACACTTCAGCATCATAGGGAGCAAGAGGTTTTCCTGACCAGAATGGACCAGACAGTCCTGGGTGGGAAACAAACAGAGGAAGTTGCTGGGGAGGAAGAAGTCACTTCATGCACAACTAGGGTTGCCATAACTGTCTACCTCCAAACTGGGACAAATGTAAAAAAATAAAAATAAAAATATGTAGGACAAATGTTGGACAAAAGTTGGGCCCAAATGTAGGATATATTTTGTAAATGAAGGACATGAACAACTAAAAAACAAAAAAATTAATAATTTCAAAAAGCATTAATATAAGTGCAAGCTTATTAGGCATGCTCAAAATGGAGGACATTTTGACATTCTTCCTGGATAGAAGTTCGGGATGTAGCTTTGTGTGGTGGACCTAGGACTCTGGAGACCAGGGTCCATTTCCCTGCCTATGGGTGACCTCAAGCTCAAACAAGTCACACTCTCTCAGCCTCCTCAGCAGAAAGCCCTGGCAAACTTCTTCTGAACAAATCTTGCCAAGCAAACCCCAGGATAGGTTTGCTTTAGGGCAGGGGTAGGCAACCTTTTGGAGCCGGGGGCCGGGTTGCTGTCCCTCAGACAAGTCGGGGGGGCTGAAGCCAGGGGGGTGGAGCTTCCACCCTCCGGAGGCGGGGCTGCATGCTGGGGGCGGAGCTTTCACCCTCCGGGGGCAGAGCCACATGCCGGGGGCGGAGCCTCCACCGAAGCCCCGCAAGGAGGAGGAGGCGTGTGCCCGCCCTCTCCTCCTCGGTCACTTTCTGGACAAACACCCCCAACCTGCATTCCAAAACACACAACAGCACATTTGTGCATTTCACACTTTGGAAGGTGACATTCTCTCAGCTTCAGAAACAGTAGTTGCCTGCCTCTCAAGCTCACTCATCACCATCACCACACTATCATTGTCAAAGCAAGGGAGACTTGTTAGCATTAAAAGCACCCAAAACACACTTTGGAAGGTGACACTTTCTCAGCTTCAGAAACAGTAGTTGCCTGCCTCTGAAGCTGACTCATTATCATCACCATCACCACACTATCATTGTCAAAGCAAGGGAGACTTGTTAGCATTAAAAGCACGCAAAACAAAATTAAAAAAAACCTTGAGGCCTCTGGCCACTCACCACCTCCTGCTCCTCCTCCTGCCCCCTTCTCCTCTTCCAACTCTTCCTCCCTACTCTTCCTACTTCTGCTGCCCCCACCTCCTTTTCTTCCTCTTCCTCCTTCTGCTGCTCCCACCTCCTTTTCTTCCTCTTCCTCCCTCCTCTTCCTCCTTCTGCTGCCCCCACCTCCTTTTCTTCCTCTTCCTCCTGCTGCTCCTCCCGTCCTCCTATTCCTTCTCCTCCTCCTCCTCATTCTTCTTCTCCTCCCCCTCCCCCTCTTCCTCCTCCTCCCCTCTCCTCCATGCGCCGCGCGGCCTGGGGGTGGGGCGGAGGAGGCAGAAGAGAAGGAGGTGGGCGGCGCAGGGAGCAGGGGAGGGCGGCGCAGGCCCGCACAGGGAGGTGAGGAGGGCGGTGCAGGGCCACGCAGGGATAGCGGCACGGGCCCACGCAGGGAGGCGGGGAGGGCCGCACAGGGCCGTGCAGGGAGGCGGGGAGGGCAGCGCGGGGTTTCCCCCTTTGCCTCCTCTGCCCCAGGCCGCGCAGCCCTCCTCTTCCTCCACTGCGCGGGGAGGCAGGGAGGGCAGTGCAGAGCTGCACGAGGAGGGCGGCGACGGCAGCAGGACCGGGCTGGGGCTGGTCCAGCCGCCTCCGTGGGCCACATCAGGCCCGCGGGCCGGGGGTTGCCAACGCCTGCTTTAGGGTCTCTATATGGTGGAAAAGCAACTTGAAGGTAAACGATAACAAAGAATAATTGAATACTGTACCTTTAAGTGCAGTGGAGGGTTCAGCATGGTGTAGTGGCCTAGGATAATGGGAGACCAGGGTTCAAATCCCAGCTCGGCCATGGAAACGCACTAGGTGACTTTGGGCAGCAAGTCACACTCTCTCAGCCTCTCAGGGGAAGGTAACGGCAACCTCTCTTGAAGAAACTTGGCAAGACACCCCACTCCTCCTCCTGGCGTGGGAGGACTGCGAGGAAGGAGGAACAAGAGGGCAGGACAGCCTGGCATGAGGGCCTCTGCAAAAGGCACAAACGTGGTCAAACCTGCACTGAGCGCGTATGCATTTGCCAATATTGAAGTCTTGACATAGAAGGCCCAAATCATCAGAAGGGACTGAAGCGCAGGATGGGGCTCGCGGTCACCCAGTGGGTTTCCATGGCCAAGCCCTGATCTCCAAAGGCATAGTCTAATGCTGAAACCATTACACCATGCTGTCTCTCTGCATAGCACAAACACTGATATAACCAGGACATGCACTGATTTAACTTCCAGCCACAAGCTCCTAGAATTCTCCTATACATTATTCTTTGGCCTCCATTCACAACAATTACTGTCCTAAACCCATTGCTGCTCTGATATGATTTCTGTTTTTGCAAGAAAGACCGTGATCACAGCCAATCAGGGATCAATCAGGGAACAGTTGCTAATCCAGCCTTAGGTACCCAAGAACCCATCTTCCTTTCAACATGGATAAGAAGATGGATTGTTTATAGGCTGCTTTTTTATATTAAGCATTCAGGAGAAGCAAACTGAACGTGACCCAGCCGATTGCGATCGCAGCCTTCATTCCTCAGCTAGATCATCTCCTTGTATTCTAATAAAAGTTTTAAATAAAGAGGAGGCTGTCTCCCATTGGTGCCTCTGCTGCTTTGCTTTCTTCTAATGAAATATTTACTGCAGAGTAATTGCAGTCCATCCCTCAGGCAGAGAAAAACCAGCAGACACTGAACAAATATTCTACTATGTCTCAGCAGGGCATTTGGAAGGGGTGGGAGGGGAAAGAAATGTCCCTCAGTAGATAACAATTGTTGGATAATGACCTCTTTTGAGATGAGCACTTGGACTTTCTTCACTAACTGGATTAATTATCTTTGGAAGGAAGGCCTTAAATTACACTTCGCCACATCACAGCTTGCTAATCGGTTCAGTATTTGGAAGGATCTTTCCATATAAACCATTAAAGTCAAGAATTTAAAGGGAGCCACATAGGTCTAATCACATTTTGCTTTAAACTCAGAGCAGTTGGCTCTGAAAAAAAATTAATCACTTCACTTATAAAAATGCAATGACCCAATTCTCATTCAGAATTTGAATGCTCAGACTAAGAGCATAGGGATTTTTTTTTAAAGGAATGCATGAGCACTATTTTTTTTTAAAAACCCTACTTATTATTCACCTATTTATTGTGCTGCATTTTGCTACTTATTATTATTTTTATAAATGTCTACTTTAAAACTAGACAAAAATCCCAAGTTACTTGCTCAAACAACAAGTTTGAAGTAGTGACTAATTGTTTCTTAAGGTGCCGAGACATAATAATTATACAAATTATTAACATACTTTTAAAATCATTATTACCTCCTTATACAAAAATAAGTTACTGGAATGGACACTGCTTCACCATTCATAACACAAAACAAAAAACTGAATGAATGAATGAACAGATGGATGACTGAATGAATAAGATATTCACAAACCAAATGCTGTGGCTGTATTTGCCCAATCAGATTTTATTTTTATTTTTTAAAAAATGACATAATGAGGATAGAGGGATATTTGGGGCCTTTTTAATCTCCCCCCTCCCCGCATTTTCCATATTAGTTCACTGCATTTATGTAGGTGTTGTTTTTATTTATTGTACATTGCCTTAAGTCCCAAACTGGGAAAAAGACAGACAACAACTACAAATTTGTAATCCTATATGGCAGTTACAAATGCATAACCTAGTGTTATCCACTTATTACTGTTATGTATTCACAGTCCCTACATAGCCTCTAGTTTAAGAGCTACATAAGGAATGTGGAAGTCTTCCAGTCTGCATATACTGGGCAGCAGCTGCTGAGATGAATGGAAATCTGTTGCCTAGTCACCCAGGAAGCAGTTCACTGATGTTCCCACTACCCCCTTGCACAAGTAATCTCCATCATGAGGGAGGATTGTGATAGGGACCCTGTTTGTGCCTGTCACAATGGGGATCACTCACAGGCAGAGGTAGAAAGGACAGCAAGCTGCTTCCCAAGTGACAAGGGAAGAGATCCCCATTGATTGTAGTGGCTTCTGCCCTGAAAGTGGGGATGGAAAGCTGAGCTGGAATTCATTGCATAGCACTATATTGTTCTTGTTGCTGTGTTGTGAGTCGTTATTTGATCTATGGAAACCCTAAAGGGAACCTATCCTTGGATTTTCTTGGCAAGTTTCTTCAGAGGGGGTTTGCCATTGCCATCCTCTGAGGGTGAGAGAATGTGACTTGCCCGAGGTCACCCAGTGGGTTTTTATGCTTGAGCGGGGAGTCAAACCTTGATCTCCATAATCGTAGTCCAGTGCTCAAACCACTACACCATGTTATCTCTTGTAGCACTATAACTGTGGTGCTTATGCATATGTAAAGATGATACAGGATTCTGCCCAATCATCACTATCATCACCACCCCTTCGAAAGAAACCAGAGCAGATTACATATGGTGCATTTGTGGTTGTATTCCATGACATGAAGTAAAGAGATAATCAAAACCCTTAGCATTGAGGGAGGTAGGAGTCTGACCACCCATTTCTAATTTTGGGAGGTGCAGCTCTTTAAGAGAGGGATATAAAAAAAGCTAGGCTTGTTGAAATTCTCCTGTATACACTTAGTCATGGCTAAAGAATCTTGAGCCCAATCTCTTCTTTTTATCAGGCCACACTTTACATAGTGCATGACAAATGGGGGTGGGAAAATTAATTTATTTCTGTTCTGTGTCAATTTTGCATTTCTAATCAAATTCCATCCAATTTCCACATCAATCTTCAATTTTAAACATGCACACACTCATATTCGCAATTATTTACATATACAGTTTCCCCTGACTATACCAATTTAGTACACAGTTGTCTCTAACATACATGTTTTCATATGCTACTTTTCTTTATTTACTTATTTTGTATGCAACAATTAAGTGGGTAATTGGGTAGAAAAATTAAGAAAAGGGCAAAATACAACTGTTTTTTCATCTGCATCATTAAAGAAATGAGAATTAGGTTGATTTATTGAAAAATGAAGAGTGAACCAAATTCTGCCCCATTTCTAGCTAGTATCCTTAGAGATGCTGATAATACCCAACACAAAATTCACTGAGACCAGATTGTCCCTGTTGCAAAAGGGGTGTTATTCTTATGATGCCAGACTGCTTGACTTGAAGTAAATCATGGATGGACAGCAAGTAACTTCTGCCTCAGAATTTATGCATATACCTGTGGAAAATACTGAATGTGTTTTTCCCAAGTGATTGATGATGTGGAAAGAGACACACAGAAAAGAAGCACATTTTTGGATTTAAAATGCATGTAACAGCTTTCACAGAGATCTGCCTTGTTAAAAAAAAATTGATATTGTTCTGTGTATTATTTCTCACTCCAAATGAAGAAAAACTCAGAAAAAATGTTCTGCCAATGACAAAATGAACAAGCACACCCGAACTGCTGACAATCCTGTGGGGTGGATTGTGTTTGGTGCATACCTCACTCACCAGCCCTGTAAATCCCGGCAATAGGTAGCTGTGTCCTTCCAAATATTTTCAGACTTGGTGTTATTGTGTGCTCTCAATTTGTTTCCAGCTTGTGGCAACCTACCTATCACAGGGTTTTCTTGGAAATAATTATTCAGAGGGGTTTTACCTTTGCCTTCTCTTTTGAAGCCATTTCAAAGGTCACCAAGTGGGGTTCTGTGACTGAGTGCAGATTGAGATTCTGCTCTCCAGAATGCTAAAAACACTACACCATGCTGGCTCTACTACAACCCCAATAATCTCTCACTGTGAGTTATTATACTAATTGGCTCTGATGGAATTTGTAGACCAAAGATATGTAAAAGTCTACTATTGAGTCTATTTTTTGTTTTGATAGGGTACTGTCAACATAGAATCACAGAATCATAGAGTTGGAAGTAAGGTTGCCATAATTCTCTACTATAAACTGGGACAAAATGTAGGACAAAATTTAGACCAAAATGTAGGACAATTGTAGAATAAAATTTAGCCCAAAACATAGGATATTTAATATAATAATAATAATAATAATAATAATAATAATAATAAAATTTATTTGTATCCTGCCCCTCTGAGAACAATCGGGGCTGCTAACAAGTTAAAAATACAAAACATATCAAATCCCTAATACCCTAGGGAAAAATGGAGGACCTTAAATGTCCTACATTTTGGTATGAATTTTATCCTACAATTGTCCTACATTTCAGTCTAAATTTTGTCCTACATTTTGTCCCAGTTTATAGTAGAGAATTATGGCAACCCTAGTTGGAAGAGACTACAAGAGCCATCCTGTCCAACTCCATGCCATACAGGAAGAAACAATCAAAGAACTCCCAACAGATGGCCATTCAGCTTCTGTTTAAAAACCTACAAAGAAGGAGACTCCACCGCTCTCTAAGTGAGTGTTTTCCACTGTCAAACAACTCTTACTGTCAGAACGTTCCTCCTAATGTTGAAATGAAATTTCTTTTTCTGTAGTTTGCATCCATTCCTCCATGTCCTAGTCTCTGAAGCAGAAGAAAACAAACTTGCTCCATCCTTAATATGACATCCCTTCAAATATCCCTTCTCTGGACATGCTCCAACTTGTAAACATTCTTTTTGAATTGTGGTGCCCAGAACTGAACACAGATGAGGTCTGACGAAAGCAGAATAGAGTGGCACAGAATTGTATTTGCTTTATTTTAGCTGCCAGCTTGTAGTCTGTAGACCCCTAGTTCCTGTGATGTAATCTTGAATTGATTAACTTGGACTCAAGTTGGACTGAAGTTGCTTCAATGATTCAGCTTGGACTCTACTCATCAATAAATGACACACCAGTTCAACCCGTGACTTGTGTATTTTTAGTGACCAACTTATTGGCATCATTCACTTTGCCCAGCAGGTGAGATTCGCCCCTGAGGGTGAGGTATGAGGAACCTATCTCTTTATTTAATTACCTTTCTGGAGAAGGAGGTGCAAATGCCACTGGAAACTGAGGAAACAGAAAGGCCCTAAGATGACAGTGATGGTGGTAGTAGCTGAGCAGCTCCTCTCAGAATGAGAAAGATACCATGGACTCAGTGTGACTGTCACCTTCACATCTACTCTAGTGCCATGGGGGAAGCAAAAACCTTGGAGAAGCTCTCACAAAACAATATGCTGGTGAGCCTGGCCATTGCATTCATAGAGAGCATGCTCATCTTCCTCTCCTATGATGAAACCAGCCAGCTTTGCCTAGTGGCAAGAGAGTGTGGTGAGCTGGAGAGGAGGAGGAGAAGGAGGAAAAAGGGGGTGAGGGAGGGTTTGGTGTGGTGGATCTTTGGCAAAAGTGAGAAAGAGGCAAATGTACCTCTGATTGCCTTGTTTGCCAACTCTTCTTTCTTCCCCACTTCAGTTTCAGGTTATGCCCTTTTCCCAGAATCAAAATGGAATCATTTTTCCAAACTCTTATCTTCCCTCCCCACTGATTTTTTGGCTTGAAGTAGGGGTTGCTGTGTGCTCGGCAGGCTGTCTATGCTATGGGGACAGGTTGTTGAATTGACCTCAACTGGCATCTCTAGCCCATTGCCTTAAATGTTTGCTGTTCCCCTCTCAGAAACCCATTTTCTGGGGAAAGCTGCCAGCAGCAGATAGTGAGCTCAAGAGCCTAAGATAGTGAGTTTCCGGGGAGCAAACTATCAACACAGACACAGGTCTGAAATAAGTCCGATCCAGAGTGTCCAAAGCACAGTGTTAGAGCAAACTACAGAGTCCAGAATTCCAAAGTGTGTGTGTGTGTGGGGGGTCATCACTCAGGGTTCCAGAGAGCAGCAAAGGTCAGGCAAACATCCAAAGATCCATTCGAAAGAGTCAGGCAAACAGAGTCCATGATGAGAGTGCTTTCACCAGGAATCTCTGACAAAGTTCTTGTGGTCTTCCCAGGCTTTTATCTCCAGCACTTCCTAGTGTAGCTGCTCCTTGATTGTTCAGCATTTTGTATACAGCCTCTGAGACCATTGTAATCCCTCCCTTTCTCCCTTTCGCTAGTTGTAAAAAGGCATGGGTAAGTTGGCCTCCTCCTCCTCCGCCTCAAAGTTGACTCAGGAGACTCAGGTGCTGCCTGGGTGCCAGGCTTCCAGCTGTCCTCTTTGGCAGCAGCCTCCACTGGCATGGGCATTGAGAAACTGGGACCAGGCTCAGGGTCAGGTGCCTCCACCTCTCGCTCCTTTTCCAAGTCCTCAGCTGGGCATGCCTCCAGACTGGCCATGACACCGATTGCCTAGCATGTTTGCTCTTCCTCACCCCCCTTTTTCTTTTAAAGTTGGTTTCCAGACTTGAACTTGACTTGATTCTTGAAGTGACATTATCTTGCAAGGACCTAAAACTCAACTTGAGACATGAAGTTAAAAGACTTCAGTGTATCACTACCTAGATCCCTTATCACTGCTCAAATCCCTTTAACATGTACTGTTGTCAAGCCAGGTTTTCTCCATCAAATAACTGTGCATTTCAATTTTTCTGCCTAAGTGTAGCATCTTACGTTGACTAGAAATTCACTTTGTTAGTTTTGGCTCAGCTCTCTAAGCTGTTAAGGTCATTTTGATGTCATCTGC
Source organism: Sceloporus undulatus (assembly GCF_019175285.1). NCBI lineage: Eukaryota > Metazoa > Chordata > Lepidosauria > Squamata > Phrynosomatidae > Sceloporus > Sceloporus undulatus. The sequence goes on along the minus strand of NC_056522.1, from coordinate 355,769,378 downwards.
ATAGGCAGGGTCTCTAGTCTATCAAATCATTTATAAAGATGTTGAATAGCACTGGGCCCAGGACAAAACCCGGAGGCACCCCACTAGTCACTTCTCTCCAGGATGAAGAGGAACCATTGCTGAGCATCCTTTAGGTTTGGTCAGTTAACCAATTAAAAATCCACCTAACAGTAGCATTGTTTAGCCCACATTTTACTAACACCACTGGAAACAGACAAATTTGTTTGGGCCTTTTTTTAAAAAGGCTATGGTAATGGCCTGATATGCACTCTGTATATACAGACAGTGTAATGATGAATGAATACCATCTCAGCAGGCTAATAACCTCCTAGGCAGGTGCAGAAAGACCAGTTTTAAATCACCTTGAGAATAGTACAAGCCATTCTCAGCAGCCAGAAAATGAAAGCTTATTCTGAGAGGGCAATCCTTGACTTCTACAAGATGACAACCAGCCCCAGGAAGAATGGAGGATATTGTTTACCCTAGTCTCTGGAGGCAGAGGGTGAAAAAAATAAATAAACGTTTTTCAACATGTTTCTACTCTGGGGAAATAGGTGCCTGAGAAGATGTATTGGTTGTGATGTATAAAGAATGCTGCAGGGCAAAGATAAAAGTGGAGATGGAAGGAATACACAGGGGAAAGTAGACACATGTGTCCAAGGCAGTCTTAGTAGGGAAGTGCAGGAGTCCATTAGTTTGGTCTAGGATCTCATTTGGTGACTTATATCTATGCCCTACTACTTGTTCCAAAGCCATTTAGACTTGATCCAATTTGGAACCTGAATTTGAATTAAGATTCAAAATTGCACTGCGAAGCAAACAAAAAGTAAGTTACAGTAACCGTTTTGTTTGTCCAACCATCTGCATGGAAGTTGGATATAGGATAGGCCCCAAAGACAGGATTAACTCTTCCAAATTGTATATAGGTAGCATGTACTGCGTACTTTGAATCCTCCCCTTCCTGCCCACCAAATACCAGCTGAGATTCTGCAGTAGACACATAGCTATGACATTGTGGCTATGCTCCATCTTTCAATCTGGCCTGAGAAATCTACCTTGAAATCCAGCCAATGATACTGAAGGACTGAATTTTGTGGTGCTGGTGATACATCCAGTTCCCTCCTGCCAGTGAGCTGTGTCATGAGGTGTAGAATCACGGACCTTTGTGGGAACCTGTCACAACTCCAGTGTTCTGCAGCTCATTGATGGGAGTGTGCTATATGCTTCATCCTTCATTGCCCCATTTACCAGTTCCACATAATTACGTTATTTGGGGTGTATGGTTGGATTTTAAGTTGGCAATGGCACCATGATCATAAATGTGACCAGGAAACAGTTATAATGACATAGGTCTAACCAACAGTGGCAACTACAGTTTTTAAAACTATGCACATTTCATTGACTGCTCAGTCTTGCAATGGTTTTTGTTGTTTTTCTCTTACAATGGTCCCCTTAGTATTGAAGACACTTACCTTGAATGTTTATAGCATCTCCAAGCTTTCCTCTTGAAGAATGCATCAAAGAAGTGCCAATGAAATAAGAGTGAGGATAAGTTAAATTACTGCATTGAAAGGCAGCACAGTGGGCACTGGTTATGCAGCAGTTCTTGACAGAGATGAAAAGGTAGACTGAGAGGCAGACTAGAGCAGCAGACAGCTAAATCAAACACTCTATCTTGGTGGGTATATTCACTGTGGTGGCATAGTTTCAATGCTGGACTGGGATTCTGGGAGACCATGGTTTGAATTCTTGCTCAATCATGGAAATCTACTGGGTGATCTTGAGCAAATCACACAAATCTCAGCCTTAGACTCAGGAAGTTTACAATATGTTGAGAGGAGATCAACCGATATGGTTAAAGGTCTTGGAAACCAGGCGTTATAAGATCAGTTTAGGAAGTTGTATGTATTTAGCTAGGTGAAGAGTGGACTGAGAGATGATATGCTAGTCATATTTAAATATTTGAAGGAATGCAACATAGGCATATCATGCTGCTCTAGAAACTAGAATTCAAATCAACAGATTCAAATGACAAGAAAAGAGATTCCACATAAATGTTTAGAGGAATTTCTTGACAGTAAGGACTATTTGTCAATGGAATGGATTCCATTAGAGAATGGTGGTCACTCATCATTTGAAACCTTTAAAGAGAGATTAGCTGGCCATCTTTTGGGAATGCTTTACTTGTCTATTACCACATGGGAAATAATAAAATAAAAATTCTGTACACCATAGAATTTTTGTTCAGTCCCCAAATTTCTAGTATTACAGAGTGAGACATTGAAAATTGTTCACACCCAGAACTCATTTGTGTAACCAGTTTGGTTTTTTGTGGGTTTTTCGGGCTATGTGGCCATGTTCTAGAAGATTTTCTTCCTGACGTTTCACCAGCATCTGTGGCTGGCATCTTCAGAGAATGCTTGCCTGGAAAAAAATGAGTCTATATATACTGTGTGAGCCTGGGAATGCAGGACTGATTTGCATGTGTATTGTTCTGTGCTGATGGCAGGCCTGAGGCTGGGAGGCTAATGCAAAAGAGGATTAATGACTGCTGTCATGGCCAGCCAAGAGCCGGACTCAGAGGATGATGATGAGGATGTGGCTCCTCTAGTGCAAGGGGAAATTGAGGCTACACCAGGTGCTAATCCTGCTCTGCCAGATCCCAGCTGCAACCTCTCAGCCCCAGAGGAGGAGGCTCACCCAGGTCCTAGTGCTGGAGGGATGCCTCCTGAGGCTCAGCAGCCTAGTAGTGACTCTGAGGAAGAGCCAAGCTTGGAGGTGCCTTCCTTTAAGCAACGCAGGGCTGAGAGTGCTTGCGTGCGTCGGTCCAGGAGAATTGCTGAGAGACAATTGACAAACAAGCCTCAGCTGGCACCGAGAAGAGAGTCTCCTACTTAACTACCTGGGAGAGGCCTACTTGGTGCCAGAGTTTATTGCAGTATCCTTCTGTGTGATTACTGTCAGCACTGACTCCTTGCTCCCTGGAACCCTTGTTTGCCTTGAACCCTTGACTTTGGAATGGACTGGACTCTTGTTACCTTCTGGCTGCCCTGACCTTGGACCGAACTGACTTCTGTGGACTCTGGAATCCTGACCTTGGCTTTGTTACTGGTGTGCTTCTTGTGGACTAACCGAAAGGTCTGTAGCCTGCCTTTTAGCTCCTTTTTTGTTAAACAATCCTTATCAGCATTTGTTTGGACTTGTGCTGGCCGTAGTCCAGGAGAGAATAAACTCTGGCACCAAGTAGGCCTCTCCCAGGTAGTTAAGTAGGAGACTCTCTTCTCGGTGCCAGCTCAGGCTTGTTTGCCAATTGTCTCTCAGCAGTTCTCCTGGACCAACGCATGCAAGCACTCTCAGACCTGTGTTGCTTAAAGGAAGGCACCTCCAAGCTTGACTCTTCCCCAGAGTCACCACTAGGCAGCTGAGCCTCAGGAGGCATCCCTCCAGCACTAGGACCTGGCTGAGCCTCCTCCTCTGGGGCTGAGAGGTCGCAGCTGGGATCTGGCAGAGCAGGATTAGCACCTAGTGTAGCCTCAATTTCCCCTAGCACTAGAGGAGCTACATCCTCCTCCTCATCCTCTGAGTCCAGCTCTTGGCTGGCCATGACAACTGGTGATCATTATCTGCTGGGAAGGCCCCTGACTCTGAGTGGTTTCCCATTTGCATTTGCTGAGTCCTTATTTTGCTATTCCTCAGGGCTGGTAGCCAAATATTGTTCACTTTAAGGGGTTCTTCTTTCCGGTTGAAATTATCCAGATGTTTGTGGATTTCAATGGCTTCCCTGTGCATCCTGACATGGAATGGTTGGTATGGTCCAAAATTTCAGTGTTTTCAAACAGTATTTTATGCCCAGGATGGTTTGTGGCATGTTCTGCTACTGTAAACAATTTGTTGCTGCTTGGTAGAATCCAAACTTATAGACAAAGGAAATGTGCAAACAGTGGCAAAAGTGTGCACTGTTCATTCACCACATCTGTGCTGTAAACAGTTCAGTTCATCTCCCTGTCTCATAGGTGCAATGACTATATTTGAAAAGAAAGGCTCTCCTTTCAATTAATGTTGAACATGGCATTTTACCACATAAAGAAGGTTTTTGTATTGGAATATTACCACAGAACCAACATATATTAAAGAAAGAACCATCTCTTCTGTACACTGCAATAAGACAAAAATAGAGAACCCAAGCAGAAGGATGGAGTCCCCCAAACAAGGCCAACAGCTTAACAGATGCCCAGCAAGGAGAGAGAGAGTGATGGCAAGCAATTTATATGCACAAGCTGTCCATGTGCTGGGCAGACATGCTTCCATGTGTGCTCAAATGAAAAAATTTGTTATGGCTAGCATCTTGATTCACCCGGAACTCTTCTGAGCAGTGCGACATTACTGGATGATTACCTCAGAATAAAAAGAGAATTAGGGCTTGCTTGCACAACCACATTGGTACACATAAGTGCTCATTCAAGGCATTGCCTTCAGTAATAAGTGACCTCCCTATGCCAACTTTTTTTTAAAGAAATAGATTCACCATAGACCCAGCTCTAATATCAGGCCATACACAGCCCATTTAAGAGAGTTTATCAGCCTATGCTGTATAGATTACAGCAAAGTCTTTGATTGTGTAGATCATGAAAAACTATGGCTCACTCTTTAAAAAACAGGTGCACCACAACATTTGATTGTCCTGATGCATAACATACACTTAGGACCAGAGACTACTGTCAGGACAGAATAAGGAGCAACAGAAAGGTTTTCAATTAGAAAGGAGGTGAGGCAAGGCTGTATTTTATCACTCTATCTCTTTACTTGTATGCTGACCATCTCATAGACGCAGTACAGACTGCAGAGAAATGGCGGCCTCCTGGCACCTGTTTTTACTCTGGAGGGATGGTGCATCCCCCAAACCGCGTGCCGTCACTCCAGAGTAAAAAGAACCCGGAATAAATGGGTTCTTTTTGCACCACCATAGTTATCTCGCGAGTGTGCCAATGTGTCCATTATGTCATAATGGCGGCACCTGTGTACACGGGACGCCACCATTACTGCACCACAGGCACATATTAGGGTTAGGGACCGTGTGGTTGCCACGTGGTCCCTAACCCTAGATTTGGCGCAAGTATGCCGCTTTTTGGTGGTGTGTACCATAGCATAGTCAAGAAAGAAAATGCAAAAGTAGGCTTACAGGTGAACATTTAGAAAAAAAACAATAATGAGAACATTTACATAACTTTAAAGTAGACAATGAAGATATTGAAATGGTTCAAGATTTTCCATACCTTGGCTCAGTTGCTAATCAGAATGGAGATTACAGACAAGAAATCTGAAGAAGGGTAGGACTTGGAAGGATAGCTATGAAGGAATTAGACAAAACTCTGAAGTGTCAAGATATATCATTGAATGCTAAAGTTAGGATTGTCCATTCCAGCTTACTTCTGATTTCTATATGTGGTTGTGAAAGCTAGAAAGTGAAGAAAGCTGATTGGAAGAAAATAAATTCATCTGAAATGTGGTGCTAGATAAGCGTTTTCTGGATATCGTGGACTTCTAGAAATGGGTCCTGGGGATGGGTCCTGCAGTCGGACATGACTTGACAATCTTGTGGAAGGGGAAACCTTTATCTTTTATAGAGCAAATGAAATTTGAACTCTGGATAAAAGCCAAGATGACTATACTGAGACTGTCATACTTTGGATATATCATGAGAAGACGACTCACCAGAAAAGACAATAATAGTTTTTTGTGGAGTTTTCAGGCTACCTGGCCATGTTCTAGAAGAGTTTCTTCCTGACGTTTTGCCAGCATCTGTGGCTGGCATCTTCAGAGAATGAGAGAATGGATTCTCTGAAGATGCTAGCCACAGATGCTGGTGAAACGTCAGGAAGAAACTCTTCTAGAACATGGCCACAAAGCCCGAAACCCCCACAAAAAACTATGGATGCTGGCCCTGAAAGCCTTTGACTCCACAAAGACAATAATGCTTGGTAAGGTAGAAGGTAGTAGGAAAAGAATGGGAAAATCTCATCCTTGAAAGAAATGCGGCACAAGTCTGGGTGGCAGACAAACTGCCTGAGACGATACGGGCTGCCTACAGCCAGAGCATAGGTAAGTATGATAATACCCATTTTCATCTTTTAGATCCTGTGTCTCTCCTGACAAGATTTAAGGCTGCAATAATCTCCTGCTTCATCACAAACTACACAAGTGCCTACAAGAGTTTATGCTACAGGCTTTTTTCAGTTAATCCCAAAGGTGCTACAAAATCCCTTTGTATGCTGACATGGAGTAACACAGCTATGCCTTTAAATATGGCTGCCAGCTTCTTTGTACAGTATTTGAAATGGACAAAACTTGAGGTTTTAAAGCAGGAAAGAGTAAAATTAACAGATTTTCCACCCCCAACTGCTTGAAGTCTACCCCTATCTGAACAGGTTTAAAAAATGATTCTGCTGGTTCTTGGTTGTTATTCCATCACTCTTGTCTGCAGTCACACCAGAGGACTTAGTGGACATAAAGCAAAACTAAAGGCAAAAATAAACAACAAAAATGTCAGAGGGGCATCAGGAAGAAAGAAATGAATTGTGCCTTCTGTCCAGGGGACAAGGCCTATAAATAAATCCCTGATATGAAAAGGAGCTTTGAAAAGTGGTAGCTGGGCTCTGTTTTATGGTTACTCACATTTCAGTAAATCTCACTCTAAGCTCAGAGCTGAGTGATGGAAGAGCAGTCCGCATGTTTATCGATCGCTTCTTTATTTAGTTTCCCAGGCAGTGGAATCCCAGCACTAGGGGGTATTTTTTTTCTCCCCAGTGTCTTATAAAACTCTCTGAATGAGCAAAAGCATGTGTGAATTTCTGGAAGCAGATAAGTGAGCGGAGGGAAGAAGAGAGGGAGGGAGAGAAGACCCTGTGGCTTTGTGGAAGTAGCTGTGCCTTTAACTCAGGTGTTATTTGAATATGCATCTGTGCACATTTTGTATAATCAGAAAAGAAAGTGTGCAATAGGAGATAGCTTTCTATGCAGTTAGTAACATGGGCTCATACTCTCCAACTGCCTCAAATTGGCAGGGACAGTTCCGATTAATCCTTGTCATTCTAGTTTTTCAGATGCTTTAAAAAATTCCCAGTTTCTCTCTCCTCCTCTCACTTTCTCCTTTGTCTTCAGCTTACTTCAGTTGTTGCAAATTTAATCTAGCCCGAAGATAGAGAGCCCTCCCTCCATGATAACTGTCATCCTTCGGCCTGTGAGGGAGTGAACAGGCAAGCCCAGTTCCACCAAGGCTAGCCTGAAGGAGAAAAGCCCTCCCTCCAGTCCATCTGCCTTGGTCCAAGCCTCAGAGGGAGAGAATAACCACTGGACCTCATCCCCTTTCCCACCACCATTCCCTTCTCCTTTTGTGTTGTGTCTTTAGATTGTAAGCCTGATTGCAGGGAACAAAATAATAATTGTAAGCTGCTCTGATAGCCTTTAGGGCTGAAGGGCGGGGTATAAATACCATAAATAAATAAATAAGTGCAAAAGTACTTTGCATTCAGTTCACTCAGCAGAATTTTGGCTTTCCCAGTAGGCTCAGACAAAAGCAAGCTGCTGCAGCTTTTCCTAGCTTGCATGTTCTTCCTTATTAATAACTTTTGCCATCTTGACCACACTCTGATATTGCTTGACCACATATTTCCCAGTTTTCATCTATGAAATGTTGGGAAGTATATGGGCTTTTATCAGGAATATGGTTATTTCTTTAAACAAACAGAGAGGAAAAAGTGAAAGCAGTAGAAAATGAAAATGACTACTGTTAGCTTATCTGTCTTCCTAACGTTACATTAATAGTACAGATATACCTCAGTTAACAGAGTAGATGTGTTGCTGGACACTGCTTTGAAAATGTGGCACTAGAGGTAATAACATGAAAAGAATAGGGACAGGTACCTATATCATTAAAAGGAAGAGCAGTTCAATATATTCCACCCAGGTGTTTAATTCAAAAGTACCAGTATGCAATCTGAAACAAAATAATCACTTACAATAAAAATGCTGTCAAAGTGATATAACAGTGTATGTGAATTGGGTTTTAGTCTACATGCAAATACTAATTTCTGAGAGTGTGCTCCAGCTTCTTGAATGCATCATGGTATATGAAGACGGATTTGGGAGCCTAGCTGTAGGCAGGCACCCCATCTGAAAAAATTTCACCTTAGCGTAGAGAGTACAGTTCATTGTCCCACCTGTACAGGAGTATTTGTTACAGTGCATTTGCTGATGATTTGCCCAATGTTCCACACTGTTTCATGGGAGGCCTTGATTTGATTTCTCGCCCTCAGGCTTGTTCTTCCATTGTGTTTTCAACTTTCCTCTCGCTACCACAGACACACATACACACAAATCACCATCAACAGCAAACAACAACTGAATCTAATGGGGACACGGGGTACTCATAACAAGCACACAAGCTTGGCCTGTTACGTGACCCAGGAAAGTGACTTGTATTCTGAAAGAAAAACAGACTTTTAAAATTCAGCTCTTCCACTCAAAACACACAGAGAAAAACAAACAGAAAAAAGGAGACAGAAAAGATCTAGAATCAATAGATAGGTGTGCAGTTCTTGGCTGGGCTCTGTCCATCTTACATTTATTTAATAATAAGGCTTAGATACTACTTAAACATGATATGCAAATGTGTGTAACTAAGACCTAGCACCACTTATCCAAATGAAAATGCAATGTTGGGAGAGGAGTCTAAGAAACAGAGAAAATGTCATGGTTTGCTTTGTGTTCTTCCTGCCTACCACTTTTCTGCACCAAAGGAAGAGAATACTCCAGCAGCTTCACTACCTCATCATGCCACAAGTTTCTAGTAAACTGCAAAAAGCTGAGATTCAGAGTATATAGTGCTGTAGTATATATAGTAATACCATACTATATATAATATTATATTTGTTGTTATGTGCTGTCAAGTTATTTCAACTTATGACGACTGTAAGGTGAACCTATCACTGGGTTTTCTGCAGCTGAGACTCACCCAAGGTCACGTAGTGGGTTTTCATGGGCTAGTCAGGAACTCAACCTTGAATCTAGAGCTGTAGTCCAATGCTCAAACCACTACACCACTCTGGTTGTTGTTGTGTGTCCTCAGGTCATTTCAGACTTATGGCACCCCTAAGGTGACCCTGTCATTCATTCATTCATTCATTCATTCATTCATTCATTTAGAGTATCATGGGGTTTTCTTGACAAATTTCTTCAGAAGGGTGTTGCAGTTGCCCTCTTCTGAAGCTGACTGGCCCAAGGTCACCCAGTGTCCTGGACTGCGGCCAACACTCACAGACACACGCCGATAAGAATGGCTTAGCCCAGCAAGAGAGAGTAGAACACAGACCTTGCAAGGAGTAAGCGTGAGAGCAGTCCGAGAAGTCAAGCCGAGGTCAGGATACCAGAAATCAGAGCAGTCCGAAAGCCAAGCCGAAGTCAGGATACTGGGAGTCAGAGTGGTCAAAGCAGTCCGAGGTCAAAGCAGCCAGAAGATAACAAGGATCCGGTCCAAGGTCAAAGCAACAAGGAATCAAGATACAAGAAGCCAGTGTTAGCAGCAATCACGCCAAGGGATCATGCAATAAACTATATTACTATATATATATATATAGTAATATGTTTTGAATGCAAAAGATGCCAGGTTCACTCCTGGGTAGGTGATGATTTTGTTTGGAAATCATGGATGTTGTTTAACAATGGCCAGTGACCTTCTTGGTTGAGAGAACCTAGGAGTTGTAGCCCAACAAAGTAAATTGTCCAGACTCTGTTTAAAATGCAGGCAAGCACACTTGGAAATCCCTGGGTATACAGTGGGTTACCAAGTAAACAAGCACAGTATTGTACTTTACGCCAGGAACACCTTTTTTCTTTCTTTCTTTTTAAAGGCTATTTCAGAGCTGAGAAAGGTCAGACAATGGCAATAGAAATGATCAAGGGACAGGAACAACTGACCTAAAAGGACAGGTTGCAAGCTTAGGGGATTTTAAGCTTAGAGAGGAAATGAGTACAGAGAGACAAAACAGAAGGGTAGAAAATTGGTTATGTTGTACAGAAAATGACAGTGCATATAAAATTGGGTATTGTGTGGATAGGGAGGCTGCTTGGGTCTTTCTTTGGCTTGTTCTTTGGCTTATTGTTGTTGTAGTGTGCCATAAGTCATTTCCGATTTATGGTGTCCTGAAGGGTTTTTTATCATGGCATTTTCTTGGCAAGAGTTGTTCAGAAGAGGTTTGCCATTGCCTTACCCTGAGGTGAGAGCATGTGATGTACCCAAGGTCACCAGTGGGTTTCATGGCTGAGCTGGGAATTGAACCCGCACCCCAAAGCCATGCTGGCTCTCTAATCTTTTGCTAGCATCTTGTTATTCTTTGGCTGGCATCTGGTTATTAACATATGCAAGACTATCACACAGCTTTTCCCCCTGATCTGGGCACAGGCTGAGACTGCGTATAAACGGATGTTATTACACAGCTCTGTGCCCAGATTGGAGGCATCCCTTACCTGATTGGGACTTCTCTCATACTTTGCAATGAACGGAAAAGTAACTTTTTTTGCTAAGTATGGCAGAAGTCCTGATTAGGTATTGGTTGCCTCCAATCTGGGCACTGAGCTGTGCGATAACATCCATTTATACATGGTCTCAGCCCGTGCCCAGATCGGGAGAAAACAGCTGGTGTGATAAACTGCTAAATCTAATGTATGCCTGCATATGCTTTGTTTTTGTAGGGGGTCATTGCAGAGATTAGTATTCTCTTATTCCCTTTATAAACATCAAGACTCTCCTCAACTCACCATTTCACTGTGGTAGTCTTCCTTGTTGGTTGGTGGAGAGCAGAGGGGAGGATTGGATAACCATCTGGTTATTTCCTCCAGAGGCCCCTAGTTCATCTCAACAGAGGATGTCATTGTTTTGTGTCTGAATGGCCATGAAGGAGAGTGATTGCAATGAATCATGAATCTTGGAGGTGCTGAGAGGGAATCTATAGCATAGTTCCACCTGGAGTACTTTTACATGGTACTTTGTGATCTTGGCCATTGTTCGTTAAGTTGAATCTTGGTTTGTTGGTGAAAAATGAGGAATTTATAGATATTCCATAATTTTAGAGAGGCTTTATCTGAGAGCAAGAGATACTACTCATACATGCTTAGTTGCAGGAGTACAATCTATAGCTCTGTTTGGGTATCCACTTGAAAGTGTTGAGAGAGAGAAATGCACAAAAGGAAGAATCTGTAGCCACATCTCCCTACACAGTTTTCACCTTCACATAATCATGTGAATGCCTGAACAAAGATTCAACAAAAGTTCTTGCTGTATAAACATGCATAGGTTTGCACTGGATATTAATATAAGAAGATTTAGACTTGGTCTACACATGCAGTAGAATGAGGCAGTAGAATCCTGTGGTTGTAGAATGGTCTATATTATCATGCTATAGGTGACATTTAAATACAATACAAAACAAAAAGTTATTTGATATATATAAAGCATGCTTTAAACCAGTGGTTCAAAAACTTTGGTCTTCCAGATGTTCTGGACTTCAGCACACAGAGTTCCTAACTGTTGGTCAAGCTGGCTGGTGCTTCTGGGGCTTGGAGTCCCAAATATCTGGAGGGCCAATGTCTGGGAATCATTGCTTTAAACAAATGGTGGAGAAGCCATCTATTTAGGAAACTTTTAATTGCAGACACTCTTCATCAAGCAAGGGGCTGGAGGAGATGCCCTACATGGCCCTTCAAACTCTACAATACTGATAAGGAATTTAGAGTAGCCTTTAGAAACAGAGTTTCTTATTTTCTGAAGTTTGAAATAACTCCGGGAACAAGTCATCCTTATCCAAGCTCTGCAAATGGTATAGAGTTAGACCATGTTAACAATGACATTTTGCACATTCTATTGTATCGAGAAATCAGATGAAACATAGGTTCCTGCCACACTGGAGAATTAATGCAGTTTGACACCACTTTAACTGTCATGACACCATCCCATGGAATTCTGGGATTTGTATTTTGTTGTGGCACCTGAGGTCTCTGGGAGAGAAGGCTAAATATCTCAGAAACTACAAATCCCAGAATTCCATAGCATTGAGCCATGGCAGTTAAAGCACTGTCTGAGGGGCTGTGAGACCAACCATTAAGGCTGGCCTGGGGGCAGAGTTGGGGCATGGCATCCATACAACGCATGCCCCAACTCCACCCCCATGGTGGCGTGATGCCATGCACTGCTCCACATGGCATGCAGTGCTCCTCTGGCACTGCGTTTACACAATGCAGCACCAAAGGAGCACCTTAAAGCTGCAGCTCTGCAGCTATCTTGCCCTTTCCAGGGTGCAAAAAGGAGCAGCTTTTTGTGGCTCCTTTTTGTGCCCTGGTAAGGCTAGATCGGGGCACAGCATGCAGTTGCTGTGGCCCCGATCTGGCGCAGCTGGAGGCAACTGCAGGGCACCCCTTAGGGGTGGTCTGCACAGCTTCAAACTGCATCTGTTCTGCAGTGTAGATGCCACCTTAGTTTCAGCTAATTTTAGTTGGGCTAAATTTACTATGTTCACTTAAAGATAGCTTATTATTAAGGGCACCTTAACTTTAAGGGATCTGTCTTCATTTGTCGGTATCAGTGAATTTGAAGGCATATCCCAACATGCCTATATTTGAATCAGTTTTCTTACCCTTGTTTACTGATATATGACCTCCCATTCTGTATGTTTACTATGTGACCCCCCCCATTCTGACTCTCCGTGTGTGAGCACGCGTACGTGTATAAAATGGGGGGAGGTAGAAGGAAAGGAAGACAATATTCTAACCTTGTGGGTTGCAAGCCCATTTGTGGCAAATTGGCTTCCAGGATGTTGCACTACATTTGCCTCTTAAAAGGCTTCATGGGAAAGCATCATGCTTGCTGTGAAATGAAAGTGTATTTGTGATGTGTGTTGTATGTGGAGGGCCTTATTCACACATTAAGTTTATTTCTTGATTTTTCAGCTGCCAAGTGATGAAAGTACATGGTATTGTTTTCATATAGACCAACTCTATTGCTCTCATTATCCTGTGCTTGCAAGGCAAAAGGGTCAGGACTAGCTGAATTACCTTTGTTATCTAGTTTTGTATTCTGCATTATGGCTTCGGTTGAATTAGCCAAAATGGAAGCAAAGATACACAGTCACAAGACTACGTGCTCTGATAGCTCCCCCATGCTTGGTTTTCAAAGTGCTTTCTCAACATTAAGCCTCTTAGCACCCCGCTGAGAAAGATCTACATTATTATGGAATGCAAAGAGAGGTTAACTGCCTTTCCCAAGGCACAGAGGAAGCAAGAGGTAAACACAAACCAAATCAGAGCCTTTCCTTTGGTTTCACAGTTCTAAACTATAACCAAGAGAGCCTACCTGTCATGGGGCCAGGTTTCAAAAGAGCTAATGATCTCCAATTAGAACCGCACCTTCCAATAATGTTTCATAGTTGTCCTGGACGCAGAAACTTCTCAACGCCTTGGTTTAGCATTAGAAGGCAGAACAGGTGAAATGGTTCCCTTTATTGCAGTGGGTCTCAAACATTTTACAGTGGGTCCTTGCTATCCACTGGGGTGTGGTTCTAGGACCCCTTGTAACAAAACCCATGGATGTTCATGTGCCATTAAATACAATGGCATAGCAAAATGATGTTCCTTATATAAAATGGCAAAATCAAGGTTTGCTATTCAGAATTTATACTTTTTAAAAAATATTTTCAAGCCGTGGATACTTGTATCTGTGGATAAAAAAAATCCATGGATATGGAGGGCCAAGTGTACTTTGTGACCCCCCTTTACACCTACATATGGATGCCTCAATGCCCAACTGATGTGTTAAGGTTAGGGTTAAGATTAGAGTAGAGGGGGTGGCATAGGGTAGAGGTGAGTCCAGGCACATGCTCTGCTCCAGCAGTTTGCAGAAAGCCTTGCTGCTGCACTGATCCTCCTCAGCCAGCTGGTCCGCTGTGACATTCATTTGGGAGTGGAGCCACAAAGGCTGCTTCTCTTCTATCTCTGAGGGAGCCCAGCCAGAGGCAAGTGGACAGCAGGAGCCCCAAGCAAACAGTGTTGTTGGCCACTCCACTGCTGGTGGCCACCATAGATGCTGGCTCTTCTTTGCCACCATGCATCTAGGGAGCACTGGACTAAGTGAACACATTGGTTGAGGCTGCAGCAATGTCTCATCCCAAGAACTGGGGAAGTAACAAGATACGTGGGGAAAGAAAAAGTGGCAGCTTGAGATGGGTTGTGCTAGAGATGTAGTGAGCTTCCCCAATCTCCTCTTCCTTCTCCTTCTCCTTCCTCCCTCAGGCAGAAGTGGCTATGCAAGTGCCTCCTTGCCTTTCTCTTCCTCTCCATGATAGAAATGGTTTGGGAAGCAGAGAAGAAGAAGGAAGAAGAGAAGGGATCAGGACCTCCCAAGTCTCATGCCACTCTTCAGCAATTTTTGCCCCCTCCCCCGGGGACCCACCCCATAGTTTGAGAACCATTGAACTATTGCAATTACTGGGTATAAAAAGCAACATGTTGGTCCTATGGAATGAAAAAAAGTTTAATATATTTCTTTCCTGTGGACGTTTCTCGCATTTATTTTTGACATAGGATTTTCAGCCAAATATGTTGACCCCCCCCTTACACACACACATACTGCAAATCCTGAACCCTGATGAACTGAGAGTGGGCATGCATTTTATTTTACAGTGGCCTGTTTTATGGACTGTCAGGAGGAGTCATCCAGTTGAAGTTGTCCCATGGTGGCCCAGATCTGGCCTTTCTGTGCTGCAAAAAGGAGCTACAAAAAGTGGCTCCTTTTTGTGCCCTGGAAAGGGTGCTGTAGCCACTGGCACCATGGCTTTATGGCACCCTTATAGTGCTATGTCATCTAGATGCAGTGCCAGAGGAATGCCATGATGCCGTGCGCTGTGTGGTGCAGCACACACTATCACGCTGGGCTGGGGCGGAGCCAGGGTGTGCCTCATGTGGACTCCACCCCCAGGCCAGCCTTTCCCATCAGTGTGCACAGCCCACAAGTCTCTTAAGTGTTTACAGCCCTCAAAGAAATTCATTGGTCCTTTCCCCATAAAAAAGACTTATCAGTGCTGTGGCAGTTGAGTTACAGCTACCTCATTAGAGTTATCTAACTAGAGCCACTGTGGTGTAGTGGTTTGGACCAGAAGTGGAGATCAGTGTTTGATTCTCTGCTCGGTCAGTTAAACCTGCTGGATGACTGTGGTCACGTTACAGACTCTCAGCCTCAGAAAACCCTGTGATAGGTTTGCCTTAAGGTCACCATAAGGCAGAAATGACTTGAAGGTACATGACCTGGATAGGTAGTCAAGAATAAGGAAGTGAGGAGAACATTTTGTAAAAGGGAGGGTTTGTCTAACATTCTTTCACAACGTATGGAGTTAGTCAGGGTAAAACCCATTTTTGTCCCTTTTGATATCTCTCTCCTTCCCTCCCTCCCTGTGTGTATCTATCCATCTATCTATATCTCTCTGTGTGTCCATGAAATGAGTCAGCAAAGGTCACCCCACAGTGCTGTCATACCTTTATATGGAAGGTAATGTTTTCCATCTGACATTCGAACTTCAAGTCAGGCATGTAAGCACAATGCATGCTTACTCCAGAATGCAGTGCAGTGGCTGAAAATGAGATGGCTGTTTAATTGTTGAAGACCATAACATATGCTGTTCAGATGGGGAGGGAGGAGGATGGGGGGAAAGCTGAAAGGAATGCGGGTTGGGGGGGGGGGGAAGGAAGAGGAAGGATAGAAGGAATGGGGACAAATCTAGGCTGAAGAAATAACAGAAGTGTCACCAGAGGTTTGGCTCATGCTAAAAATATAGCACATTTATTAAAAATATATATTTATAAACATCAGTATGAAGAGACACAGATGTCAAGCCGACGAGAGAGAAAAGAAATGTCATGTAACTTTACTTTGCTCAAGGTTTTATCTTTTGTTTGCTCAGGCAGCTGAGTGGAATCTTTGTTTCCCGCCCTCCCACCTTGTGATTGCACCATATGTTCGTTTTAAAATCAAAAGCTTGCCAACTTCAATGTAAATAAAATCCAAAAGAGAAAACAATGCAGCCGAATGGACATGAAAGACAGCTACCTAGCTATCTGGGGAACATATCTTAGCATGGAAATGCTATGCATTTCTCACTGTTTATAACAGTGTCCAGTCTTTGGCTGTATCGAAATGATAGGTCCGTAGTGGATTGTTCCTGTTGCTTATCCTCCCGCACAAAATTGATACTTACATATTTGCAGTCATTTACCTAGAACAAATGCAAAGAAGAAAGGCAGAGCAGGGAGAGAAAGACAGCAAGGAGTTTTGTTTGTAACTGTGTGAAAAAAAGTCGAGTTCAATTAATTGTGCTTCAGCTTCCACTGCCCACAGGCAATGCTTTTGTGACGTCTTAATATACTACAGAGTCAATTCTCATTGAGTCGTGTGTCAACAACTGACAACATTTGCCATCACCTCTTGTCAGCTGTCTTTACCAATTTCTTTCTGTGGTTCACAATGTCGTGTAGATATACACAAAAATGATCACAACGAGGTTCAGAATTGTCCCAATAATCCCTAGCATTGCCAGGATGGATTCCTCTTTGCTCTCCTTTTCTTGGTTTCCTTTTTCTTCTTCATTTCCACTAGTGATTACCATCTTGGTAGCCAATTGCTTTATCCTCCTCCTCAGGCTAACCTACAAGTGAGAAAGAGACAGAAAGAGATGAAAACGTTTGATCAGTTTTTCTGATCTGGCTATGGTAATTCATTCCTTAAGCTCAAACTAGATATTTTTGGAAATGTGTACTTAAAAAAAAGTGGTATGTGTCTCAGCAATCGGACTTGCACATTTGCCTTTTCAGCCTTTCAACAACCAATCACAAAACAAAGCATTAGAATGTATTAAATACAAGACATAAAGATGAGGGAAATCATGCGCTATGACAAATAGACATATTTTGCCACTGGGAAGACCCTCTCTGCAAAATATGCAATACATTTATCATCACAGATCCCCCCACAGTTCTGGTAGCTGCCTTGGGCCCCACTCTGGGAGAAAGGCAGCATATACAGTAAATGAAATATTTAAATAAAGTAGGAAATATGATCGTTCTATTGCTCTTGATAATATTTAGCCCAAGCATTCTGTAAGTCACATATTAGGACCATTACTATAGTTGCCACAATAGAGAAACCCAAAGACTTAACATTTCAAAATTACTACTACTAATAATAATGCACAAATGAACAATTACTGTAATTTTCTCCTCACTGTGGCAGAAAGTGAATATTGTTCTTCAGAACTGTCCCTGTATTCAAATATCCCAGTGTTTTGTGGAAAATATTCAGTGGAGAAAAAAAATGCATACACACACATATACACACATAATCTATGCAGAAATCCAGAACAGGAATCATGCTTACTGCGCAGAAATCCATTTTCTGTGCAGAGGATATTTTTGTGTATGACTGCAAAATACATCATGTATTTCTCCACAAAATAATTCCTCCACAACATATTTGAAAACTCCAAGCAGTCTTGGATGACACTGATGATCTTGATCCATTTCAAACTGGCTTCAGGTCAGGATATGAAGTGGAGACTGCCATAGTCGCTTTGGTCAATGATCTCCGTCTGTGCATCGACAGGGGAAGTGTGGCCCTGTTGGTGCTCTTGGACCTCTCAGCGGCGTTCAATACCATAGACCATGGTATTCTTCTGGAGCGCCTGAGGGAATTAGGAGTTGGAGGCACTGCTCTGCTGTGGTTCCAGTCCTATCTCTCAGGCAGGTTCCAGATGGTGTCGCTTGGCGACACTTGTTTGGCCAAGAGGGAGCTCAAATCGGGTGTCCCTGAGGGCACAATGCTGTGGCCAATGCTATTCAACATTTACATGAAGCTGCTGGGTGAGATCATCCAGAGACATGGGGTGTGGTGTTATCAGTACGCTGATGACACCCAAATTTGTTTCTCCATGTCTTGGACTGCTTCAGTAACCAAGGATGGCATCTCCCTTCTGAATGACTGCCTGAAGTCAGTAATGTATTGGATGAGGGAAAATAGATTTAAATTAAATCCAAATAAAATGGAGGTACTTGCTAAAGGCAGTCCCAATCTGGGTATGGTGATAAGCTCTCCAGTTCTGGACAGGGTCACACTTCCCCTAAAGGACTGTGTTCGTAGTTTGGGGGTGCTCCTGGACTTGCCGCTTTGGCTGTCATCTCAGGTGGATGGGACAGCCAGGAGCACCCATTATCAGCATCGGCTGATTTGCCAGCTACGACCCTTCCTCGAAAGGGAGAACCTAGAAACAGTTGTACATTCACTTGTAACCTCTCGTCTCAATTTCTGCAGTGCATTCTACATGGGACAAACCTTATGCCATGTTTGGAAGCTGCAGTTGGT
This sequence comes from Sceloporus undulatus, assembly GCF_019175285.1. Lineage (NCBI taxonomy): Eukaryota > Metazoa > Chordata > Lepidosauria > Squamata > Phrynosomatidae > Sceloporus > Sceloporus undulatus. Next base: position 355,750,930 of record NC_056522.1, on the reverse strand, counting down.
CCAAAATATGGCAGCCAGATTGGTGACAGGGAGTTCCAAATTTGATTCTATTACACCTATCTTAAAATCCCTACACTGGCTGCCCATTAGCTTCCTGGCACAGTGTAAGGCGTTGGTTATTACCTATAAAGCCCTACATGGCTTGGGCCCAGCTTACCTGAGGGAACGCCTCTTCCCATACAATCCTCCCCACACTCTCAGGTCCTCTGGGAAGAACCTACTTCAGTTCGAGAGAACTAGACTGAAGACGACTTCCCAGAGGACGTTCTCTGTTGCTGCTCCAAAAATCTGGAATGACCTGCCGGATGAGATCCTCCATATAACATCATTGGAGGCCTTTAAGAAGGCAATAAAAATGGATCTCTTCTGGCAAACTGATCTCCACAGAATTTTCACTCTCCATTTGTTTAGCTGTACCCACCAGACTTTGATCTCGATCTGTTTTATTAACCATTTTATTGGGAATTGTTTTTAATGGTATTTTAGGGTGGGAGGGTGATAGTGGAACTAGGATCTAATATGTCCTGTTATGCTTTTATCTATTGATACTCATGTTTGATTTTATTGTTCTTGTTTGCTGTTACCTGCCTCGATCCAATACAGGTAGAGGCAGGATACAAATAAATATTATTATTTATTATTATTATCTTAACAAAAGTCTTGCTGATATATTATTTTATTATTTTTCCTCATAGGAAGCCAGGAAATGCACTTTTTTGACTTGTAAATAAATACAGTAGCCCCTCCCTTCTCATGGACTTGGGGTCTGCATTCTTGAATATGTGAAGAGGGGTGACCTCCATTATCACCAATGGGGTGCACCCCTATGGCATGCACCCCATGTGTGCTCGCAGGGGCGTGCCCCAATCAAGCCTATGGGGCTTGAATACTTATGAGTCTCTGTTTTCATGGGGGGGGTGGAATGGATCCCCCGCAAAAACAGAAGATCGACTGTAATTGCAAATATTCTTTCCATCACTAGGGACAAGTAAAGCGTCATTGAAGCTGTGTAGTACTGGTCTTCAGTACAAAGCAAGTCCCTCAACAGATACAATTTTCTGGTGTATCTCTGATGCACTGTGAGTCTTTAATATGGGGTGTGGGGGCTTTAGGACAGTTTTATTGCCATCATAGTCTGGTTCATCCTCATTTCTCACATCTGCAATCTACAAGCCACAAAATGACCTCATTTCAATTCTTCTGCCACACACAAGAGGGACACAATGCATTTTCCAAGAATAAGAACATCCAAGACAAAGTTACAAGGAATGCTCACAACCCTATAAGACTGCATAGTGCAGTAGTTCTGCATGTTTACTAGACTTAGTCATATGCAACTCACCTGGACTTACAGTATAGCTTCTGAGCTCTCACAACCCATGGCCATACCATGCCTTGTGGGCACTGGGCAGGAGCAGAGAAGTGTCTGGCTATGTACCTGCAACCAGAAAGAAATTAATTACATCAGGGATGAGATGTGCTATGGTCTTTCATAGGTCTCATCAATATGGTAATAATTTAATATCCAACCAGAGGCACATAGCCAAAAGTCTTTCTAATCCTGCTCACTTTCCACAAGGGATGGAATAGCTATGTGTTTGTGAGGGGAGCTTCAAGGGTTGTATAGGAAGTTCTGGGGGTTTGGCTTTAGGAGCCCTGGTTGTGCAGTGGTTTAATAATAATAATAATAATAATAATAATAATAATAATAATAATAACAACAACATTTATTTGTATCCCGCTCTTTTCCTAGGACTGGGACTCAGAGCGGCTTCACAGCAGTAAAAACAGTACAATTAAAAACATTTCAAAAACTTTACATTAAAAAGGAATTAAATTATTACGGTATTAAAACAGATAGTTATTAAAAGAATAAAACATATTTTAAAAAGATAAAACTATATATAGAGAAAAAAAACTGTATCATTTTTAAAAAATGGTCCAACATCCCAGCCTGTTCTTTTAGCAATTCCTTAAATGCCTGTGCGAACAAGTAGGTCTTCACCTGCCAGCGGAAGGCCATCAGGGAGGTAACCATTCTGATCTCCCTGGGCAGGGAGTTCCAGAGTCTAGGGGCAGCCACCGAGAAGGCCCTCTCTCGCGTCCCCACCAACCATGTTTGTGATGGTGTTGGGACGGAGAGAAGGACTTCTCCAGAAGATCTCAGAGTCCGGGCCGGTTCATACCAGGAGAAATGGTCTGTCAAATAGTGTGGACCCGAGCCATATAGGGCTTTATAGGTAATAACCAGCACCTTGAATTGTGCCCGGAAACAAACTGGCAGCCGATGAAGCTGTTTCAACAGGGGCGTTGTATGGTCTCTGTAATCTGCCCCTGTTAACAGCCTGGCAGCAGCTCTTTGAACAAGCTGAATTTTCCAAATACTTTTCAAAAGCAGCCCCATGTAGAGCCCATTACAGTAGTCCAAATGGGATGTAACCAAGGTATGTACCACCGTGACCAGATCTGGATTCTCAAGGAATGAGCACAGCTGGCGCACAAATTTTAAATGTGCAAAAGCACTCCTGGTCACAGCAGAGACCTGGGTCTCCAGGTTCAAAGCTGAGTCCAAGAGTACCCCCAAACTGTGAACCTGTGTTTTCAGGGGGAATGTGACCCCATCGAACACAGGCTGAATCTCTATTCCCTGATCTGCCTTCTGACTGACCAGGAGCATGTACTGCCAGTAAATGCCAGTACTAAAGCCACAAGTCTGGTCCTAGAGGGCTCCAAGGTTAACTCAGACTTCCATCTTTGTTGGGGGCAATTAGTACCCAGCTTGTTGGGGGCAATTAGCTTACAGACTGCAAACCACTTAGAGAGTGCTGAGTTCACTGAAATGTACATGCTATTGCTATTTTGGTGCTGTAGAAGGAGGAACAGAATACCAATGCCCACATTGTTCCCCCCGCAAAGGACACACTCAGGCATAAGGCAAACATATGCATGCATAAGCCACAAATAGGATGCCAGCCATAAATTGTAAAAACAATATGCAGCTTTCAACAAAGACAAATACAAAAGAAGCAAGTAAAATGTGGCAAGTGAAAAAGTTAGATGCAGTGGACAATATGGGTCAAAAATTGAAAGTTTTGGACTGGGACTTGGGGGATCCAGGTTCAAGTCCTCACCACACCATGAAACTTACTGGGTGACCTTGGCCCAGTCACTTAGCTCTTGCTTTCTGACCTACCTCATAGATTTGTTATGAAGATGGGAAAGAGAGGAGTGGGGAGAAGGAAGATCATACATATACCAGCTTGAGCTCATTGGAGGAAAAAATGGAATCACCATCATGCAGCATGCAAAATGCATCATCATCATCATCATCATCAGTATCAGTCCAGTGCTGAAACCACTACACCATCCTGGCTCTCCAACCTAACAGTAGAAATAATTTATTTCCTGTAAGAGCTGTTCAACAGTGGGATAGACTGCCTTAGAGGATGGTAGACTCTGCTTGTTAGAAGGTTCTTAAATGGAAGTTGTATGGCCATCTCTTGGGAGTGCTGCAGTCATGCATTCCTATATAGCATGGGGTTAGACTAGATGGCCCTTGCAGACCCTTCCAACTCTATGATTCTATGAAGTTAGACAACGTCTATGTATCTGCAAGCTGGCTGGTCACAAAAGAAATAGAACATGCTTTAAAGAATTGATAAATAACACAGTGATGAAAACAGGAATCTTCCATTCTTTTAACTCATATGGCTCAAGTCTATGAATTCCCCAGAATCTTTTGTTCCCTGTTTTGTAATTTGATCCCTGCTGGTGTCTCTCTTCTTTATGAGATAAGGGAGACGCTATGCTCCAACCATGTAGAAACTCATGCTCCTCTTTGTACCTTTTTTTTTTCCTGGGGTCCCTTCGGTTTGTTAATCAAAGCAAGTTTCTGTTATGTATCTCTCACCCGCAGAGGGATGAAACCATCCACTGAAAATTAAAGCTCTCTTATCTGTTAATGTGTCATCACAATTAATAGCCTGGGGAATGGAAAACACGCTTAAATTTCAGAACAATTTGCCTGGCTGATTGTGTGTGATTGTGAGTTTAAGCATACCGAATGGGTAGCTGATAGTCAAGCTAGAATGAACAGAGGCGGGCCAGATCCTGATTTTGGCTCCTTACCATTCTGTTTCTTTCAGATCAAAGGGAAGTTATCCTTGGTTTACACCAGCTGCAGATGTGGCCTTTAAGAAACTATTACAAGAAAGAATTGCCTTGTTTTGCTAAGCATCAGATAGTGTTTGCCAGTACAACATAGAGTCTAATCCAACACAGTGTCAAGCAAGCTTCCAGGTTGTGCTAATTAATTATTTCTGGCATTTCAAAGCTGGGAGAGTTGTGGGCATTCAGTTCTCCATGGGATAAGCTCTCCTTGCACATCTCTCTTGAGTGTCTTAATAAATTATTACTTGTAATCTTGAATCACATCATTCCCCTACAATTTTCTCAAGTGCAAGCCAAGGTGTTGGTACTTTCAAAGCCTAGATGAAAAACATTGGAGGATCTCTTCCCTTTGAAAAACTACTTTTGGAACAATAATTCCCAAACTACTGGCTGGCAGATTCTGGGACTTGCAAAACAGGAATTTTTTTTTATTTCAAGCTCTGTCTCTGGCATTGTTTGCTTGGGTATCCACTCTACCAAACTCTTTGGTTCTGTGGGGCCAGCTTAAAAATTAATGCTGCAAATACAATTACAAAAGTTTAATCACTTTGCAGACTGTTATGAACTTACCCCCTCCCCCAGCATATTTCACAATGAATCCAGATTTTATTATGCACCTTGAAGCCATGGCAACCCTAAAGTGAACCTATGATGCAGTTTTCTGGGACTGAGAGCATGTGACTTGCCCAAGGCCACCCAGTGAGTTTCTCAGGTCTTGCTTGAAGAAATCTTGTTGCTCAGTGGTTATTTTGGACTGTTGTTGTGTGCCTTCAAATCATTTCTGAGTTACAGCACCCTAAGGTGAACTTATCATGGGGGTTTCTTGGCAAGGTTTGCCCAGAAGAGCTTTGCCATTATAGCAATATAATAATAATAATAATAATAATAATAATAATAATAATAATAATAAATATTTATTTATATCCCGTCTCTTCCATTTGGAGGATCAAGGCAGGTAACAACAGAGTTTATGATACACAATATAAAAACAATAAAACCCACAAAACCCTGACCCAACCCTCCCAAACTATAAAATTAACATAAAACATGATTAAAATATATAACAATACAACACTACAAGATTATTCTACAATCTGTGAATGATGAGGAGATATAGTAGGAAGGACAGATGAAATCAGTTCTGGACGGTTATCACTCAAGGAAGGCCTGCCAGAAGAGAAAGGTTTTTGTCGCTTTTTAAAAAACCTCCAATGAGGATAACTGGCGAATCTCTTCTGGCAGGTCATTCCAAGCTTTAGGAGTCGTAGCAGAAAAAGACTCTGAGGTTGAGAGGGTGTGACTTGCCCAGAGTCACCCAGTGAATAAAAATACTTGGACTCGCAGATCCCTTTCACATGTAGTCTTGTTCAGCCAGATGTACCCCATCCTATATCTGTGCATTGCATGTTTCCGCCCTAAGTGCAGTACCTTACATTTCTCTGTGTTGAATTTCATTTTGTTAGCTTTGGCCCAGCTTTCTAATCTATTAAGGTCATTTTGAATTTTGATCCTGTGCTCTGGCATATTAGCTACTCCTCCTAATTTGGTATCATCTGCAAATTTGATAAGTATACCCCCAATTCTCTCATCCAAGTCATTGATAAAGATGTTGAATAGCACTGGGCCTGGGACAGAGCCCTGTGGGACCCCAATGGTCACTTCTCTCCAGGATGAAAAGGAGCCATTGTTGAGCACCCTTTGGCTTCAGCCAGTCAACCAATTACAAATCCATTAACAGTTAATTAGAAAGTTGGGTGTCATTTGCATGCTGGTGACACCGCATCCCAAAACTCCAGATCACTTCTCCCTATGGTTTCATGTAGATGATTCTTAATTCTTAACCCTGTGAACAGTTTCTCCTCCTCTTTCAATTCAATTCAAACTGAACGGGCAAGTACAGCACCCTCCTATGGATTTCTGCAACTACTGGACCAACCCAACAACTCATGTAGGTTGCAAGACCAGTGCTGCAGTACATAGTAATATATATTCTTGGATGCATTTATGGTTCATTCTCTAGCTGAAATCTTGTTTTTATTAGTCCTAACTAGAGTAGATCCATTGAAGCAATGGGGCTTACTTATATGTTGATTCATCATTCAGTGATTGATTGAATGAGACTGACCAACAGAATGCCAACTTCTGTTTCCTGATTAGGGTTGCTTGCTTTTAAACTAGCCACCATAGCATCAATTTTAAGATCAGACATTAACAAATGATGTTTTCCCCCCACAGCCTAATACTTTGCTTCAGCAAGGGACTCCCTCCTCCCCCTGCCTGCATGTCAAACTGAAATTGAAAGCACAAGAGCAAAACACATTCTTTTCTATTCAGGTAGCAGCCCTAATCAAACCGGGCAGTGAGCCTCCTTTGTGGCCACAGTCGCTATGGCTTTGTGAGGCCATCTGAGCTTTCACCAGCCTGTGACCAACATAAATTTCTATGGTCAATTCTCCTGGTAGAGAGATGAGTTGATAGTAAATGTTTCATCCATTGAATTTCTACTTTTCATGGAACTGTCAATGCTCAGGAGGCTTCAGCCAAGAACAAAGAAGTTGTCAGTCTTAGGTACACTCATGGGTAACCATAACTCTTTTTCTTACATGTTGTCACCACTTGATTTTGGAGTGAAATCAGGGATGGATCAGGAGAATCAAGCTGATATAAAGCCTATCCAGAAAGAAAGGAAAAGGAAAAAAACAAAAGGGGGAAAAAGTCCCTGGAGGTGTTGAGACTTTCCAGTTCTTCTTGTTTTGATTTTACATATATATTCATGGTTTTGTATCCAAACTTTAAAAACAACAACCACCAGGTTTTTTTTCCTTTGTGTTCTTCTTCCTCCCCATCTCTCTTTTCACATTTAAAATTCACATCTAAACTCAGGCAACATTTTAGAAATTGACTTTCACCAATTTCCACTGAGCCCTTTTAAAAGTTAAATAACTTTTATGGGGTTATAGTCAATGTGTTAAAGTGCTTTAGCAATTGTACATTGTTATTGTTGTCATTGTTGTTGTCAAAGTTGTTTCTGACTTATGGTGGCTCTAAGGCAAACCTATTATGGGGTTTTCTTGGCAAGCTTTGTTCAGAGGAGGTCTGCCATTGCCTTCCCCTGAGGCTGAGAGCCTGTGACTTGCCCAAGGTCACCCAGTGGGTTTCATGGCTGAGCTGGGAATCGAATCCTGGTCTCCAGAGTTGTAGTCTAGTAAACATTAAGATCATTTTCTTTTATTGTGAGCATTCCTCTTTCCCTTACTATTCTCTGTTGAATCTACATCCTGGTAACAGTCCCTATGCTTCTTGGTGGAGGGCATCTTACCTAGTTCTGGGGTAACACAACCAGCCAGCCATAGAGAGGTACATTTCAATTCAGGATTGACAGCCTCCATCAAAAGTGGTGTGTGCTACATGCCCAGTTTCTGGTCTGTGGCTGAGATCCCACATGGGACTGCATAGTAAAGTTATGAACTGATTGTGCTTCACAACCCTTTTATTGAATGTAAGTGAACCAAACCAGTGAATGTGTATACATATGCTCAACCAAATGTGCATGCACACTCATGAGCGATGTGAAAGGTGTACCCATGTGTAATGCATATCCTTCCACAATAGCACTGCATACACAACTCTGTTTCCACAACCCTGAAGTGAATGCAGACATTCCATATCAAGTAAAAATGTCCAACTACTTCTGTGGGTCAACCTATGTATGCATAAGACACAGCATTCTAGTCACAATCACTTTTATGGACATGGGACAAATTTGTTCCATTAAGTCGCCTCCCCATTTAAATTTACTCTATCTATCTATCTATCTGTCTATCTATCTATCTATATTGTAAACTACTCATGGAGCTCAATGCAGTTTTCATTAGAGAAACCTATACATTTCTGGACTTAGGATGCATTATGTGAAAGAAACAAAAAAAGTGCCCAGAAAGGTCTGCACAGTATAAAACTGAAAATAAGAATGTCAAGATTCCTAAAACACACACACATTTTTAAAAAAAAACATCAGGGGGTTCATGCTCCAAGTGTGCACAAAACATGTGCATTTAGAAAAATGTAAACAAAATATGTACAGATATCTGTGCTGGTGGAAAAGACCCTCATGGAACTGGAGCGGAACGAGCTTGGTGGATGAAAAGGGGAAAACGAGATTGGGCTTGACAGATCCACCGATCCCTAGTCAGTATCACATGTTTCATTCATAAGTCCATTCTGCTCTATTTCTGTATCAATCTGAAATTTTCTAAAGGAAACCTTTCATGGTTCATATCTCAGGTTATTAGGTAATTTTAAGCAGGCCAGCATCTCTCAACTAGGGATGTGAAAATTCAGCAGTTGCTGGTGCACTCCTCAGAATCCTACCACCTTTCTCATCCCATCCAAACTATATACTGGGCCACAAGACTTTTCTTCCCTTTCCAAATGGATTTTTAAAATATATTTTGGAATGTATTTTTCCTAGTATATAAATTTCTTATATCCAACAAGAATAAGTCCAAAACACACTGCAGAAAAAATCCAGATTGAGACCTCTTTAACTGCCCTGGCTCAGTGCTAGGGAATTCTGGGAACTGTAGTTTTGTGAGAGATTTAGCCTTCTCTGTCAGAGAGAGCTCTGGTGCCATAATAAACGACAATTCCTAGCACTGAGCCAGGGCAGTTAAAACAGTCTCAAACTGGATTATTTCTGCAGTGTGTTTTGGACCTAATTCTCTGCAGCACACAACATTTTTAGATGGATCAAAGGCAGTTGTCATGTCCCTACTTTCTCCCTAGAAAAGAAGAGTGATGCCCTGGCACATACTAGCTGGGGCTGCTATTGCACATATGGCAGAGGAGGAGTGGACTCAATCTCAGTGTAAGGCTATTCCTTCTCCATCAGGGGCCCAGGCTCCAATTAAAATGGAGTTTCCCCACTGAGTAATTCTAAATGATGCCGGAATTGTTTGAGATGTTTGCACAAAAGTTAGACCACATTGAAATGCGTTTTTTGCACAGCAAAATTCTTTTCAACCCCGCACCCCCAATCTTTTCTGCACAGAAAATAAGTTTTGCACACAAACAAAAACAAAAACAACATTGTTTTCTGCCTGTGTTCTCTGCAAAAAAACAAAAAACAAAACACATCAGACTTAAGACCAGAATTCCAAATAGCCCTGAAAAAATTCAGGTTTTTTTTCTTGCAGTGGGAGATAACTGATTGAATTACAGTGGGCCCTCCACTTCCACTGGGTTTAGGGGCACTGGACCCCTATGAAAGTGGAAAGCCCGCAAATAAAAGAAAACAAATTTTAAATTTAAAACCTGAAAGTAAAGCTCTCTAGAAATCTCTATGACCTTCAACACAATTCTCTGGTCAACATCCAGCAGAGGTTGACCATAGAAGTGCTGATGGACATTCAAATGCCTAGAGTAGTGTTTTCTCTACAAATCTATAAGTCCTCCAGTGTCTTTATGTAGAGTCACAGTGGAAGACCAGGAGAATCTTAGAGGTAACATTTTAATCAAATCCGTGAAGAGTCAACTCTGCAAAAGTTAAAGCCACAAATATGGAGGGACAACTGTATTTCTTGCCTACAAGAATGAAATTAATTTACATCACTCTTATGTTCTGAATTTCTGTGTCTGGAAGCAAATACAGCTATGCAGCAAAGTATGGAAATAGTTGTGCAAAACCCTTCTCCCTTCTTCCTCATGTACATAGAGATTTGTATTCATTTATTGGTGCTGATGTAAAGATGGTTATGTGTTAGGGGAATCCCCAAGGGACCTAACATTTGATGAGCAGCACATTTTACCACACACAGAGAGCCCCCTGTCCACCTGAACAAAACAAAACATGGCAAATAGAAAGAAAGAGGGTCACCACGGAACATAGAAAATTTCGGGTTTTTAAAAGACGCTTCCCTGGCAATTGAATCTCAATCCTGCGGGAGAGGCGGGATAAAAATGAAATAATAATAATAATAATAATAATAATAATAATAATTATTATTATTATTATTATTATTATTAGATTGAAATTCTGATTGGGCCAGATATATATGTTTGAAAAACACACTGTACCTCTGCAGTGTAATTTAGCATGGATATGAAACCCTAAGGATGGCATTCTGTTAATGACATATGCAAATGTAAGTCCACCTTACATTACCCATGTATGCCTTTTTCTTTTCTTTTTTCTCTTTCTTTCTTTCTTTCTTTCTTTTTTTTTTTTTTTTGCTGCAGAGGTTAGTATTTTCTTCCATGCTCTGCAATGACCAACCCTCCTGAATCAACATTGCAAAGTGATACCCACCCGCCACAGCCATTTTTTGCTGATGAAGAGCATAGAGGATCAGGGAAGTGTCTGGTTCTATTCCCATAGCTAGATGCAAACTGATCATATCATCCACTTCAGAAAGACCTTGGTAAATCTCAGCAGAAATGCTCTCTACAGGTAGTAAAGTATGGGAAAATGCTAATTTTGAAGGATAACTGAGTTCTAGTCTGAAAGTGTATAATTACGTACATTCAGGTTGAAGCAAATGTATTTCTTCTCCAGTTGTAGTCAATGAACTTTTCCTCAGATGTTTACAGAGCAATACTGGCAGCTATTTTCTTTCCCCCTCACAGTTCATTAGATCTGTGGTTCTTTTTCTTCAAGCTCCTTACAAATGACCTCCAATAATATTCAGAGAACAGGTACATGACAGTCTAGAGCCACTGGAAATCACCATCTACAATCAAAACTGGGCAGGAAGGATGCAATTAAATAAAAATGTAATGGGGTCAATTAAAGTCTGGCTGCAAAACAGCACAGTAGAGTAATCTGAGAAAGTAAAATAGGCCAAGAGAGACACATTCTGTCTCAACATAAAGGTTGCAAAGCCATCTCCACATCCTTCAGAACACTGTTGGGTGTGAGGGAGGAGAGTTCTGTGGCTCACAGGATGTAGGATGAGATTAAAAGCACCAGAGAAACTGTGGGAGAGTTTACTGGAAATGGAAGTAGTTCTTCTTGGGTCAAAAGTTCTCAGATCTCATCAGAATGAACTTCTAACATTTTGCTTACTTATTAGGGGAGAAAGAAAAATATATTGGGTACACATTTCCCTATAAAAATATCCATTGTGCAACTGCCGAGTCTGGCAATGGGATGAATGCATTGAGTCAAGAGTTCCACAAGAGGAACTATGATACATCTTCCCACTCACCCTCTCCAGGACTCACCTTTTAGTTTCCGAAACCCCTACTACTTGATCATTCAGTGGCTGGTGAAGAATGGGAGGCATTAGAGAGGCATCTGACTATAGGAAGGTTTACACAAGCGAAATAAACTGGCTTCCCCCAACCTTCACATTGCCCTGTCTTTATGATGTAGGATAAAAGACCCAATTTGGCTGGGAACTGACTTCATGTAGGAAGGGCAGTTCCAGAGCAAATCCAGGCCATCCCTGCTTTAAAGTGATTAAGAAAATCTCACCATTTGCTCTGGATCGTCTAAGAAAATCTGGAGCACTTTGCAGTGATGCTGGACAGCTTTTTACACATTGTTACATTGTGCCATTTGGCGCTGCTGCCCTTAGCATGGGTCATTCTGTCTGAGGTCACAATGAGGCATGCAGCCATTTGATCAATGCTGTGTGCCTCATTTTCAGCCCCAGAGGGAACAGTTTATGCCAGCAGCAGTGGCACCAGGCAGCACAGTGGGATGCTGTGCAGACAGCCATCTGGTATCACTGCAGAGTGCTCAAGTAACAGGGAGAATTCAGAGCAGCTTTGGGGCCTGAATACTTTGGGAGCAGCCCAGAATATTCTGGCCAGTGTTGACCCATCCTATGTTCTTAAAGCCATACACAGAACAAAGGCATGATCTTCTGAGGCCTCTTAAGGACCTTTGGGAAGGGGTTGGTCATTTTGTGACCAATGACAAAATGACAATGACAAAAAAGAAGAAAAAACTTAGAATGCCACAGGTTTGGCTTATGCCATTGTAAATCACTAACAGGATACCAAGATGCTGTTCTTGTACACAACAACAGAAATTTTGTGCCCTCCTGGCCAAATTACAGGATCTCTCCCCCCCCCCCCCCCACACACACACACTTGGATTTTTTTTTTTCATTTTGGAACTTTGGTGTGAAAATTTCACAGTTTTACACTATTTTGTGCACTTCTATTCTTGCTTTTTATTTTGTGAAAAATAACTGGTTTTGTGAAAAACAACATATTGCTTGCAGAATATAAAGGGATTTTTTTGTGAGTAAACAAACATCCCTGTACTGAGGCAGGAATTCTGTAACACAAGGCTATTTAGCATTCTAATAAAAGTCATTTTTTTTACAAGTATATTAATAAAACTGAGTGCATTTCAATGATATACATCTTTGTATATCTCTGAGATATACATCTGAAATATACAGTGCCAAATTATCTGCTGTTGTGGAGAATATTCCTGTCTGTGGTGCTGGTTATACTATATAAATAACATATTTTGATGTCTAATGTAATGTAACATATAAATCATGATGCCTCAAGGTCATGGTAGGTTATACCACTGTACTTGATTCATCCTGACATTCTCTAATGTATTGTCAGTAGTGTGAAAACACTGTTTATGCACAATGGAGATAAAAGCAAGACTTTACTACAAAAGCAAGTTACATCTAACCTCTGTTTGGCAAGGAGACACACATCAAGTCTGGATGTAGGGATGGACCAGAAATTCACCAATTTCCTGACTGATATTGAATTTGGAGTTTCAGATCACTTTGAAAATTTTTGCAAAGAGAAAAGCAGTACCTTGTAAGTCCCTGTAACTTTGCAGGAACCCTTTTGTTCCTGGCACATCATAAGCTGTGCACTTGTCAAACAATGCAGGACTTAGAGAAACTTTGAGCAGTAAATACTATGTTTGAGGTCTTTTCATTTGTATGGAAAAGTATGACAATTTTGGAGAAAAACAACCTATGGAGTTGAGTCAGCCATGATCACCTTAGTCAATGATCTCCATCTGGGCATTGACAGGGGAAGTGTGACCCTATTGGTGGTCTTGGACATCTCAGTAGCCTTCGATACCATAGACCCTAGTATCCTTCTGGAACGCCTGAGGGAGTTAGGTATTGGGGGCACTGAGCTCCACTGACTCCGGTCCTACGTCTCAGGCAGATTCCACATGGTGATGCTGGGGGACAGTTGCTCTTGTAGGAGAGAGCTGACATCTGGCATCCCTCAAGGTGCCATTCTATCCCCCATGCTATTTAACATTTACATGAAGCTGCTGGGAGAGATCATCCGGAGACATGGAGCATGGTGTTATCAGTACAGCTGATGACACCCAAATCTATTTCTCTATGTCTCCAACTGTTGCAGTGACTAAGGATGGCATCTCTCCTCTGGATGCCTGCCTTGGGTCGGTAATGGACTGGATGAGGGAAAACAAACTCAAGTTGAATCCAGAGAAAACGGAGGTACTTGCGATAGGTACCCCATGTCGAGGGATGGAATTTTGTCAACCAGTCCTGGATGCGGTCACACTTCCCTTAAAGGACAAAGTTCGCAGTTTGGGAGTACTCCTGGACCCATCTTTACAGTTATCATCCCAGGTGGATATGATGGCCAGGAGTGCATGGTACCAACTTCGGTTGATATGCCAACTGCGTCCCTACCTGGACCAAAAGGACCTTGAAGCAGTGGTACACACACTGGTAATCTCTCATTTAGATTTCTGTAATGCACTTTACATGGGGTTACCTATGTACCAAGTTCAGAAGCTTCAAATGGTGCAAAATGCAGCAGCCAGATTGACCACTGTGACATCTACATCAAACCACATAACACCAGTATTAAAATCTCTTCACAGGCTACCGATTAGCTTCTGGGTGTAGTACAAAGTGTTGGTTATTACCTTTAAAGCCCTACATGGCTTGGGCCTGAGTTACTTGAGGGAACGCCTCTCCTTACACAATCCGCCCCGCACTCTCAGAACAACTGAGAAGAACTTATAAGAGTATGTAAACACCAGGTTAACAACAACTTCCCACAGGGCATTTGCTGTCATAGCTCCTAAATTATGGAATGGCTTGCCAGAGGAGATCCGTCTCATTACCACCTTAGATGCCTTTAAGAAAGCACTTCAGATGGATCTCTTCTGGCAGGCCTATCCATCCAGTCTGCTATAAGAGTTAGAAATATCCCACCTCTGTTTGTAAAGATATGTATTTTAAATGATGATTTAATCTATGTATTGTATTGATCGTGATTTTACTGTTTTATTGAGTGTATTTTATATGAAATTGTAGTTTTTATCTTGTAATGTTGTTTCTATTGTTGTAAACCCGCCTTGATCTGCAGGGAGAGGTGGAAAATATAAATAAAAATTATTATTATTATTATTATTATTCCCACTTACATTGTTTCCTCACTAGTTATTTCATAAAGGTGAGAAAACTGCAAAATTTATTTCACATTATATCCTGGGGTGAAGGGCATATCTTAATTTTGATCAAGAAGGAGAAGATGGAAAAAAAACTTTCAGGTGTGCTATAGTTAAAAATGGGCATTCATTTACAAAGGGATTGCTCTGTAACCATAAGATTGTGGAGATTTACCTGTCAAATCAACATGTATTAAACAGTAGTTTCTCTATGTTGTGTATGTGCTGTGTGGGTGATGTACTCTTTCTGACACTTTGGGCATGTAGTTCCCATTGCTATGTGATGGAGGCAAAAATTAATGAGAATAAATCTTGTAAAAAAATATAGCATGGCCTCTTCCTGTCAGTGTCAAATTAATATACCGACTGAAATTACTTTGTGTTGTTTCTGTGTTGTGCCTGAATGTGTGAGTGTAAAGAATGGCACAGTGGGAAAAGAAAACAACAGTGAGAAGGACTTGTCCCCTAGAATGTGTATGACTTTCCCAGTCTTTATCAAGCAGGAAAAAGAATGAAGCTGCACAACTTTTTGGCCTCTTTGAGAGGAACTTTCTATCAGCTTCCACCTCCAGATTATTTTTTTCTACCCTTGGTACCAGAAGCTGCACAATTTGCGGGGTGGTACACAGTCTGTGGTAAAATGTGCAGTTTTCAAGGAAAAAACTGTGCAGTTTCCTGTCATGGCAGGGGGTGAGTTCGAGTGTCTCAACATCATTTGAAGAAAAGTGATACATTGTTTTCAATGTCTGTTGGAACTTGGAAAATTGAGATTTACTATTACTAGATGGAGTAGACCATGAAAATGGAGGATCATTGATATCTTAGAATTATAGAATCATAAAATCTTAGAGTTGAAGGGGACCTTAAGGGCCATGCAGTCCATCCTCCTGCCATGCAGAAAGACACAGTCAAAGCACTCCCAACAGATGGACGTCAAGCCTCTTTTTAAAAACTTCCAAAGACTCCACCACACTCCAAGGGAGCATTTTCCACAGGTCTTACTGTCAGAAAGTTCTTCCTCACATTTAGGTGGAATTTCTTTTCCTGTTATACAGTCCGCTCTCCCCATATGCGAGGAGACACCCCCCCCCCACATATGGGGAAAAGAGTGTATGCTCAAGTCCCATTGAAAATAATGGGGCTAGTGCTTGCGGCATGGTGCAGGGTGCGCGGTGCAGGTATGTGCCCCATTACTTCTGCCAGGGTTTGCCTTCTGCGTAAACTTAAAGCTGCAGAAGGCAAGCCCATCTATGGGGCAGGCTGACTGTAGGCACAAATATATGAATGGCCAGTCTCTGAGAGATGTTCAGTGTTTGCGGCTGACATGAAAACACAAAGTCTATACTTAGAACATTACCACTCAAGTGAGACTGCTGTTCTTACAGCAGTTTTGTCAGTTTTAAAAAGAAACCCCACAAACATTCTGCCATTGTGCTCTCTTCCTGACTCCCCCTTGACCCCAGTTCCCAGCTCCTTACCCTATGCCCTGCCCATCATACCTTGCAGTTTTTTTTATTTTCAGTTTTCCATGCAATTCCAGAGCTCTGCTACTGTGATTTAAGTTTTTAAAAAAGAAAGAAAATAAATAGAAAATAAATAGACAGGGAATCAGGATGCTTGAGATTAGCAAGGGGAAGGGAGAGAGGACAGGACACAAATATACCTCTCCACCTCCCTAAAACAGTGTCTCCCCCAAAAAGTTTGGGTTGTCTCCTTTTTTCCAAAAAAAGAGGGTAAATGTCATGCAGAGGTGTGCATATATGTGTGTGTGTGAAAATAGAGTGGGCAGACCGCCTGGGCACTCTGTAGTTGCTCACCCTTTTTTAAGCAAAAGAGATAGGGCAGGGCAGCTCTGGAGCATAATACTCTGGATTAAGAGGGCCAATATAGACACACCTTTAGAGCCATGGGACATGAGAGGTTAGGAATCAAGATGGCAGTCTTCGACAGGTAAAGATGAGGAGGGACAGGCATCTGGAGGTCCTTGGAGTCCAGTCTAGTTCAGACTCAGCCTGGCTTAGCTAATTAAGAAATAGTTGTAGTACTTTCACCATTGGCAGATCATTTGTTGTTGCAATAAACATGTACCCACCAAAGTCTGGAAAAATAACTTTTTGGATTAACTTTCCCCGAAGAAACCAATAGCCAGCACAGCTGCTGGGTATACTGTACAAGCATTCCAGGAGCTGCAGTACAAAGAGCTCTTGTTGATCCCAACTTCTTGTGTCTTTGCTTTGTCTTTTCTAAAAATCTGTTTGCAAATGGAATCTAGATAAAATTGGCACCCACATTTACCCATGTGTAGGCTCATGTCAGGCTACAAAGTAAACTTGCTACCAGCCACACTGTATTTGGCCACGATAGTCTCTCTCACTAAAAATAGCAATGTTGCAGTGGAGAAAAGAAAAACATTTGTATAGAAATCTTAGCCATGAGTGTTTTTGAAACAAAGACACATTGAAGGAATTGCTCAACAAGAGCTTATCCTACTGAAAAGGTTACTCACAGAAGTCTGCTGAGGTCCGTGTCGTCTTAGATTATCTGAAACCCAGTACCCGGCACACAAGCTAGAGCCACCCTCAAGTTCTCTGCTCTCAGGCATAAGGTCACTAAACACTAACAGTTGATCTATGGCTCCTGAGACATGAAAGAAGCAGCCATAATCTAAATATAACAATGGAAAGTGTTTCTTTCTTGCCTTGCTTTCAGCTTTTGAATGCAGCATTTTGTGGTGCTGCTCTATTTCTGAGCACCAGTGGCCCTTTCACATTACATAATTATAGCAATATTTGATTCTACTTGAACTGCCATGATTCCATCCTGCAGCATCCTGGGATTGGCAGTTGAGGGAAGAGCATTTAGAACGATGAGACAGAGAGTTCTACTACCTCACCAAACTACAAATCCTAGGATTGCACAGGATATAGCCATGGCTGTTAAACTGCTATAGCTGTGTAATGTGGAAAGGCCACAGGACAGATTGTTTTAGGACACAGGTGAGTGCATCTACACTGTAGAAATAATGAAGTTTTACACTGCTTTAAGTGTTATAGTTCCATCTAATAGAATGCTGGTATTTATAATTTTATAAGGTCTTCAGCCTTTTCTGTCAAAGAGTGCTGTAAACTATAAATCCCAGGATCCTTGAGGATGGAGCCATGACAGTTAAAGTGGTGTCAAATTGCATTATTTCTACAGTGTAGATGCACCCTCAGCTCCCGGGAAACTAATGGCCTTATACAACTGTCCTGAAAGGCCAGCCTGTGGGCATCCTGACTCCGCCTCCAGGGTGCCATGATGCCGCACACCACTCCAGATGGTGTGTGGCATCATGACATACCTCTGGCGCTTTGTCCAGATGACAGAGCTCCAAAGAGGCACCATATCGCTGCACTGCCATGGCTGTGGCACCCTTTGGAAGGTGCAAAAAGGAGTCGCTTTTTGCAGCTCCTTTTTGTGCCCTCCAAAGGCCAGATTGGGGGCTCATTGTGAGGTTGCTACAGCCCTGATCTGGCCAGAAAATGATCGGCCTCTCGCCACCCCTTAGGGACAGTCTATATAGCCCCTAATCTCTCAGAACCCCAGTCTTTTGGCCTTTTCCAAATGTCTATACCCATTTCCCATTAAAAAAATGTTCATTTTTTCCTTTATCTGAAAAAACTGAAATACTTTCGGCAATTCTTAATTCTTAGTGGCCAAAGGAGTTGTAGGGGGAAATATGCAGGCATTTGTGTCTCCATTCTTTTGCCTTTAGTGTGACCCCTAAGAACTCTCCTGAAATTAAAATTGGCTTGAGGACTTAAAAGAATTCTCCACCTTTGTTTTAGAATTTTTAATTTTAGAAAGTAGAGATATTGCTAGTGTCTGGAGGCCTGGATTAACACTCGATCAAGCTATCCTCAGGACTAGACAGCTCCCAAGTATGTACCAAGTATGTACTGGATTAGAACAATGCATACAGAGACTACCATGTTTACTCAGAAGGAAGTCTCGCTGAGTTTCCTGGGGATAGCTCCCAACCAGTGGCATCACTAGAGTTGGCATCACCTGGTGCAGTAATTTATGGTATCACCACCCCAACCTCCTCCAATACCACATTCTGGACCCATTTCAAACTGGTTTCAGAACGGGATATGGAGTTGAGACCGCCATGGTCGCCTTAGTCGATGATCTCCGTCTGAGCATCAACAGGGGAAGTGTGACCTTGTTGGTGCTCTTGGACATCTCAGCGGCTTTCGATACCATCGACCATGGTATCCTTCTGGAACGCCTGAGGGAGTTGGGTATTGGGGGCACTGCGCTCCAGTGGTTCCATTCCTACCTCTCAGGCAGATTTCAGATGGTGCAGCTGGGGGACACTTGCTCCTCTAAGAGGGAACTCACATCTGGTGTCCCTCAGGGAGCTATTTTGTCCCCCACCTTGTTTAACATTTATACGAAACCGCTGGGAGTGATCATCCGGAGACATGGGGCGTGGTGTTATCAGTATCTGACTGCCTGCCTGGAGTTGGTAATGGGCTGGATGAGGGAAAACAAACTCAGTTTGAATCCAGAGAAAATGGAAGTACTCGTGATAGGTTCCCCAGGCTCGGGGAAGGAACTTTATCCACCTGTCCTGAACGGGGTCACACTTCCCCTGAAGGATGAAGTTCGCAGTTTAGGAGTACTTCTGGACTCGTCTCTACAGTTGACATCTCAAGTGGATGTGACTGTCAGAAGTGCTTACTATCAACTTCAGTTGATACGCCAACTGCGACCCTACCTGGGCCAAAAGGACCTTGAAACTGTGGTACATGCTCTGGTAACCTCTCGCTTAGATTTCTGTAATGCGCTGTACATGGGGCAACCCTTGTACTAAGTCCGGAAGCTTCAGCTAGTACAGAATAAGGCAGCCAGATTGGTCACTGGTGTTTCCAGGTTTGACCATATAACACCTATTCTGAAAGATCTGCACTGGCTGCCTATTCACTTCTGAGCACAATACAAGGTGTTGGTTATTACCTATAAAGCCCTACATGGCTTGGGCCCAAGTTACTTGAGGGACCGCATCTCCCCATATAATCCGCCCCGCACACTCAGAACAACTGGAAAGAACTTGCTGGAAATCCCACCTTCTAAATATGTTATTATTTCCCAGATGGCCTTCTCAGTAGTGGCCCCACAAATCTGGAACAGTCTTCCCGAGGAGCTCCACCTTATCACCCCCCTGGAAACATTTAAAAAGAGGCTTAAAACCTTCCTCTTCTGTCAAGCCTTCCCCTCTGGAAAATGAAGTTGTGTATTTTGATCCCATCGACTCTCTGCCTCACCCTAATGAATGACTGTTTTAGATTTGTATAGCATATATTGTGTTACTGGTTTTTATCTATTTTTATGATGTGTTTGTAACTGGTTTCAATTCTGTGTAAACCGCTTTGATCTTTTGGAAAAGCGGTATATAAATATTATTATTATTATTATTATTATTATTATTATTATTATTATTATTATACTGATACTTTAGATTTTTGTTTGTACTAATGGCCCTGTTTACATGGGCCTTTTAGTACGTCCTGACAACGTACTAGGGTTGCCCGGGAGCGTAGTTTTTAGATGCTCCCTAACCCTAGTACATCGCCAGGAGGTCAAAATGGCGGTGCCCTGTCGACACGGGCACCGCCATTTTGACGTGACGGATGCCTAGCATCCACATGTCTTGGCGCGCTTGTGATGCTGCAAGTGTGCCATTGGTACATTGTGGCGTCACAAGCACACCACATAAAGAACCCGTCTTTTAAGGGTTCTTTTTGCCCTGAAGTCTGGAAGCTGCGGCTTCCCCGCAGAGCAAACTAGGGTGGCGGGAGACTGCCTGCTTTGGGCGGTCTCTATCCTGACATAGTTACTCATAAATTGTAATTCCTGTATATCACTGAATAGCAATAGCAATAGCAGTTTCATTTATATACCACTTCATACCACTACAAGCAGTCCCTAAGCAGTTTACAAACTGTAAGCTAATTGCCTGCAATAAGAAGGATGCAAACCTGAGTTGAGCCTGAGTCCTGGCTCGTACTGAAATCGAATCCTTGTGGTTTGTGAGTGTGTGGTTGCAGTAGAGGCATTTAACTACTGCTCTCCCATGTAAGGACAATAGTTGTGATATAAATGACTAGCAAAATTAAAATTACAACTTTAAATTATATATCATACACTCAGCCTAAATCTAGTTACATGTATACAGTCTCATGTGGTTAAAGTGAACGTTTGATAAGATGTGATATTTTTAAAGAAAAGTTTCAAAGAATAAAATGTTTAAAAAAACATTTTAAAAAAGATCATAGAATCATAGAATCGTAGAGTTGGAAGAGACCACAAGGGCCATCCAGTCCAACCCCCTGCCATGCAGGAAATCACAATCAAAGCATCCCCGACAGATGGCCATCCAGCCTCCATTTGAAGACCTGCAAGGAAGGAGACTCCACTACACTCCGAGGGAGTGTGTTCCACTGTCGAACAGCCCTTACTGTCAGGAAGTTCCTCCTAATGTTGAGGTGGAATCTCTTTTCTTGCAGCTTGCATCAATTGCTCTGGGTCCTAGTCTCTGGAGCAGCAGAAAACAAGCTTGCTCCTTCCTCAATATGACATCCCTTCAAATTTTTAAACAGGGCTATCATATCACCTCTTAACCTTCTCTTCTCCAGGCTAAACATCCCCAGCTCCCTAAGTCGTTCCTCATAGGGCAAGGTTTCCAGACCTTTCACCATTTTAGTCCCTCTCCTTTGGACACACTCCAGTTTCTCAATGTCCTTTTTGAAGTGTGGTGCCCAGAACTGGACACAGTATTCCAGGTGGGGCCTGACCAAAGCAGAATAGAGTGGCACTATTACTTCCCTGGATCTAGACACTATACTTCTATTGATGCAGCCTAAAATTGCATTGGCCTTGTTAGCTGCCACATCACACTGTTGACTCATGTTCAACTTGTGGTCTACTTGGACTCCTAGATCCCTTTCACACGTAGTTTCATTCAGCCAGGTGTCCCCCATCCTATATCTGTGCTTTTCATTTTTCCGCCCTAAGTGTCCGGGAAAGCAGCCAAAGGGCTGATAAGGCAGCTAGTTC
>NC_056522.1:355625234-355714233 GCF_019175285.1 Sceloporus undulatus | reverse complement strand
TAGTGCATGTACCACTGCTTCAAGGTCCTTTCAGTCCAGGTAAGAATGCAGCTGGCGTATCAACCAAAGTTGATACCAGGCACTTCTGGCCATCGCATTACTTGAGATAATAATTGTAGTGATGGATCCAGAAGTACTCCCAAACTGCGAACTTCGTCCTTTAGGGGAAGTGTGACCCCGTCCAGGACTGGTTGACAAATCTCCATCCCTGGACTTGGGGAACGGCGAACTGCCAATTCCGCTGGGTGACTGCCTACTGGCTGCATCCAAGCTCCCAGCCACGCTCAGCTGGCTGCTTTTCAAAAATGGGAGCTTCCTGTGTTTGCAAATTGGCTGGCTGAGTGCAGCTGGGAGCCTGGATGAAGCCAGGATGCAGTCACCTGGCAGCATCAGTGGCATTTTTCATGCAATAATTCCCCATTGCATCCTTATAAGCAACTGTATCCCAGCAGGGATAAGTCGCTTTATTTGTGCGTGCAACAAATTCCTATGACCTATCCAAAAAGCAAGCACTTGAGAAATAGGCTGCTCAGAGCCAGCACCTTCCTTCTCTCAGGGACAGTGCTAAGAAATCTGCCTTACTTACTTCAAAACCACAGATTTTTCCCAACTGTTGCCACCATGGTGACATTCTTATATTGGCATAGGTACACATCTTGGCCACTATGATCCTGCTGATTCAATGGGCCTTCTGTAATTGGGACTAACAATTGGATTTAGGTCAGGCTTTTTTTTAAAAATAAATAAATACATACATATTGAACTTATACAGTCAAAAAGACCCTATATTGAGTCTGGTGGAGTTTACTCCCAAGCAACTCGCCATAGGGATTCAGTCTTACCTCTTATTTTATTAGTGGTTTGGTGGTTGTTTTTTATTTGGATGTCTGCATTTTATGATGCAGGTCTCAACCAAAGAGCTAATTCATGTGAGAATTAATAATAGAAAGGCATGGTCACTGAAAAATGATTATGGATTTTATTTGGAGGAATCCCTGCAGAAGCAATCATGATAAGCTCCTACACTTAAAAACTGACTATTGGATAGGGTAAGTACTTCAGAGAAATTTATGGAATCATCATCATCATCATCATCATCATCATCATCATCATCATCATCATGCCTTCCTTCTGGTACAGGAACCCAAGGCAAATTCATTGTCACAAGACAAGCATATAGGTATGGCTTGCTCATTGTTCTCTTATTACTTACTCGAGGAGGCAGAGCAGAGGGAAGAAAAGGAATATTATTCTGCTACACTTCCTTTGCATCCTCCATCTTTCTTGCTTTCTTGCCCCTGCAATTGAAGATGTCAGCTAAAGATGCAACCTCTTGTCATTGAATTGTAAGCTCTTTGAATTATATCTATACTATACAGATTCAAACCACTTTAATAGTCATGGCTATCTATCCTACAGAATTCCGGGACTTGTAATTTGTCCAGTGCTTACAATTCCTTGGTAGAGAGCTCTAACACAGTCCCTTGAACTATACCATCATAGTTCTCTGGCAAATTTTTTATGTACTTCACCAAACAACAAATTCCAGGATGCTACATAATGATTAAAGTAGTATTACACATGGTATAGTGGTTTGAACATTGGACTATGACTCTGGAGAACAGCGTTTGAATCCCAGCTCGGCCATGTAAACTCACTGGATAGCAATACAATTATAGCATTTATTTTTCTGTATCACTTTATACTGAACTAAGCAGTCTCTAAGTGGTTTACAGTATGTAAGCCAATTGCCCCCAATTTTACCAACCTATGAAAGAATGGAATGCTGAGTGGACCTTGGAGCCCTCAGGATCAAATTCACAATGTTGTGGCTGAAATACTGGGATTTAACCACTGCATCAGCAAGGCTCCTCATATATGGATCACCATGTATGGATATGAGAGCTGGACAGTGAAGGAGGCAGACAGAAAGAGAATCAACTCATTTGAGATGTTGTGCTAGAGAAGAGTGCTGAGAATCCCATGGACAGCCAAAAAGATGAACAAATGGGTCCTAGAACAGCATGGGACAAAACCAATGGTGGGCACATCATAGTGTGGCATTCTTGCCATGCAATGATAAATGTCCTTACTGTTGGAGGACAGAGGCATGCTGCATGCACAGTCACTGAATAGATGGTCACGTCTTTTGATATCAATAGCCTCCACCCCCACTGACATATCTAAGTACTCAGCAAACATACAATTGCACGATATTGGTACTGGAATCCTCCAGCTTCATTGTACCCATCCAAAGTCTTTCCCTTTTATTTTATAGTCACAGCAACCAGTGGTTATGCTTAACAAAACACCTTATCATTTTCCATTGCACTTGGATGCATCTGGATAGATTGTATCTACAGTTAAATGCATACTGAATATGCAGCTGGTTTACAGCTTCGGTCCAACCTATCTGAAAGACTGTATCTCCCTATATTAGTTTGCTCAGTTTTGATATCTTCAGGAGAAGGCTTTCTCTGAGTCCCACCACCATCATAAGCAAGCTTGGTTAGGAGATGGGAGAGGATCTTCTTAGTAGCTTCCCCTATATTTTCTTCCATGGAAATCGAGATTCTTTCACTGCTCCACTTCTGTCCACTGGCATTGCTTGCAAAGGCCTTTTAAATTTAAAGAGTTTTGAAATAATTCTGTAGCAATGTGTGTATGAAGATAAATAGCAGCTTGAAATGTTAACCTAAGCTTGGAAAGATAACATCTTAAGACAGGCAAACCTTCAGGGTCCTTTTTTCAGGGTCTTCCCTATCATTAAGCATGCAAGGATTTTCATTGCCTGTAAATAGGGTTCTGGAACTTGGAAGCTGTTTTCTGCTCAGCCCCATGTATATTCTAGATGCACTCTTTCAACAAATTGTGCATTCCTGGCATTTGCAGTCTAGTGAGCTTTCTAGCTACTTGACTCCCTAAAGAGTCAAACCCAGTGATGCTGAAGTCAGTGCAGGCTGCTTTTTAAACCATTAAACTGAAAATCCCAAAAGCTAGAATGAGTGAAACAATTCTCCCATTAAAGTCACTAACAAGGTTGCCTTTTATTTAAAAGGGGCTTCAATAATTGAACCTAAGCTGTGAAGCTTGCCTGATGCTATTTCTTTGATAGTACATCCCACTGAGTGCAATAAGACTGCAGCCTTGTATCTGATCATTTGGATAAATTTAGCAGAAAATAGCTTAAACTGTATATTTGAAATTATAAGTATCTGAACATATACCTAATTTTCTAGGTATTGTATGTCTTACATCTCAATGTATGCAATTTTTGCTTTGACATAGTAAGAACATTTTTTCACTATCCCCAGAGTCCTGTAAGTGAGTGTGCTCAAAGTGGTAGTCCCAGACCTGGTGCCAGTCTGTTAACCACTAGCGGCTGGTCTGTAGTGGGTTTCCTGGAAAGATAGAAATGTTTTTAGCTAATGAGTTGAAACATGGCATTGATCCCTAGCATATGGAGTTCAGACTGCCTTGGTCGCCTTAGTCGATTATCTCTGTCTGGGCACTTACAGGGGAAGTGTGATCCTGTTGGTGCTCTTGGACATTTCAGCGGACTTCAATACCATTGACCATGGTATCCTTCTGGAACACCTGAGGGAGTTCAGAACTGGAGGTACTGCACTCCAGTGGCTCCATTCCTACCTCTTGGGTAAATTCCAGATGGTGATGCTGGGGGACAGCTGCTCTTCAAAAAGAGAGCTGACATCTGGTGTCCCTCAAGCGGCTATCCTGTCTCCCATGCTGTTCAACATTTACATGAAGCCACTGGCCGAGATCATCCAGAGACATGAGGCGGGGTGTTATCAGCATGCTGGTGACACCCAAATATCGTTCTCTATGTCTTAGCAGCAGTGATTAAGAATGGCATCTCTCCTCTGGATGCCTGTCTTGGGTCCGTAATGGGCTGGATGAGGGAAAACAAACTCAAGCTGAATCCAGAGAAAATGGAGGTGCTTGCGATAGGTACTTCTGGTCCAGGGAAAGAGATTTGTCAACCAGTCCTGGACGGGTCACACTTCCCCTAAAGGACAAAGTTCGCAGTCTGGGAGTACTCCTGGACTCATCCCTACAGCTATCATCTCAGATGGAGGCGACAGCCAGGAGTGCTTGGTAACAACTTCGGTTGATATGCCCGCTGTGCCCCTACCTGTACCAGAGGGACCTTGAAGCAGTGATACATGGACTGGTAATCTCTCGTCAGAAGCTTCAATTGGTTCAAAAAATGGCAGCCAGATTGGTCACTGGTTCTTTCAGGTCTGACCATATAATACCTGTTTTGAAGTCTCTTCACTGGCTGCCGATTAGCTTCTGGGGACATTTCAGGTGTTGGTTCTTACCTTTAAAGTCCTACATGGCTTGGGCCCGAGTTACTTGTGGGAATGCCTCTCCCTACACAATCTGCCCTGCACTCTCAGAACAACTGAGAAGAATTTATTAGAAAATCAATCAACCATGTATCGACTTCCCAATGAGCCTTCACATTAGTCGCTCCGAAACTGTGGAATGGCCTCCTGGAAGAGATCCTCCTTACTACCTCCTTGGAGGCCTTTAAGAAGGCACTTAAGACGGATTTCTTCCAGCGAGCTTACCCACCTGACCTTATGTAGGAGATTTTGCCCCACTTCTTGACCATAATATAATCTTACTGTTATTGCCACAGATGGTGAGTTAGTTTTTAATGGAAAAAATATTGTTATTGCATTTTATTGATGTGTTTTGTATGTATTTTATTGGCTTGTAATCCCACCTCAATCCATTCTGGGAGAGGCGGGAAAATACAAATAAATTTATTATTATTATTATTATTATTATTATTATTATTATATTAGAAGGGGAAAGTGCCAACTCCTCACATCATCTTAGAAGCACTGCTACAGGTGACATATGATGAAGTAACCAGGTAGTATGGCAGTGTATGCGACTTTTAGAGTCAGTGTATTGGTTTGAGTGTTGGACTAGGACTCTGGAAGACCTGTATCTAAATCCCTGCTAAGGCATGGAAACATACTGGGTGCCCTTGGGTAAGTCACACTCTCTTAGCTTAAAAGGAACCTATGTCAAAGTCCCTCTGAACAAATATTGTAAACAAAACAACCAAACCATGCTAACTTTGCTTTATGGTCACCATAAGTTTGAAACAACTTGAAGGCAAAAAACAAAGTGAGTTTTAGAATACTGCAGAAGGAGGTATTGTATGCTTTCCCTAAGTGCTGTAGCATATTGACAGCACTGCGACATGCTGTCATGGGAAAGCAGTGTCAAGGAAGGATAGGGACATCTGAACAACATTCAGTTCCAGTAGTGCATGTAGCTGGGAGAAAGGAACAGTTGTCACTCTGCTGGACCTCCCATATATGTTCAAGCAGTGTGTCTCGGGCTATCTGGTGTAGAGGAATGGCAGTTCGCTCTCCCCCAATGTAACAGAGAATAGTATCATATTTGTGACCATACGTTACAACTGATTCTTTCTTTCCTGGACACTTGGTTCAGTCTGTCAGCCAATTTTCCTCTATACCTACTAAAGTGAATGCACCAGCACCTAAAAAAAAAGTTCCAGATATATGCCATTATGCTCTTAATTCTTAGTCTAACCAGCAAAGTATTACCCTTATACTGATCCCAACCATTATGGTTACAGCTGCATGGACTAAGAAATTAAGGCTGAAAGTTATGTGTACCTTTACCTTGGCATAAACCAGTAGAATTAAATAGGACTGGATTTCAAGTAAATATATGCAGGATCAAGGTGCACAGCTGCAGTCTTGAGTATAGTTACTGGAGAGTGAATCTGATACAACTCTATGGCATTTACACTTGAATAAACATACTTATTATGCTACACTTTGGACAGAGTCCCTCTATGTCGACATGTAGTGAGTAGGTGGGGGGAGAGGTATGGGTGTAAATCTAGCAGCAAATAAAAAGAAAACATAACTGTGCTTTTCAGTGGTGTTTGCATTTTGAGAGCCTGCCTTGGCAAAGTGTTCCCTTGGCTGTGCTAGTAGCTAGTTATGTAAGAAGGGATGACTGAAGAGTTTTCAAAAAATGCACTGGCTTGTTCCTTTTCTCAAAGAATGCACGCTCTATAGATTTGTTTCAATCTGTGCCTGAAGTGAAGATCAATGCAGACAAATAATTGAAATTCACAATTGTCCTTTGTGCTACAGCAAAATTATGTAACAGACTTGTAATTGGCCAGTTTCCTTGTTATGACAGATAAACAGGAATTGCTCTGTATTATCCAGGAGGGACAGACCTGTAACCAGTGAAAAGGGAAGACAGAAAGGGAATTGACCAGGCATCTACATAAAAGTGCAGTTCTTATCTGATTCTGATTCAGTTATGTGCTTCCTCACTGCCCTTTAAATTTGTGATGAGCTGCCAGAGCCTGGAAAAGTTATTTCTTCAGACTGTAGATCCCAGGATTTCCCAGTTACCGTGGTCATCCTAGGAGTTGTACACAAACACTGTCTCTTACACACATTTTCAAGCTCTGTGAGGTGCACAGACATAAAGAGTGGACTGAGTAAAACATTCTTAATATAAGCACCCTCAATACATATTAAAAAGTCTCAAGACAAAATGTGGGGAAGATCCATATCTGATTCATCCCCAGCAACTGACTCAAGCAAATGATTTGCTAAAAATTGTACTTCATGTTTTATCACCCTCATTCAACTTGACAGTTTTTTTTTCCAAAAAATCAAAAACAATGGAAATTCCTATGAAATCCACTAGTGTGGGATTGTGGAGTTCATGCGCTAACTTTAGTTACCAATTGGTCAAGGCATAGGCTAGGAATGGAAATAATATTAAACAATTTATGATACCTGTGGAGTAATTCAAAAGCAGCACAATTGAGAGCTTATTGACAGGTTTTTCAGATCAGTGAAAAGGGATGCTGTGCCCACCATTTGAAGGCAAAGCAGCAACAATACAGTGATGACGTTGTGTGATAAGTATGGCCAAAGACTCTATTCTCCAACTTTAAATGTGGTTTAAAAGCCTCCTGTGATAATCTCCTTAAACTGATTAGACTCTTCAGGAACAAGTACTTTCTGGGAGCAGAATGGGAATGCACCACCAGTAAGTTGCTCAATGTCAACTTGTGGAGTGAGTTTTACCACTGCAGAGGTCCTCTGGATTTTTTAATGAGATATAGAGATATTGGGGGGGGGGGGAGTGCTTTGTAACTTGAAATGGAGAAACCAAACTTTATTGCCTCCGTGTTGCCTTTGCTCATCTCATCTTAGCCATAATGGTAGGGGTGGGTGGATTTATAATTCCTTTCTAGCACATATCAAGTAAGCTATTTGGGTCCTGAACTGGTTCTGTCCTCTATAATGGACTGGATGAAAGTAATGGACTGTTTTCAGTCTTGTAAGTCTTAAACTGGGGAAAAGGAGGAAAAGTAATAACAATAATAATACCATCCCTACCTGATGAAGAAGCCTGTGAATCTTTAAAAGCTGTGTTTTGTGTATTTTATGGGTTTTGGTTGGCCTGAAAAAGCAAATCACGATAGCGTATCTCTAGAGATAAAAGCTCAATCCTATGGCTAATCCCCTTCTTATATTGTAGCCTAGAAGTAACATAGAAATCTGAGACTGCATTGTATTGCAGAAATAATCGGGTTTGACAGCACTTTAACTGTCATGGCTAAATGCAACAGAATTCTGGGATTTGTAATTTTGTGGGATATTTATCCTTCTCTGTCAGAGAGCTCTGGAATCACAACAAACTACAAACCCCAGGATCCCATAGCACCATGGCAGTTAAAAGTGGTGCCAAACTGGATTATTTTGCAGTGCAGATGCAGCCTGAGTCTCTTCTGGTGTGAGAAAGAATCTGAGAAAAGAAACGCAGTGGCATAAATCCTGGATTGACCATCTCACTGACACTCCACCCACTGGGAACCCAGTAGCCATCTTGGAAGCAAATGTCTTTTCCTCTAGACTTATATTTCTTAAATCACCAATAAGATCAGATAAAGGCTGGTGAAAATATATTTAGTTTGTATTTCTATCCTTGCTTATCCTGATTGTATTTTCAGGTGTTGTATCTGGCAAGAACAATGTATTCAATTAAATTGTCTTCTGATAATTTCATATCTAGTTAAGCTGGAAAGAAAACAACACTCTTCAACATTTAAATCATCTGGTGCTATTTCACACTGAGAAGCATTCACCATTCACACAGGTACAGACTTCAAGCTGCTATTTATCTTCATAGACACATTGCTATAGAATTATTTCAAAACTGGGTGGAGGGGGGAGAAAGACGAAGGGAAAGCTTGTGTCTAAATAAAATCTGTCCCTTTCGGGGACAAAATGTTTTATTGATAGCACAAGAGTGATCAACTGAATTTTCTTCATGTCCTGATTTATCTGGGGGAACCACCACCCCAAACAGTTTTCCTTCTTTATATAAATTTGAGGGATTACTTCCAGCAGAAGAGTTACAGTGCCCTTATTAAAGACATCAATTACCTGCCCATGTCATATCTTTCTCGTTTGTGCACAAATAACACTATTAATATTCTGCACCAATTCCACATAATAAATGGCTTTTCTTTGATATTTCTCAGCAGGATAGTTTTCCATTACCACATAGGATTTATTTATGGATATTCTCAAATATCTGCATAAACACACAATGAATACCCAACTATGCAAGTTTATAAGCACACTCTCACATATAGATATGCCACACATACAGGAGAAGAGAGTAATATTTATGTTCCTTCTCCATCTTCCTCTTCAGATTTTCAAAATCAAATATATAAGCACGAATCCAACAAACAGACTAAGCCATTTAGATAATTACTGCAAGATAAATTTTGGGGAATTAAATCAAATCAGTTCTTCGCTGTTATATTTAATGTTGGTTTGTATAGATTGGCCTTTGAAACAGTTTGTTTTTGTTATTAGTTGATATACATATACATATACCAAAATCAGAGACCAGACCTCTGATCTTTAACTGTTGAAGAAGGTATTTTAATTGGCACAAGCTGCATTTTTAGCATTATCATTATGTTTTAACTGCCTTAAAACATTTTGTGTTTCATATGATTTTTGTTTAAATATGTTTACCTTTCGAATTAGTTATTTCTAAGCTGCATTTGGTTTTTAACATATATTGTGAGCTGCCTTGGGTCTGATATAACTAACTAATTAATTAACCAACTATCGAACTAATTTATAAGTTTTCCCAAGAATAAGTTCTCCTCTTCTTTCAGGATTGGTACCCAAAGCAACTGCAAGCATGAGTAAATTTAAATCCAGGGTCTATTTAAAATATTTTCTTTTAAAAAATATCACTATCATATCAAAACAACTAGTAACAATTTAAAACCACATCAGAGGGGTGGAAAAAAGATGGCGTGATCCTCTCTTATTAAGATTCTTACTTCAGCAACTGGCAAAAACCTTCTGGGATTTTTGTTTTAGTCCTTTCTTTCTTTCTTAAAAGGAGGGGAACAGACCAGCATCCCTCAGAAGTTCAACAATGTTGATTCAACCAAGAAGAAACAAAAAGAGGAAGGAAGGAAGGAAGGGAAAAGTATGTCAATAATTATGTTCTTAGGCAGAAACTGAAAATCATAGGCATTAAGTATACTGTTCAAATAGAGTTCAACACACTAGGGATAGGCATTGTGATAGTGACTGAAAGTGGATGTCAAAGAAAAAGGAAAAAAAACTTCCAGCCACCAGGATTCTGACCACATCATTTGAGAAAGTGACCTTTTGCTGGTCTAACAGAGTGCTTGACAAACAATCCAGTGTACTAAAGAAAAAACAGTCCATCTTCCAGCAATTACCTTCTGCAAGTGTTAATTCCCTGTTCCTTATCCACAGAAAGAGAGCGAGAGACAACAATTACATCAAAATACCAAGTACCAAGATCCCTTTCTAACATTTCCACTTTATGATACAGAAGGGTTCCTTTGCAGTGCACTGCAAAACATTTTGCTGGACAATTTCATATACTGTACAGTATGTAGCTAAGTAAAATTAATATATCTACATTACAGAGCTGATTATAGAAATTAGTAGTACAGCTTTATAACTAAGACCTTCCAGTCTTCATAGTGAGTAGATAATTGAAGGATTCCTGTTTCCACATTTTGGATATAAAAATGCCTGCATGAATGAATGCTTGTAGCACCACTTTTGTGGTAAGGCACAGAAGTTTCTCCAACGTAGAAATGCATACATCTGTCTCATTGCAGAAGAAATGTTTGTCATAGCATGCGAATTTTCCTTAACCGTATATCTTATATTTGGAATGTTTGATTTTGTGATTGGTCATTGGAAGATAAACATGGGCTTAACTTTCAGG
Organism: Sceloporus undulatus; assembly: GCF_019175285.1. Classification (NCBI taxonomy): domain Eukaryota; kingdom Metazoa; phylum Chordata; class Lepidosauria; order Squamata; family Phrynosomatidae; genus Sceloporus; species Sceloporus undulatus. The sequence goes on along the minus strand of NC_056522.1, from coordinate 355,703,883 downwards.
TCTGATAGCTGAGGAATAAATCTTTGATGAGCTTTTCACACAAGGCTAGAAAAGCAGAATTTTGATAGATTAAAATTCTCTTTGGCCAATACTTATCACATTACGTCATATTTATCCTGCTGCTGTCTTGCATTCCATTTGTTATTGAAGTGCTACAGTAATTTCCAGTGATGGGCAAAACCTGTCAGTAGGCTCTCAATCTAGCAGCTATTCCATTACTGCCATTGTACAATAGGTCCCTTCTGCTGTGTTCCACTTCTCAGGCAGTCACATGCAAATGAATGGACATGATTCTACTTCTCCTCCCCCTCTGTGATTCTGGCTGCCAGCACCTTCCTGAAGCCAACTGATGTGTGTACATTCACACAGCAGCCAGCTTCAGGAGGTGGTTGGTAGTCACAATTGCCTTCCCCACTCCAAAAGTGTGGGGCTGCTATGTGAATGTGCAGTGATCGCAGCTGCCAACACCTTCCCAAAGCTGGCTGCTGTGTGTACATCCACACAGAAATCAGCTTCAGGAGGCAGTCGGCAGCCATGATCACTCATTCCCCCTTTATTCCCAGTAGGCAGTGTTTGGCAGTGCAGAAAACAAATCACACAACCATAGATTGCCAAAACACTATCGGGGGGGGAAGCGTGTTACAAAATGATGCCAAACCAGTATGCTTCCATTCTAGCATGATTGTGGTGGTTCTGCTGGCTGGTGTGATAAAAGTCCTTAGAAAACCCCTTTATGAGAGGGAAAATGTGTTCATTACAGGGCATACACAGTCCCCTATGTGATTCTTACTTGGTCCCCACACATCCTGTTTTGCCATATATTATACTCTGCTCCTCCTGGAGTGCAAGACACGGTAACAGAGTGGCTTAGCTTCAGCAAGGGTACCATATCATACTAAGTTCTTGGGTCATTCCCTTGACAACTGATCAACTTCTTAAACAAAGTGAGAAGCAAAGTTTATAATGTTAGTGCATTTGCTGACTAGGGCAGGGGAACAATAGAGAAAAATCCTAAATCCTCAGAAAGATTTTTGTATGTCCAATGGATTTTGGGAGCTGTAGTCCAAAGAAACACACACACACACACACACACACAGAGTTCTGGTCAGATCTCTATTCAATCATGAAGCTCATGAGGGAAGGATGAAATTGATTCCAGTTTCTGGCTTTAATATAGAGGGGGAAACTGAAATATTTAGAAATAATTGACAGAAAAGAACTCAACGCCTTTTCAAGATAATTATGTCAAACTGTAGAATGGAATTAAACAGGATATACAAAGATGGAATAAACTTAAACTATTTCTCGTAAGACAAATATCAATGATAAAGATTGACATTTTTCCAAAAACGCTTTCTCTTTTCAAAATATCCCAATACAGTGCGCCCGCGCCATACGCGGGTGCGCCATACATGGCCTTGAGCATACGCGCTCAAGCTGCAGGGTGCGCGCGGGGCAGAAGGGGCGGCGCATCCCATTCAATTGAATGGGCGCCCGCACCCGTTGCGCCCTGCGCGCGCCCGCACCGCCCGCCACCACACATGAGCGGAATTCGCCTTACGCGGAGGGATCCGGAACGGATCCCCCGCGTAAGGCGAGGACGGACTGTACTAACAAGCAATTAAAGAATGTCAGAGAGATGTATCAAAATATGGGGGGAAAGCCAAGGGTGAGATCCAAGGTTTTACAGGATATTGAAAGAGAGGAGGATTGGACTGTTGGATTTGAAAACTTACTTTTCAGCTTCTTCCTTAGTCTGGTTGAAGGGTTGGCTGATACTGGATAATGACAGACATTTAAATTTAGAAAGTCACAAACTTGTAAAGGTTTGAATAGCACCGCCACTTCTGTTATGGGGAAATCAAAATATGTACAGATTTGAACAATCTTTACATTAGAAGATCTGGCCTAAGAATCTGGAATAAATATAGACCCAGGTTGTGTCCTAAGATGCCATTATGGGTATCTGTGGACAAAGCTCTGTTTAAGACAGACAAATGTAATAAACAGTGTCTAGTATATAAAAAAACTTCTTGATTTATGAAAACGATCAATATAGATTTAAAATCAGTGAAGAACTGATGGTAGAAGCAATAAATGTGCACTGTACCTATATAGACAAATGTTTGAAGAATACAAAACAGACTTGGAAAATAGGCTTTTGGGTAAAGGAAAACTTTTAGAAAATTATGTGTAGATGGCACATTAACAAAATTAACAAAAGAAATTAACAAAAATGAATAAGAGTGTCAAAACTACATGCTGGAAATGTTACAAGAAAGTAGACCCATATGTGGTGGATGTGCAAATAGGAAAAAAGACATTGGAAAGAGATATATTGTGGGATTGAAAAGATGCTTATGATAACATTATGTTTAAGACCAGAACTTTTCATCTTTGAACTAACAGAACAAGATCAAGATAGTTTATTGAGACCATATGAAAAGTTACTACAATATTTAATTACGATGACTAGATTATTATATACACAAACTAGGAAAAAATGGAAGATTGGATTATGACGACATTCAAGTTCACTGAGATGGACAAATTATGTTACTAAGAGGCAAGTCAATAGATAAAGTTGTAGAAATCTGGATACCATTTCTGAGATACATGCAAGAAAAAGAAGAATGTAGCATGTAGCTATGCTTTTGGGAAATGCCTTTGTCCTTTGTCTTTTATGCTTTTGTGAAAACTAATAGAAATATATTTTAAAAATATGAAGCTAGCCAAGGGGCTTTGGCTCATTGAAAATCCCTCATCCTGACCTAGCTGAGCTGGGAATAAAATGGATGGTGCAAGAAACACATATGCTTTCTTGAAAGAAAAGTGACCAAAAAAGAGTGTACCTGTTCATATATAGTTGTGCAAAAAGGACATGACAGTCTTGCCCCCTCCATCACTGTAATATGCCAGAACTCACTGTCCTATCCTAGGACCTTATCACACTAGACGAACCCCACCCAGAAATATTGCCACCCTGTGACTCCTGTTATTCCCTCCACTGGGATCTGTACATCATAGGCCTTCAACTCCATCAACTCTTAGTGAGGTCCTAGACCAAAAGATCAAAGCAGCTTTATTTGTTCCATTGCTAAACAATACACTCCTCCAGCACTCCCACCTAAGGTTAAAGTTGTCACAGTCCTTCAGAGCTAGCCTCCCAATGCACTTAGCCAGATCAACAAGCTTTATGTTGTTTGGGGCCCTGTTGGTGCATGTTGGTGCTGGTTCTTTTCTCCATCTGGAGAAAAGAACCAGCACCAACATGCACCAACAGGGCAAGACTATACCTCCTGAGGGATGACAAGTTGTTCCTTCTACCACTGTTTGAGACTTCTTCTAGGTTTGTCCTCTTCCCCAAGGATAAGTCCAACACCCATTCCACAAGCTGCTAGCTTTCTGCTTCCTAACACCTCCAGTTCTTGGCTACAGTGCTCATTATCCCCTGTAATCTTGTAGCTCACTCCTGAGAGTTCCTCAGCCATCTAGCTCAGAGTTCAGCATTTCAAAGCTAAAGATGGATAAAGGGTTCACACACACACACACACACACACGTCACAGCAGCAGAAACCATTCAATCGGTGGGTTAATAGAATACCACCCATTGTGAAAGGTGCAATTTTTTCTCTCTTAGAAAGAGCTTAATGTCCCTCTCCATCATCTCCAAAGCAGACTTCATGGGGGAGGGGGGGACAGGGACGTGGGAGAATCTAGTAATGGATTATTCCTTCAGTGTCACCTTCTTCCACGTCCAAAATGTCCTGAAAAATCTGTCTGAAAGAAATGTTCCCTAATCTGATGATCAAATTCAATAAGTTTGGGTATATTCAGAATGGAGAGAATCATATTGGAGCTTCCTAGATAAGGTGTGTGTCTATTCTTTTAATAGTAGAAACCTTCATTCAGCACTACAATCATGGTTATATACACACAGATACAAAGACAGAAATAATTAGTGAAGTCCCTGAATCTTATTGGTTAGTCCTACAGACCCGGTAACATTTCATATAAGCAAATTAGGATATGTGTATTCAACCAATATCAGAGTTTGGCCTCTTATTAATTAAAGTTATTAATTGGGATTAATACCAATTTGGGATATATGTGTCCAACTAATATCAGAGTAACAAGCTTCATTTATATACTGCTTCATACTGAACTAACAGTGTCTAAGCGGTTTACAACTGTAAGCTAATTTGCCCCCAACAATCTGAGTATTCATTTTAGCGACCTCAGAAGGATGCAAGCCTGAGTCAAGCTTGAGCCCTTTTGCTGGTCTTGAACTCGCAACTTTGTGGTTTTGAGTGAATGGCTGCAGTACAGGCATTTAACCACCAGGGCTTCTATACAGTACAGTCTGTTAAAGTTATTAATAAGGAAAAATAAGCAAACTGGAAGAGGTCACTGCCGTTTCCTTTGGCCTGAGCCTACTAGGAAGCAGCGGCATCCCCTAGTATCATCTAGTGCAGGGGGGCATCTGGGTGGGCTTTGTGAGCAGCACGTGTGGCCTCCCTTAGTGCTACCTTGTCACAACTCACAAAAGGGTATGGTCCTAGAATAGACGCATTGAATCAATTGTTGCAAGATAAGTTAACAAGTAAGTACATTTCATTGTTTCAATTTTTCTGCTGCAACTGGCACTAACAACAAGGACCAGGTTTTCTTTTCCCCACCTTTAAATTTTTAAAGTATAATTTTTTACATCTTATTTGTTTTGGAGAAATTGTGAGATCCACAAAGGTTCTTATAAAAAAATAAACTAAATGAAATTCTTATCCTTTCTACAAAAAGCAACCAACAAAATTTAACTGTCCCCAAAATTTAGTAATTTAGTAACATAATCGCTTACTCCTCTTGGTGATGTGAGGCTTTGGAAAACAGCAAAACCTAGATCATCCTTGGCATTGGCAAATTAAAAAGAAGAAAAAGGAATAATTAAAGTATAAGGTTTATTTGAATTTATTTACCTATGCCTCTGGACCTGTGTTAATGGTAAGCTCTTCATTTCCTTAGTAAATAATGCATTTAGAAAGCTTAAATACCAAAATATCTATTATTGACCTAGTTTCCTTGTTGTAATTACACAGTAAAGAAGAATTACATGAGCAAAAATAATGTTATTAAAGTGACTTTGTTTAAAAGAGAGATAGAGGAATTATGCCCCAAGCTTAATGACTCCACTGCCATGACAATGAAAGAACCCGATTTGACAAAACCTTTACTCACATGAGTTGTTTACAGTCACATGTTAACCTCCCCTCACTTTTCACTCAAATGGGTGCCATAAGTCAAAGTTTGTTTCTATGTTAAGGCTGATCCATATGAAAAGTTACAAGAAAGAGAGAGGAAGGGTGATGCTTTGCAATAGATGAATCCAGAGTACTTTATTGTACTACTATGCTATGCCATCTAGGGGATTCTGGGAGCAATGTTCGTGTTTCCAGACCCCAGATGAATCTTCACAAGGTCACTTGCCCTTTCATGTCCTCTGAAGGTCAGACAGAAAAGCTACTTCTGATACAGCATGAAAACTTTGGTCCCTCTCTCTCTACATTAGCAAGCAAAGTTTGTCTCGTTTTTAATGCCATTTCATGGCATTTCCTCTCATTAAACTATTTCCTCTGGGAATGCTAATTTATAATATTTTAACAACCTTTTGGCTAAATCTAATGTTTGTTCTACCTAGAGTAGACCCATATAAATCAGTAAGACATAAATTAGCTGTGACCATCAAGTCTCATTCATGTAAGTGAGAGTCCTCTAGGTAGGACTGACACAAAATTTAGCACTTCATCATGTTTTCAGTTCCTGCTCTTCTATGTTGGTTATTAGTGACAATTACTTTTTGATTGACGTTTGAGAAATGTAAATTTGTTTTTGTAAGCTGCCTTGAGGGCTTTTAAATCAAAAATGGAATATTATACATAATTCCCTTGAATAAGTAAATATGACTACTGAAAGAGAAAGACAACACTTTGGTGTAGAGCGGTTGAAGGTCAATAGAATTTCTTTCTTGGGAACCATATTAGATGGTGATCTATCAAACTAATGTTGATGAACAAATAGATTCCCCTATTTCACATTTATATGGATCCCTTTGGTCTTGTTTGTTCATGAACATATTTTCATGATTGTTTTATGATATATTAAACCTGTTTTTCAGCCAAAAACAGTTACAGAAAGTATATACACAGTATTGTCTGTTCAGACTGGTTCTCCAGAGTGACTCAAGACTTCCTAGGCCTAACCACCCTAAAGGCACCATATCCCATCTTAGAAGCTAAGCATGGTCAGCCCTGGTTAGTACTTGTGTGGAGACCACCAATGAATACCAGGTGCTGTAGGCTATATTTCAGAGAGAAGAACTGGCAAAACCACCTCTGAACATTCCTTGTCTAAGTAAACCCTATGAAATTCATGGAGTCACCATAAGTCATCAGGTGTGTGAAGACACACACACGCACACATACATGTTTTTCTGTACTGGAAATTCTTTAGTTGCTAAAGCTGGGAATTGAATTTGAAACCATGCTTGTGAGGGAGATTAGTGATCTAAGGAATATTCTCAAATTATCTCATCCTTGATGACAAAGAGTGTCTTGACATGTGAAAGCAAGCTACTGAAAAAAAGTCAAACCCTATGAAGACATTTTTTTTGTTTTAAGATTTTTAAAATGAAATTTTGTGTACAAAACCATCAAGGTCTGTGTGTGTGGGGGGTGGTGGTTTGGACAAAAACGAGTTTTGTGTTAAAATGTTGTATTAAGGAGCCCTGGTGGCGCAGTGGTTAAATGCTAGTATTGCAGTCACAAGGATGTGAGTTTGGTCCCAGGGCTCCAAGGTTGACTCAGTCTTCCATCCTTTCGTAGGTTGGTAAAATGAATACCCAGCTTATTGGGGCCAATTGGTTTACAGACTGTAAATTGCTTAGAAAGTGCTGAGTTCACTGTTAAACAGTATAGAAATGTAAATGCTATTTCCACTACTTTGCATCAACATTTGTTTTGCTGCACAAAATATTTTTTCACTAAAAACACTGTATTTTGGCTACTGTTCTATTGACCTTTGTAATTCCACTGGTCTGTCCAAGGAAAACACTAAACCAAAGCTTGCTGAAATGAGAATAACCTTTTCCCTGAGAGTCAATAAACAATATAAAAAGGTTCCAAAAGCCAGGGATCTGATGGGCCTCTCCTAGAAAGAGAATAAAATCTCTTATTTGCATTTTCACAGACATAACTGCCTGGTCATATGGGAAGTGGCAATACACTTTTTGATTTTGGTGGCAATACATAAGAGAATTTTCCCCACAGTGGAATAAAAGTGAGGAAGCAGGTTTTAATTAATTTATTTATTTTGACATCTGCATTCCAACTTGGAAAGGGCCTAAGGAGACTTGCTCCAGGAGTGAAGCAAGTGAGCTAACATATCCTTAAACATTTCACAGATGAAAACCAGTCCACACGTGGCCAAACCATAATATGTGGTCAATATGGCAAAAGTTATAAATGAAGAAGAGCACACAAGCCAGAAATGGCTGTTACAGTTTGCTTTTGCTGAGCTTAGTGGAAATTGCAAGATTCTGATGCTCCTTTCCTTCCTCCTGAGTTTTGAGTAAAACTACTTTTATACTTTGAATTCAATTTACAGTAATTGAAGGAAGCTGAAGACAAAGCAAAAAAATAGGAAAAGAAACATGAAACTGAGACATTTTAAAAATAGCTTAAAAAGTAGAATGGTAGAGAATTAATAGGGACAGTTATAGGATAGGGCTAAGGCCCTGGAGTGGGGGGCAAAGAAAAGTAGGCAGAAACAGCAATAGAATCATAGAATCGCAGAATCGTAGAGTTGGAAGAGACCACTAGGGCCATCCAGTCCAACCCCCTGCCATGCAGGAAATCCAAATCAAAGCATCCCTGACAGATGGCCATCAAGCCTCTGTTTAAAGACCTCCAAGGAAGGAGACTCTATCACCCTCCGAGGGAGTGCATTCCACTGTCAAACAGCCCTTACTGTCAGGAAGTTCCTCCTAATGTTGAGGTGGAATCTCTTTTCCTGTAGCTTGCATCCATTGTTCCGGGTTCTGTTCTCTGGAGCAGAAGAAAACAAGCTTGTTCCCTCCTCAATATGACATCCCTTCAAATATTTAAACAGGGCTATCATATCACCTCTTAACCTTCTTTTCTCCAGGCTAAACATCCCCAGCTCCCTAAGTCGTTCCTCATAGGGCATGGTTTCCAGACCCTTCACCATTTTTGTCGCCCTCCTTTGGACATGCTCCAGTTTTTCAATGTCCTTTCTGAATTGTGGCGCCCAGAACTGGACACAATATTCCAGGTGGGGCCTGACCAAAGCAGAATAGAGTGGCACTATTACTTCTCTTGATCTAGACACTATACTTTTATTGATGCAGCCTAAAATTGCATTGGCCTTTTTAGCTGCCGCATCACACTGTTCACTCATGTTCAACTTGTGGTCTGCTTGGGCTCCTAGATCCCTTTCACACGTAGTTTCATTCAGCCAGGTGTCCCCAATCCTATATCTGTGCATTTTATTTTTCTGCCCTAAGTTATAATAATTCTTATCAGTTTGGACACCTGTTCTACAAAGCAATGCTCAATTCTATGCATGTCTGATAAGATATAAGATGTAGTGCAAAAGCTTTCAGCATGCAAACTACAACTCAGTTCAATATGACAGCTTCCCAAGTTGCAAAGCAAAGTGAACGTCCGTGCACCACCTTTGCAGGTTTTAAACAGCCTTGTTATTTCCAGTGACCAATCAGAGATAACAGCAAAATAAGCTAGAAGACAGATAGGGAACATCCAAAAACTATTCAGTTCATGAGTTATAGGTTCACCACTCTTGCTATATAAGAGGCATCTTGAGGCAACCAATCTGGAGTCCTTTCTGGCTGGCTGCTCTGCTGTGACTTCCATGTCAACTCTGTCTCTCTTTTTTGATGCTGATATTCCTTTTACAGTAAATTTATGTGAACCTATACTTTGAGAAGGACTTTGATAATCTCCTTTCTTCCAACATCAAGAGGCTATTGTCTTTCTTTACTCAGCCACCCTAAAGAAGATTAAAAGAGTGGCAGAAGGTGGCTCAGATATCAGTGAAACAATCAATCTCCTCCAGGTTCTAGTCTGAATTGTTCTAAAGTACTGAATCTGTTTCAAAGATGGGATTTAGCATGTTGAAGAGCTGAATATCTGGATTAAAACCCTGAGTAGATTCACTACATCACTACTGACATGGAAGCCACTAGCAGCCAATGTACTTCAAGGTGTATGGCAAAAATAACCAATCAGTTTTCCACGCGGAACTCTCAAGAACATCTATCCAGAGATGAAGGTCTACTATTGCTCCTCTTTTCATCTGGGAAGGAGCTCCTGTCCTAAATGCATGCTACAGGAAACATAGGGACTGTGCACACTGCTGCAAAAGGGCACCCTGAGGGTGGAGTTGGGGTGTGGCGTCCATATGACACATGCCCGAGCTCCACCCCCAGGGTGGCATTACACCACGCACCGCACCGCACCACACAGCGTGCAGCGTCACGTCGCTTCTCTGGTGCTGCGTCCAGAGTGCAGTAAAGCTGCAGCGCTGTGGTAATTGTGTCCTTTGCAGGACGCAAAAAGTAGCCACTTTTTGCAAAGGCCAGATTGGGGGCGCGGCATGCACCCCATAGAATTCTGTGTTATTGTTGATGTTCGGAGATGCAGCCAACAATCAATTCTATCCTTCCCATTTGGCTTCAGGGGCAGATGGAGGCTTCTATATCAGTGGAGTAATACCTTAAAAGTCTAGAATAAAACTCAGAACATATAACCACCACCACCCATTGGCATGGATGCCCCCAGCCACCCTGGTGGCCCCTGTTCAAGTATTTCTGAGAGCACACTGAATCTTATCAGAATCTAACTTGTAAGAGGATTCGTTCTACTACTGCAGTAGTGGGCAGCTTGCCACCCAGTAGCTGCATGTCCCCCTTGATATAGTATCACATGGCTTCCTTTAAGAAGACCTCTGCTGCATTCAGTTCAACCTTTGTTCCTTTCCTGGCATCATGTCGGATAGTGTGTGTGTGTGTGTGTGTGTGTGTGAGAGAGAGAGAGAGAGAGAGAGAGAGAGAGAGAGAGACTGCCCTGGCTTAGGTCCACCTACAACTTGTGGCCCCCTGGCAGATAGCTCCAAAGAAAATACTGCCTTCAAAGTGGGGGAGGTGTTCTTCCTTGTTCTATTAGTAAAAGTAATGGCAAATGAGTCAGAAAACATTTAAAACCAGTTTTCTATTTCTGCATGCCAAACTGAAACCCCCTCAGAATCTAGGAGTGAAAATAAAGTAGAAAAACAGTAACTCAGAATGCAGTTTCTTGGGATTGCGCCAGGGAATATGACTATTTTCTATTCTTTGACTCTTAAAAAGAGGACATGTTCAGGAAAAGCAGGACATGTGGCAACGCTAGTGTGCACTTAGAAATGTTTATTCATTTTTTTCTTTTTGTGGAGATGTTTTGAGCAACATTTTGAGGGGAGTTTTTCACATTTTTGGCTGTTTTTTTAAAAAAATAGATTTTTTCCTAACATAGCACAAAAGAAGAATGTATCCTGTAAGAGTAACTATTTTTTCTTGAAAAAGTAATTACTTTTCGCTTAATAGTAAGTTCCATATCAAAATAGTTTTCAAAAGTCACTTCCTAAACTCTATTTCAACTCAGGAGTTTAAAACAGTTTATGAATTGTAACTTAACAGCCATTGCTCTCCTTACAGTCTGTGTCCAAATTCTACATTCTAAAAAATTGTTAGTAATTTTGTCATGACAAGGTGGGCTCAAAATCTGGGTCATACAATTGATCTAATACAATGGAAGACATCTTGGGGTGGGGGGGGGGGAGACTCAGATATACCATGTGTCAGGATTTGAAAGAAGACTTCTATAACATCTATTTCAGATGGTATCTAATGCCTAAAAAATTATGTAAAATGTATGGCAACCAATCAAATAAATGTTGGAAATGTGTAAAAGAAATAGGTACAATTTACCACATGTAGTGGATATATTAAAAGGTAATAAAATTCTTGATCCAAGTTCATTGTATAATGAACCAGATACTACAAGAAAAAATATAGTTTAAACCAAAATATTTTTCTTTACTGAATATGTTAGACAACAAATTAGAAAAAATTAATTAAAAATATGGTACAATACTATTTTATATGATCTCTGCCACTAGAATTGTTGTAGCAAAAGAGTGGAAACTAGAAAAAAAACACCATCAGTAGAAGACTAGCTGGTTAAATTATTGGATATAGTTGAAATGGACAAATTAACATGATCCTTACAAAATAAATCCATGGATAATTACAAAGAAGATTGGATAAAAGTATTTAAATACTTGTCCAAAGAGTGGGGAGAAATTGCTTTGACTTCTACAGAATCTTTGATCCCCATTAGCACTGTGCCAAAATTTCCTCCAAGCTGCAGGCACATTTCCTAGCTGCAAAAAGTGTGCGGCCTCTTCCAACTTTATGATTCTATGAATCTATGATTTTAGGTAAGTGTATCGATATATACTGGGGTATACATAAGTGGGATATTTTGTTAATTATACTAACAGAGATGGTTTATATGAACATGTAGCAACAATGAAGATAAAACGAAGGGGAACATTATTTGCTAAATGACATTGGGTGTTGTAAAGGTGGAGGTAATGAATGTTCTGTGTGTGTGTGTGTGTGTGTGTGTGTGTGTGTGTGTGGTTTGTATGAAGATATCAAATAGATGCAAAGGTTTGTAACATAAATATATGTTAAGGTGAAGGGGTAGGGATGTGGAATGATATGTTACGGTATATTATATCATATTTTAATATAATTACAGTATATTAAATTATAATTATGGGTCAGCGTAAGAGGGGCACTCCAAAGAAGAGATACAAGGACTCCCTGAAACAACATCTCAGGCTCAGCCCAATTGATCACTAACAATGGTCCACCCTGGCCTCGCATCGGGAGGCATGGAGACGCACTATCCATGATGCTGCAGCCTTTTTTGAAAGCTCACGCTGAACAAGTCTTGAAGAGAAACGACAACGCAGAAAGAACCACAACCCGGAAACATCACCCAAGGAGACTTTCTGCTGTGCTTTCTGCAATCGGACTTGTTTATCTCGGATTGGCCTTTTTAGTCCTCAACGCGCTTGCAGACCCTGAGTCTGCAAGATCTGACCAGGACTGTTGATAATGGTGTCTCATTCATAAAGTCACCATAAACCAAGAGTGACCTGATAACAGTTAACAGCAATGATAGCAAATTTTGAAGGAACGATGGAATAATCAAACTGCCCACCTATTTACTTTTAAAAGACTGATCTCTTCTTTGATTGGGTCAGCCAACCCACTTTGTTAGATTATGAGCAACAGAATCTTCCAGCTAGTGTAGCTTCAAGTCAGGCCAGTGGTTGCAGGATTGTGGTAGATATAGTCCCCCTCCCCCAAATCACTTTTCCCCAGCTTTTGGATGAAAGGATTATCAAAATGACAAAGAGACTAAATAAAGTAGATGACACCTTTTCCTGCTATTAACAAGTCTTATGTAGACAAATGAGTCATAGATGCACCTTTTCTGCCTTCTGCAATAGGATGAAAGTAACATCTGGTCCAAATTACTTCCTCTATTTGTTGTTAACTGCCCTTGAGTCAGCCCTTTGTGACCCTGTGCATGACACATCTCCAAGACCCCCTATCCTCCACTGCTTTGCTTAGGTCCTTTAAATTCAGGACCATGAGCTCCCTCATTTCAGTCTATCAATCTGGTGTGCTGTCTTTCTCTCTTCCTACTGCCTTTTACCATCCCTAGCAATGGCCCAGGACAGACCGCCAAGAAACGGCGGCCCACCGGTGGCCTAGTTTCCTCCTCTGAGACAGCATGCCCCCAAACGGCATGCCATCACTGTGGAGGAAAAAGAACCTGGAAACACCAAGTTTTTTCCAGCACCGCAATGATGTTGTGAGTGCCCCAATGACACACTCGCGATGTAAGCACCGCGCAGCAATGTGCAGATGCCACATGGCACTTATGTAACAATGATGGTGCACGTGTACACAGGGCACCGCCATTGTTATGCCACCGCACCATGGTAGGGTTAGGGACCGTGCAGTTGCCGCGCAGTCCCTAACCCTAGAATTGGCACCAGTACAGTGCAAAAGGCTGGTGTGTACCGCACCATTATTGTGTTTTCTAAAGAGTCGTACCTTCTCATGATGTGGCCAAATTATAACAGCCTCAGTTTCATCATCTTGGCCTCCAGGGAGAATTCAGGCTTAATCTGTTCATGGACCCATTTGTTTGTCTTTTGGGCTGTTCATAGAATCCTCAGCATTCTTCCCCAACACTACATATCAAATGAATTAATTTTCTTCCTATCAGCTTTCTTCACTGTCCAGCTCTCAGATCCATACATGCAGACTGGAAATATAATGGCTTGGACAATTCTAACTTTAGCTCTCAGTTGTACTGTATATCTTTATTCTTTAGAATCTTGTCTAGTTCTTTCATGACTGCCCTTCCCATTCCTAGTCTTCTTCTTATTTCTTGACTGCAGTCTCCATTCTGACCAATGTTTGATCCAAGGTACAGGAAATGTTTAACTATTTTGATTTCTATATTGTTTAGGTTGAATTTATGTAGATCCTCCGTGGTTATTATTTTTGTTTTCTTTATGTTAACAGTAAGTCTCGTTTTGCATTTCCGTCCTTGAACTTTCTTAGTTGTTGTTTCAAGTTTGAAGTTTTCTGCTAGTAGAATGGTGTCATCCACATATTTTAGATTGCTCATGTGCCTTCCTCCTATCTCCACTCCTCCTCCCTCTGAGTCTAGGCCTGCTCTTCATATGATATTTTCTGCATACAAGTTGAATAGGTAGGGAGATTGAATGCATTCTTGCTTGACTCCTTTGCCAATAACTAAAAACAGCCTCATCTGTTATTGCAAATGATTATTCTTTTCAGGGATTGGCAATTATATTAGGAATCTCCTGCCTCAGTTCAGGGCAAAGGGATGGTTCACACATGTACAGTATATTGATCTCTTGATAATGCCAACCTTACGTGGTGACTTGCATATAGCAATGCTCAAGGAGTTAATTTAGACTGCATGTGTTAAGCTCACCAATTTGATATTCACTTCCCAAATGAATGCATAGATTGGAACACATTTATCCTTCAGCTTACACAGTTATTTGAATTTGGCAGTATGGTTCTTGCCTCATAAAGCCACCAAAATGCCTACAAAACTGCTCATTTTAGGATAAAATTATTTTAAAGGAGCATGTTAAACTAAGTATTTAAATATAGATTTTCCTCTGTGTGTGAGTGAGTATATGCTTAATTTTTTTATACAAAAAAAAAATCAGTTGGTGCAGAAACAGAATGGAATAGACCTACAAAGAAGTGTATGCAAAACTGTCATAGATCAGAAAAAGGGTGATCTGAATGTGTGAATGTGTCATCTCAGATGAAGCTCTAGTGACTGAACTTTGCTATCACCCCAAAGACACTGTTTTCTGGTGGAGTCAATTTAGTGGTGAATCATCAACAATGAGTAATCCAAGGCTGTAGATGTATGTGTACGCTGTATTCCCCTTGCCCCAGTTACATATTTTGCCATGCCTCCTTGGATTTTCAGTTTAGTTGTTCTCTGTGTTTATTTTACTTCTTCAAGCTTTTGCCTCTGCTTCAATGAGGCTGCCTTATACCTGGCCAGATTATTTGTACATCTGCTCCAGTTTTCTCTACGCTGGCAACTCCTCAGGGTCTCTGGAAGATTTTTTTTCCACCACCAACACCTTTCTGCTTCGAACTAGAGTTGCTGGGTATTGAATCTGGGACCTTCTGCATGCAAAGCACACACTCTACCTTTTGAGTTACATCTCACCAAGTCTATTTTGTTCGACTTGTCCTTATCACCTGCTTTTAACCCTTTGCTCCAGACTCCCTCTGCATTTCTTGTTATACTTCTCTGGTTCATCTTTTCTACCAGCGTGTTCTACAACTTTCAGCTCTTTGTTCCAGTCTGGGACTGCCCCATGTCATTTGGTTCACTAATTCACTTGTTTCTTTTGAACAGTTCCAGATTCAGGTTTCTTTAGCTGCCACTCAATCCACATACTCCCTTAGTCTTTACAAAAAACTCACACCTTTATTCTGATCATATTACTCATGCAATGATTTTCAGGACAAGAGTTTTTAGTTTCGTCTTTCTCCCTTGTGCTTGTACCATGAGCTCTCTGAGTATAACATCAAAATGTAACATCACTTTGCATTCTTTGAACTATTGTCAGTATGCACTTAGAAAGAAATACCTGTCAAACTATTTGTGTTCGGGAAGACAGTGAAATGATATACAAATATGAAATGAGCATTTCTTATGCTATGGACAGTCAAGACAGAGGTAGCGGAGCCAGGGCTCACAGTATTAAAACCCACAGACTCTTTTATTAGCATGGTTTATGACATCATGTGCCATCCCTCTCCAAATCCAGATTCCTCTGTTTTCTCTGTAGGGTACAGTCCCTACAGTGGCTGGAAGGGAAATGATTTCCCCCCAACAACGATGGGTTGTTCTAAACTATTCCTACTGTAATACAAAGTATTTCAGGGTGTCTTACATTTGAATAACCAAGACCCATTAACTGTACAAAAGACCAGCATGCTAAAGAAATTGTCACAATGAAGGCCCTCACTTCAAAATGTATTACTACACTACTGTAACTCACATTTCATGTAATATTCCAACTCTGCTTTTGTCTTAACCATCCAACCATTCAAAAGATCTTTTGATATTAAAAAAAACATCTAATAGTATAATGGTTTCTTGTGCAGGTATCTCTCATGGTGTACGATACAGTTCTTTATCCAAAGGAAACATACAGATAAGTCTAAACCATGTATACTTGTTTTGAGTAGGGTTTATTTCTTGGTAAATTTGCTTAGTATTTAGTGCATAGGAGAGAAAATCCCAGTGTATCTCAAATCTTATAAAAAGACAAGACCTGTCTTTGGAACAGGCTGCTGTGTCTAGTTGCTACTACAATGTTGCTTTTAAAAAATTATTTTAAGGATGGTTCATAGTTTTGTTCTCTTTCCTTTTTCTCTGCATGCACCCATATTTAAGCCTATGATCCTGTGGGGAAGAGTACTGCACTTAAACAAAGTTCACAATGCACTTTGCAGTGATTTCCACCACAGGGGAGATACCACAAAGTACTGCCGCAGTTGTGGAAACTGCTGCAAATGTGAATCTGTGTAACTGATGGCTCAAAAAATTCTTTGGCCATGGAATCATAGACACATTTAGATCTGAAGATAATTGTAGAGATAATGACTGTAGAAAAAAAATCTGCCTCATTCTTATGAAGTGTTTCCTTCCCAAACTTTCTTTATATACTCAGTGTCAGTGGAATTCAAGTCTGCAACAAAAAGCTGGAGAAGAGTATTATCTATCTATCTTGCCCGTGCAAGAATAGAAAAGTATTTTTTTAAAAAGGAAAAGGAAAGAAAACACTTTTCAGAATCCACATAAGCCTGACATTAGATTGGAACAAGCCTCTTGTCGGGGTAATCCTATGCATATTCACTCAGAAGTCTGGTTGAAATCATTGGGACTTGACCCACACACAAGTAAGCAAGGACTGAATCCCTAATTATAAATCACTTTTCAAAACTGACTAAAAAGCAAACCCCACTATTTTTAAATTAAAAAATTAGTATAAGAAACATTTAAGTGATTATTGGCAAAGATTGTGAAGATTGAACTAAAAGGGAAAATGAATGAAGATAATTGTTTCACATGCTTTTGTATTTGAAAAGGGGGGAAAAAACCACAGTGTATTACCAAGAGCATTCTGTGCAAGGAGAGAAACAGTCTTACCATGCAGTGCATCAGGAGGAGAAAATCACTAAGCATGCTGCAGAGATTAAGCTCAGCGTGGCATCATCCAGGTTCCCTTTGGAATGCATGAAGAAAATTGTCCAACTCATCCTTCCCTGCCAAGTGGTTAAGTTTTCTCTCGGCTTGAATTTTTCACCAGGAATCAGAGCCTGAAAGTGCATTGTACTTTCTTCATTGGGAGGGGGGCCTTCCTCCACTTAAGTTTCAGCTCCGTAATGCCATTTCTGATCAGCTCGGAGAAGTTCTTCATCCCCAGATCTGTGCTGTCATCGGAAAGACTCCAAAGGGAAAGGGGAGAAGAGAGAGGTAGCAAGAGGGAGAAAAAGAGAAAAGAAATGGCTTAGGAAAGCTCTGAAATGACCATCTAAAAAAAGGGAAGATCTGTCCCATACTCTTGCAATTTTAAAAATACCAATTTTATATGCAAAGAGAAAATTGTTTTGCATTGAAGAAACTTTCACAATTTCTATTCAATATCTGTTTTGTAAGTACAGCTTGATTTTTACATCTTGACAGAAGATGGGGGCAAAGCGGAAGCAAGAAACTCCATCTGGTTTCCTTTCCTAATCTAGAGGAGAAATTCCTTTCTCTGCTTGGGAAAGCAGTTGAGATGAGAAAGGCAACACAGTTATTTGACAAAATCCTTTTGTGTGTGTGTGTGGGTGGGAGGGTATGAATACAAAAAGGAAATGCCCTCAAGAACTTTCTGTGGTCCAGAAGAAGGGATGGAGAGATGAAGGCAGGCAGGGGAAGGAGTTGCCAGGGTATGTGGCATCGCTAAGTTGCCCTACCATCTCACTGTTTGGGGTTTCCCTTGCTCTTTCTGCAGAGTATATTAATTGATTCTGGTTGCTGAGCAACTAACTCTGGGGAGCCACATGGATGCTTTCTCTGCCACACTGGGAACAGCACTGAAGAGAAGTGGAACTGGAGAAAGAAGGAGAGCTCCTGCCTTCCCTCTGTTGCTGTGTGCCTTCAAGTTGTTTCTGACTTATGGTGACCCTAAGGCAAACTTATCATGGGATTTCTTGGTATGGTTTGTTCAGAGACGATTTGGCATTGCCTTCCCCTGAGGCTGAGAGCATGTGATTTGCCCATGGTCACCCAGTGGGTTTCATGGATGAGCGGGGAATCAGACCCTGATCTTCAGCATTGCAGTCTAACATTCAAACCACTATGACACACTGGCTCTCTACTTTCTCTCTACTGCCCTTTTCTGCACATTCATTTCAAACAGCTTCATTTATATACTGCTTCATACTGAACTAACAGTGTCTAAGCAGTTTAAAACTGTAAGCTAATTGCCCCCAACAACCTGGGTACTCATTTTAGCAACCTCAGAAGGATGCAAGCCTGAGTCAAGCTTGAGCCCTTTTTAGTGAGTGGCTGCAGTACAGACATTTAACCACTGCGCCACCAGGGCTCCCACAATCCATTCTCAGCTGTCCTGAAAGCTTTCTTGGCGGTGCAGAAAGCACCTTTCTTTCTTTCTTTCTTTCTTTGTTTGCTTCTTTCTTTCTCTCCCAATCACTCTCTCCAGCTATCCAGGGGTGGCAAGAGAATTCAATATCAGTGTTGCAAGGAACCTGTTCCGGGTATCTTTCCAAACCTCAGGAGCTGGACAAAACCCCAAAGGTCCCAAGCTCATCATTATAATGGGTATGTGGGGTGTGTCTCAGGAGAGCTACATTTCCATATTGCAAAGACTCAGTGGCGTTTCCTAGCAGGAGAATGCTGGCAGAGATAAACACTCTGTTAACTCTTGTTCACTACAGCTTATGTGGATCATCATAAAAGATATTCCACTTACTATTATATTGTTATTGCCTGGTAGACAGAGGTGCTTATGGGATTTTGTACCCTTTCTATAGTTTTTTGCAGATTGCACCTAAATAAAAATTTAGATTCATGAGTACAGCTTTAGAAAGTATTATTATTATTTAAACAGAAACTTCATCTCCCCATAGCGGGGAAGACTTTGACCAGATGAACTGAGTTTCTGCTGAATGTGTTGCCAGGAACTAATGGCTGATGGTTCCCAGTCTCCACACACCACATTCCAAAACTCCCTCCGCCATTCATATGGTCATTCACCAATCCTGGCCTTAGGTAACATCCTCCTTCCTGCCTTTGTCCCTCAAGGACCATAGTTAGAATCATAGAATCAAAGCACTGGAAGAGACCCCAAGGGCCGTCCAGTTCAACTCCCTGCCATGCAGAAATACACAATCAAAGTACTCCTGACAGATGAGCATCCAGCCTTTGTTTAAAAGCCTCCAAAGAAAGAGACCCCACCACATATAGAGGCAGTGCATTCCACTGTTGAACACTGTCAGGAAGTTCCTCCTAAAGTTGAAGTGGAATCTCTTTTACTGTAGTTTGAAATTTAATTTGTAACCTCATCACCATATACTGTATGTTTTACATTTATATGGCTATTCATACAGTTTGATTATAAAAGTCCTTCCATGCTTCACTGCATATATCTGAGAAAGTAGACCTTGTCTACAAAAGCTTATGCTACAAATTCTTTTGCACAGTTAGTCTCAAAGATCCCTTTGCATAATAATGAGTAATGGGTAATTCAAGTTTGTTGTTTTCCTTTCTGACGGTTGTTCATCTTTAAACTGGGTTTAGGCCAGAGAGCAGTGCCAACAGGGAATACCTGTGCACAGAGGAATGTCTACCAAATGCCGTTCAAACCTAGGACTGCTCTCTGTAGAGTAGAACATATGGCCACCCTAGTTGAGAAAAGGAAATATCTTGA
The DNA here is from genome assembly GCF_019175285.1 of Sceloporus undulatus. Classification (NCBI taxonomy): domain Eukaryota; kingdom Metazoa; phylum Chordata; class Lepidosauria; order Squamata; family Phrynosomatidae; genus Sceloporus; species Sceloporus undulatus. The sequence goes on along the minus strand of NC_056522.1, from coordinate 355,684,152 downwards.
GCCCTTATCAGATGAGTGTGGAACTGGGGGTCTTCAGCACTGGGCGGTTCGAATTCACGTTATTTCGCACAATACCATCATACCTGGGAGTCCCTCCGCATTGGCATGATTCAAATTGGCCAATCTGCATTCGCGCGAAGTGCATTCAGTGCAGAATGTTTTGTCACACCGGTGCTCAACATGAGGATTGGCCGATTCGTATTGGCCCCCTCGCACATGCTCAGTGGTGCCCTGCATGGGTTGCGACCTTAAACGCTTCCGGGGTGAAAGGGGAGGTCCCGTCATGACAGCCCGGTAAACAGCTGGAGAGCCAGCTCATGCACATTAACAATCGCGATACAACGTGCCCATTACTGTTTCCTCTCTACATTCCTGCTTGGTTTTAATGTTACCATGACCTTCCCTTGCAACAAATTAGCAATGCCCGGGTCTACGTGTGTGTGTGTGTGTGTGAGTGTGTGAGTATGTATTCTGGGGGGGGGGGAGGAGCAGTTCCAGCGGCTGTCAAAGAGGCGGACGGCCATCTAAGTAAATGGGGATGCTTTGATTAGGCCCCACTCATACTGGGGTAAAAGACATGGAGGGAACTGGGATGATCCGGATGCCCCTCCCCCGAATCGCTCCGTTAGCAAGTGCCCACTACAAATTGAAATCGAGTGCATTTTGACAGAATGGTGACGTTTGCAGGGCAACGGGGGAAGTGTCCTCCCTTTTTAAAGAGCCAGGCACAGGGGTTTCAGCGGCTGAAGCAGGGAGAGAGATGCCTCTCTCTCTCTCTCACGCTCTCTTTTTTAATAAACTTGTGGGCTTTTGGGTCAGATCTGCCCCTGTCCCAGGCAGAGGATGGGATTGCCATGCAATTTTTTTTTTTTTGCTTTTAAAAGCAACATTAGCTTTCCCTTTGCTTCCGTTGCTATATCTGCTCAAGAAGACAAATCATTCGCATATTTGCTCAAAAAAAATTGGTAAAAATGTAACATTGATTGTTTGCAACATTTGTAGCTTCTCCCTCTGCAGAAAGCAATTGCAAGCCTGGCTCCATCTGCCTCTGGAATATAAACCATGCGCATGTGCGCATGAATCGCGGCGATCGCCGCCGTTCCAACGGCCTCCTCCTCCTCCTCCCGGCTTGAGAGGCAGCCTAGGCTGGCTCCCAAGCCGGGAGGAGGAGGAGGAGGCTGCTGGAACCGCGATTCCAGCGGCCCCCGCGCCTCTTCCCTGCCTGGGATGCAGCCAGGGATGCCTCTCAAGCCGGGAGGAGGAGGAGGAGGAGGCCGCTGGAACCGCCCCCGCCCCCCTTCCCTGGAACCGGCAAGAGGAAAGACCCACCGGAAATAAAAATTGGAATCTGGGGGTCTTGCGATGGAATTCAGGACTGGGTAGTCACACCACACCCATTCGCACTGAGATCGAACAGAGCCCCAATCCAGGATATCGCCAATCCCCTTATCAGCGCACTGGCCAACACGCTCCAAAAAGAGGAGCCAGTACGCATTCAGTTCGGCAGCTCGCGCATTCACGTGAGTGTGGATTGGGCCATTCGAATGCAGGTATGATGGTATTGTGCGAAATAACGTGAATTCGAACCGCCCAGTGCAGAAGACCCCCAGTTCCACACTCGTCTGATAAGGGCTTTGGTTATTTTCTCTTTAAAAATGTTTTTTCAGAATGTTTGCCTCAGCTCTTCTATTACAAAACACCAACTACAAATCTTATCAAAATGTAGAAGCATGTAAGCAAAAGAAACAAAAATTGTGGGGCATCTAATGGAATTAACAGAAGAAACAAGAGTTGCATCTCAAAATGCTCATAACATGGTAGCTTATTGAAAATCCTGACACATTCCAGCCTATGTGTGCTCTTGTCCATTAAATGGTGTAGAAATGTCTGAAGTTTGATTCTAAGTAGCTCTCTGAAGAAGGCCACAAGGGCACACACGAGCTTAGACATATCAGATTTTCAACCAACTAACTAGCATATTTTGAGCATCTTTATGTATGCCTCTTGTTTCTTCTGTAGAAATATATAAGGTCAGTCAAGGTCAGAAGTAGGGAAACTTGCCCAAACTTAAGAAGGTGCTGGTCCTGGATCCTGGATCCTGAAATTTCAGGTCCTGGATCCTGAAACTGCATAAACGTCTCCTTTAAAAAGTTTAAAATAAATAGATGGCTAAAGAAAATTCTCTTTCACATCTGCTTGCCTCTTGCCTTTCCTCAGCCCTGTATCTAATTATATGCTTGCAGTGTTGCCACTACACCAATTTACAAGGAAAATGTGAGCTATCTGCTTTGGAAAGGAAATAATAGAAAAGGTTAAAATCATCTTGATTATTTTTCCCATAAAAGTTTGGCTTGTCTATATCTTTTGTATTGATACTGAATGCCACCTACAGTGAAATGTGACTAGCCAAATGTGGAAAGTGAAACCACCCTAAAGCCTAGAATTTTATATGGATATAAAGGCAGATGCTTTTACTGTGTCGTACCATTGGACACTCTCTATATTATCTATCTCTTCATCTAGCTACTCATCCATTCTTTAAACCACTCCTATACTTGTTAACTGCTTTAAAGTCAGCTTGAACTTATGGCAGCCCTATGAATGAGAGACCTCCAAGTCATCCTATCAACAACAGCCCTGCTCTGGTCTTGAAGTCTCAGGGTTGTGGCTTCCTTGATTCAGTATATTCTATTCTACACTACTTTTTAGCTAAAATAGATGTTGGAATGCTATGCCCTGTGCCTATATATGCCCCATTGTTGTTGCTGTTGTTGTTGTTGTTGTTGTTGTTGTATGCCTTCAAGTCATTTCTAATTTATGGCAACCCTAAGGTGAATGTATCATAGGGTTTTCTGGAAATTAGAGTATGTAACTCATGCAAGGTCACCAGTGGGTTTCTATGGCTGAGCAGGGACTTGAACCCTGATCTTCAGAGTCGTAGCCCAATGCTCAAATCATGAGACCATGTTGGCTACAGGGCCCGTTTGTGTGGTATCTCAAGTCCTAGTCTCAAGCTCCTCCCTTGAGCTGAATTTTTTAAAGCCAAAAATGGAGAAGAGGCCACCAGAGTGCTGGTCTTACCACTTAAATTCTGTTAGGCCAGACAAGAAAAGATCTTCAGGGGTCTGTGGACAAATAGATGCTGACCACAGGGATATCAATGGGTAGCATTTCAAAGGTTACCAAGTTGTGTTTGTATATAGTTGATATAATAGTTAAAGTAATTACTCAGCCTCTTTTGATCCATAATTCTCTGACAGATGGACAGATACATAGATATGTACATAAGAATATCAGTCTAAAACACTTGGTAAAATATAGACATTTTCACTGAATAGCAAAAAAAGAAGGTGTGTATGTGAAGTGAAGCACTAGGCAAAACTGCACTGGAAAAGGAATTCAAGAGAAAGAATGTGTTAATACTGGAGGCCTGATCCACTCAGGACTTTTTCAAATCAGATTGAGGTAAACTGGGGAAAAATGATGGAAGCAATACACAGAAGAGCTATATAAAAGAGATAGAAGGATGAACAACAAGTGGGGAAAAGAATCATACAAAGATGAATCCCAGATTTTGGGAAATGATGTGAAAGCTGCACTCAAAGGAACTGGGAAGAATAAATCACCAAGAACAGAGAACATACCAATAGAACTGCTACATTCTATAGAGACAGAGTCGTCTATAGTTCTAACTAAGATCTCTAACAAATATGGAAAATAAAACAATGGCCCACAAATCAGGAAAAAAAAATCAATATACATCCCCATCCCCCCAAAAGAAGACACAAAAGATTCCAATAACTACAGGACCACTGTATTCATTTCCCATTAATTTTCTTCTGCAGCAAAGATGCCTATCACATATGGAGGAAGAAATTCCAGAGATGCAAAATTGATTTAGGAAAGGAGGAGACACTAGAGATCATTTTGCATACAACAGATAATGATATGCACCAGGGAATTCAAGAAGAAAATAAGCTTGTATACTATAGCAAAGCTTTTGAATTTGATCATGAAAAAAATATGGGTTTTTCTTAAAGAAATGGGTGTACCGTTACATTTGATTATCCTTATAGATAACACATATTCAAATCAGAAGGCTACTGTTAGAACAGAATATGGAGAAATGAAATGGTGCTGTATCAGAAAAGGGGTAAGACAAGTTTGTATTCTGTCATCCTATTTGTTCAACTTGTATGCAGAAAACATTATACACAGAGAAAGTTTAGACTCAGAGGAAGGAGAAGACTGGAGGGAGGGATATCAACTAAATTGAGTCAGTCATACTTGGGTCACAACATGAAAAGGCACAACTCACTAGAATAGAAAGCTAGGGAAGGTGGAAGGCAGTAGAAAGAGAGGACGGCTGTGTACCAAATGGTTAGACACAGTCAAGAAGGCTATCAACCTGAACCTGCAGGACCTGAGCTGAGTTGTTGAGGACAAGGGTCTTGAAAGTGTCTGATTTGTATGGTCACCATAAGTCAAAGTCAATTCAAAGGCAGTTATCAATGGATTATAATGATGGGAAAGAAATGAGGTTATAAAAGCAAAAGAAACCTTATAAACACCCACAGTGTGCCATAAATGCTGCCTGGTTATGACTAGATGCTGGGCACAGAGATTTGGTGGTGCATTTTCCTCCCCGTAAGGGAGAGTGAGAAAAAAGTCTGCATGCTATGGATTTACTATGTATCTCTCCCTAAATTCTAGCAGCTGTTAAAAGTTGCTGAAAGGAGAAAACAAAGACAAAAGTAGAATCCATTAAGTAAGATGGGGAGGGAGGAAAGTCCCATTTTCAAGAATGTAAATAGCTTTATCTTGCTAATGAGGTAACTGAGGGGAAATCTTGACAGCAGCCTGTGTGTGTTTATACTTTGAGCTAGGCATGCCTTTGTTTACACGGTGTGCAGGAACATAACTTTTTCATGGCTGCAGCAATAATCTGTGAATAGTTTAATGTGTCTTCTTGCCAGTCTACCAGTACTGATCCCCAAACAGGAACTGAACACAACTGAAAAGGCCTCTTTTGCAAGTCATAATCCATTTCACTTTACTGTGGGGGTTAGGGGCAGAGACTCTGCAGATAACATTACTTAGGTTTATGCAGAAGCAGGAGATCCTTTAGATACCATGACCTGGAGCTGTATTTAGTAGTTTTTGGGTCAGAATCAACATTTTGAATTGTGCCTGGAAACAAACTAGTAGTTTCCGGATACACAGGTATCCTCGTTACATCAAATCATAATAACTATCCTGCTATATTTTGAACTGTAGTTGCAGAATTATCTTAAAAGCAGTCATATGTACAATGTATTGCAAGTACTTACCAGTATACAGAATACTGTGGTCAGATATACATCTAGTCAGGACAAAGTCACTGCTGAACTGGTAGAAACAACTTTAAGCCACAGAGGATACTGGAATAGCTAAAAATCATCGCCCTGTCTGCCATTAACCTCAAAGTATGCATCTGATCTTTCAGGAAGACAGCATCTCTTATCCAACAGAGTTAATATGTATAAATTATTTTATTTACTTATTTAATTACTTTATATCCCATTTTTTCATATGTGGGACCTGAAACAACATCAACATTGACTTTTTAATGTGAATTTGCATAATTTTTGTACTTTTGAATAGAATGCAAACTGAAATTCAGTAATCTTCTGAAATTCAGACATCGCTGAATTTTGCAGTTTTCTCCCACAAAAATGCATAAAATTGTGTTGTATGTACACACACACACACACACAGACACATATGAGAAAAAATATTCAAGATACTGTTCAAACTATATTAGGAAAAATTGCTTTTAAAAATTATGCATATTCTACCAATTTATGTAAAAATGCATGTTTAGGGGGAAATATGTATGGAAACACACTCTCTCCCCACTTTTTCATGAACATTTTCATAGATACTTTTTTTTTTTAATGTTGCATTAGAAATGAACCAAATTTCAGTCTGGAGAAACCAGACAAAGAAAATATTCATACCAGCACTTTCCATGGAGTAAGTGCTGGTAAAATGCCAGTAAAACATTTAGGAAGCATGTGTGTCCAAAAGCCTGACACACTTCCTAAATGTCAGGGAATCAACCCCTCGCCACCAGTATCCCTGAATCATTTGGGGAGAAGCCATTTCCCATTAACAGAAACTTTGCATTAATGGGAAATGGCTGCTCCCTGAATGATTCAGGGATGTTGGAAGTGAGGGGACAATTCCCAACATTTAAGGAAGCGTGTCAGGCTTTTAGACACATGCACTTCCTAAATGTTTTACCCGTGTTTTACCAGCGCTTATCCCATGGTAAGTGCCGGTATGAAAATCTTAAAATTCATACCATATATACTTGTGCAAGAAGGATCTGCATCATTCATATATCTCTTGTGATAATCACCATTTCCATTGATACTCAGTATGGAAACCAATCATAGAGAAGCAGCAACCACATTTCAAAAGTAATGAAAATTTCAGTCTTAAGTTATGGCAGACCTAAAAGACCATATCTCCCTATATGAATCTTGCCTTAAGATCTGCAGGAGAGAGCTTTCTCTCAATCCCACCACATTCACAGGCCCGTTTGTTGAGGATACAGGAAAGGTGTTCTTAGTTGGTGTTCCCAGGCTGTAGAATTTCTTTCCATAGAAGGAGAGTATGGCCTCTTCTGTGTTCTTCTTTTGCTGGCAGGTAAAGATCTTTTTCATTTAAATGCACATTTGATGATTAATTGGTTGCAGGAGTCTTTTTATGGGGTATGTGTGCTGTATTTTAATTTGTACTGTTATGTTTTAAAGATGATTATATACTTTTAAAATTCATGGCATTTTAATATATTAGATGATTAAACTTTTTATTTCCAGGTTTCCAGCTTAGTCTTGGTGTAAATGTGTTGTGAGCCACTTTGTGCCCCATGTTGGGAGAAAAGCTAAAGGCGGGAGAGTAAGTAAGTAAGTAACTTCTGAAAATGCTGCTACTGTTTATCATTTTGTAGAGGGCCAGCACTGCGTCTACACATACTATTGGCTTCAATTGTTAACCAAGTGGAACTTCTCCTAATACTTGGCTTTAGAATTATGCTGAAAGGACAGAGAATCCTCACAAGAGACAAACAATAAAGCTATTAGTTCAGTGGTGGACCACATTGTTTACACATATAAGTTAGATGTCTCTTGGGGGACATACATAGGTGCACCCCTGCTATGTTCTCCTTGAACAATGCCTAACACCCCAGATGCACAACAGTAGCCAGACTGATTCACAGGGGACAGTCCTGTCCCTTCAGCTACTGACTGGGTGCAGTGGTTCCTTCCATCCTTGCATATCTGGAGGTGCTCCTTTTTCCTTGGATATGCAAAGGCAGCTAGAACGTATCTAGACACACCTCTGCAAGGGATGGAGATGCACCCATGACCAACCATTCTTATGCACCCAAGGAGAAAGAGAGGACTCTCTCTGTTTCCCAGACAAGGGTATTGAGTATGCTGGCCAGTGTGCTTACTAGATGTCAGTTGGAGGATGCTGGTTTCAGTCATTGGCATCTCCATTTAGAAGAATCCGGTAGCAGATGATGATAAAGACCTCTATCTGAAACTTTGGTGACCTGCTGCTTGTTAGGAGTAAGTAGCTAAATCACTGGCTTAACTTTTAAAATTATCATTAGGCTTTTAGCTGTATTTTGTTTTATATTCTAAGCCACCTTGGGTTTCATGCAGGGAGACAGGGGAGCATTAAACATATGAATGAATGAATGAATGAATGAATGAACAACCACTAGGTTATGAGGGTTCTTATTAACTCTCTCCTCAGACATGGGTAGTCTTTACCCATTTTATGTTGTGACAGAGCAACTACAACCAACCATTAATAATAAATCTTTGCTAAATGGAGGAGACTGTGCATGAGTCAACAAAAAGAAACACAGGGGAAAAGAAAAACTTTTAAAAACGGTGCAGATGGGAACACATACATTTGAAATATGAGATGTTAATAAATCAGTACTATACCACTCTTGTTTGATTTCAGCAGCTAAGCAAGGTCAGGCCTGATTAGTATTTAGACAGGAAACCACCTAGAAATAGTAAAAATTGCGAGAGAGGACCAGGAAAAAAAATACTGTCTGAAATCCTGTATCTCTACTGTCAATTACAATTGATAACACCTGGCTAAATGAACCAGTGGTTTGACTGAAAATAAGGCAGCTTCCTACGTTCCTAATCTTTTTGTGGTTACAGTAATCTTTTTTTATATACAGTGGATACAATGGACCCTTCCCATTGGGGTGTGTGTGCATGTGATTCATGGGGGGGGGCATGGATGCAAAAAACAAAACTGTGGGAGCTCAAGCCCATATTAGTGAATAGGTGGTGATGTGTATGCACCCACGTTAGTCGCAAGTGGGCACACACCACCATTGGCTAATATGGAGCAGAGCAATCGGTTAGTTATCTACTGATGGCTAACCAGCCAATACAGTGGGCCCACTGTACTGCCCAGCAACAAACTCAGGTTTGTTCTCAGATTTGTACATTCAACAGGGATTTCCAGCCAATTCCAGGTTTCTGATGAACATGAATGTATGTTTTCAAAAGCCTATGTGTCACATAAATACATTAGAATGTTAGGTGTTCACTAAAAAAGAGAGAGAGAGAGAGAAAGACAATGTATGAACATACCCTAAACAGGAAATATTTTTGCTAGGGTGTAGATACAAAATGGAAGGATTACAGTGACTCTAAGAGAGGATTTCAGAAAATGGAACGATAACAAAAGACAAGTATAAAAATAATGCACACTAAAAAATAAGTTCAATAGATATTTGACCATCCAACCCAGCACGAACAGCATGTAAGAGTCAAAGGTTGCCCCCCATCATTGTAACACTTGGAGTGTTGGACCTCTGCTCATACAGAATTGGGATGACCAATTCAGCCCCCTGTAGCTTTCTATTTGTTGTTGTTGCCATTGTTGTTGTGTGCCTTCAAGTAATTTCCGACTTATGGCAACTCCAAGGCGAACCTATCATGGGTTTTTCTTGGCAAGATTTGTTTGGAGGAGGTTTGCCATTGCCTTCCTTTGAGGCTGATAGCATGTGATTTCTGTGCTAGGTCACCCAGGAGGTTTCATGGCCAAGCTGGGAAGCAAACCCTAGATTCCAGTGTCATAATCCAACACTCAAACCACTACACCATACTGGTGCATGTAGCTTTCTATGTCTCTCCTGAAATCTGCTTTGTAGCCATTTTGGGGTGTTTCTGAGAGCTGCAAGGGGTGGGGAGAAGAAGAAGGAGAATCCATGTAACGCTGGATTTAGAACTAAATTCAAGGTTACACTAAGCAGATTTCCACTCATGCAACAGGAATTTATCTTCCTTGCAGCTTCTCATATGCCCCCTCCAGATCCACCCCAGTGAAAATAAGAGGGTCCCTGGGTGGGTGCAAAAGAGATGGATATTCAATCTACTGGGTGAAAAATCACTGTTGAACAACTGTGTGCATGAGATCCAAGTATGCATTGTGCTTGAACCATCTTTCTGCTTAAAGGGCACCCATCCAGGAAGATATACAACTTTTAAAAACAGATTTATGCAAAACAATAAATTATAAGCATGGCAAATCAAAACCAGAAAGTAGTTATTAAAATATTTGTTTTGTAATGTCTGACTAACTGGGGTCAGAACCTTTGAGATTAATTGAAAGAAAAAAGCTTGAAGAATGATTTTTCATAGGCTTGAGTCTACTTCTTCTGATACATGAGATTAAGACTCTGTGATCTGAGAAAGTGTGATTTTCACAAATGGGAAGGAAGCAATTAATTATGAAGTGGTTTAAAGGACCAGTTCTTCCATGTTCTTAAGTTTAGCTTTTAGGGGGCTCGTCCACACTTCAGAAATAATGCAATTTGACACCACCTTAACTGCCATGGCTCAATGCTATGGAATTCTGGGATTTGTAGTTTTGTGAGATATTTTGCTTTCTCTGTCAGAGAGCTCAGGTGCCACAACAAACTACAAATCCCAGGAGTCCATAGCATTGAGCCATGGAAGTTAATGCAGTGACAAACTTCATTATTTTTGCAGCACAGATGAAGCCAGGGAGAGGGAAGCAAAGAAGACCCTGTGGGCATTTTCCAAGGAAAAATGATGATTAGCTAGCTTATACTGATGCATGATGACCTGTGAAGAACTGAAAGTAACTGGGGATCATGGACACAAGATTTATTGTCATCTGATCTGTAAATGAAAAAGAGGATGATTCATAACAGAAAGTCCACCACTGAGTTGTGTTCCCTAATGCACTGGCTTTGAAACATTGGCCCAACACAAACGAGCAAAAAGTGGCGTCCTGGCGCCAATTCTAGGGCTCGGGAGCACACAGCGTCCACACGCTCCTGAACTCTAGTCCGTAATGGTGGTGCCATGATGGCGGCCTCCCATCCCCACAGGGGCTGCCATCATGATGCAAGTATGCTGCAGTGTCCGCACGTCACAGCACCACACTTGCAATATCAACACGTGCCAGTATGCCAATGGTGCAGTCATGGCACTTGGCACGCACAATAAAAAGAAATGCTTTTAGCAGGTTCTTTTTACTCCTGATGGAGACCACGCTGTTTGGCTGCTGCAGCTTCCATCAGGAGTAAAAATGGGCAGCTCCAGCCCACCCTTTCGGGGCAGTCTGTCGAGCCCCATTGTTCTTTTAAAAGACTTTTCTTAATCCACTCACCCACCACCCAAACATCACACACAGGATTCTAGGATGGTTAGTTCTTTTCTGTAATGATTCTATATTTAGGACAAAGGTTCTGTGTTTAGGACAGAGGTTTAATACTCAAAGTCCATAAGTGTTATTTTGATTTGTTGTTGTTGTGTGCCTTCAATTTGTTTCCAACTTGTGGCAACCCCAAGGCGAACGTATCATGGGTTTTTCTTGGCAAGATTTGTTCAGAGATGATTGCCATTGCCTTCCCCTGAGGCTGAGAGCATGTGACTTGCCCAAGGTCACCCAACAGGTTTCACGGCTGAGCTGGGAATCGAACCCTTAGCTCCAGAGTCACAGTCCAACACTTAAACCATTATGCCATGTTGGCTCCATTATTCAGATGGTCCACAGAAAAGTTGCAAAATAGTCAAGCATAACTGTCCTTGGCTTCCAATTGGATTTTTTTTTTTTTTTAGATGAAGGAGACTACCACCATTTTGAACACTGCCAAACTATTGAACTAACTAACAAGGCCCATGCTTTTCCTGATCTGAGGTTTTCACAATCCATTAATATTTTCCTGAAAATTTAACAATTAAAACAAACTTTGTCAAGGGCCTTAGATTCTCTATCTCAAAATAACCAAAATTCCCATTTTGTAACCAGTGGATTTGACAGTGAAAGATGTGGGAGGGAGGGAAGGGTATCAGTTAAGTAGAAGTCTTCATTCTAAACTGAATAAGAGAAAACAGATACAATACTTTTGCAGTGCCATACTATTTGGTAGTGGGAAAAGCTCATTTTCCACAAAATCATCCTCTAACTGAGAATAAACTTCATTAACCTTCCAAGAAACCTCATGGGTCCCTTGGACACAATTTGATATCCACTGTCCTAAGGAATTTTATGTCAACATTTTCAACAACTAACTTTTCACAAGGCTTAGTGATGCCCTGTGTTTGCTCAAAAGAAGAAGAAAAGGATTCAGGATGTTTGGCTCAGCTGACAAAAGGACCTAGGGGAAAAGTGGGTTTGCATTATTCCTGATCTATGCAGCTTTCTTGCCTGACCACACCTGATAAAATAATCAAGCTGGTGGGGGGGGGGGTGAGAAAATTTTTGCAGACATTTTATGGTAATTGACAGAAAAGTAGGCTGCCTCAACAAGAAATAATGAAAGTTCAAACCCTGAAATATTTTCAGGATGTTTAAGACCTATTGAATACATTTCTCATCATATGAGTACAACGTCAGTCTGTGTTTTCATTCTATTTGATGTTTAATAATTGTGTCATAGTGCTGGAGATTGAGACTAGCAAAAGTACTATAAGGTTCAGAGAGTTGTTTGTTTTTTTGTACTCTTGCCATTCATGTAACCAGCCAATCCAGGGTCTGTTGACCCGAGTTACTCTCTTAACATGCTATTTCTGCAGTGTTTCTACACACTGTTCCTACTGCCTCTCGCTCCACCTGCTTCTTCTGTAGCAATGTTTCCTCAGAGATGAGCTGGAATGTTGAATCATTATTAAGACAGTGCATGGTATCATGGCACAACGTGTGCTTTGTGACCTGATCAGAAACTAGACATGATGGGGGAGATCCATGCTCCGAATCTCTCATAGTTGTTGTTGTTGTTGATTATGGCGATAATGTGCCAGTGGTGGTATTTTAATTAGAAGCAGCTTCAGGAAACCTAAAATTGATTGGACCAAAATGTTGGTGGGAAAGCTATTAACCTTACCTATTAACTATGTCCCTACTCTGATAAATACATAGGCCAAGATGCTACATGCTTACAGAAAGATGGGAAGCAGAGGTATAAGTTTCTATATTTTCTGCCACAATAGAAAATAATTTCCTGCAAAAATTATACAAAATAATACTAGCTCAGGGGTGAGTGACTACAAAGGGGGTAGGGGCAGTTTTCCTTCCAGCACCTGCTTGACAGATTTTTGGTGGGAAGATTTAAATTGCAAAAATGACAGAGGAGAATAAAAAAGGTTAACTCCTCTCTCTAGTGTAGTGTCACCAAACTTGTTCAGTCTCCCTCCACCCCATTTAACTCTCTATTTTTTATTGTGGTAGGCTGTGACCATAGATCTCCTATATATCCTGTAGTAGCCCCCAGTTCTTCTCAACCCTTGGAGATTAGATGTACTTCCATGGTTCTTGAGCACATTCAACCCGTGTTGTTCTTCCAAATGAGCATCTGAGCAATGTGGAGGAAAGTATGGCTTTGTCATCTCTGCAGTCAAAAGAAGGAAGGGAAAAGAAAGTGATCTCGTCTTCCTTTATTACACCGTTGCCATGATAGAAAATAATATTAGCTCAAGGGTGAACGCCTACAGGGGCTCACCCCTGGTAGGGGCAGTTTTCCTCCAGCCTGTCAGGTTGAACCAGTAAGTTTCAAGAGATGTCATTTCCAGCTGCGATTTTGGGGCTGTTTCCCCTTTCTTGTGTGTGTGTGTGTGTGTGTGTGTGTGTGTGTGTTCTGGTGAAGTTTGGGTTAAGGGAAGAAAAGCACAGCATTTTAGACAGTGCTAGCCTGGGGGGGGGGTTTGACCTAAACATCTTTTAAAAAGTGGTTTGGGGGGCTGCAGCTGGAGAAGTCTTCTGGGGGGGTGTCCCAAGGGCCACACTTAGAGTCCCCATAGACAGCAGGCAGCCTGAAGGTTGCACCTTGCTCACTGCTATACTAGCTCTTTCCTTTCATGAGTATTCCAAGTGTGTGGGACCTTTTTGGTGCACCACACTCAGTAGGCATAATGTAGCTGCTATAGAATATAATAACTACCTACTACAAATAGTACATATTACAGAGCGGTAATGTGTCTACTATAAGTTGGACAAAGAAAGCAAGTACATTGCTACATTATGGTTTTATTTATTTATTTACGGTATTTATTGCCCGCTTTTCAGCCCTAAAGGCTCTCAAAGCAGCTACAGACCTCAACAATTTTACAGTACTGACAAATATGCTAAAGTGTGGACTTCAGGTCATGAGCTGAAATCAACTCATATGATTTCGGAGAATCACAGAATCATAGACTTGGAAGAGAGCAGAAAGGCCATCCAGTCCAACCTCTTGCCATTTATAAATGCACAAACAAAGCACTCCTGACAGATGGCCATCCAGCCTCAACAACAACAACAACAACAACAACAATAATAATTCTTACCCGCCTCTCCCCATGGATTGAGGCAGGTAACAACAATTAACAGACAAATAATAAATAACACATATCAAAACAACCCACATTTAAAACTCACCCACCAGATGAGCTGAGTGTCCAGGACCTCCTGCTACACTGCAAATACTCTTGGGTTGCTTCTTTAGTTTCTTATGCAGCAGTTGCTAACCACATATACACACACAAACCAAATGAAGGGATGTGTCTAAAGATTCTTTACACATATTGTAGAAGTTTTTTTGGGAGGGTCACTTATTGGGTTTTTTTTCAACAGTGGCTACTCAAGAGGCAACAGAATAATTTACCCCAAATGGTCTTATTTTGAAATGCTCATCTCCTATGAAAATATGAGAAGTATTTGAGACCTCTGGTATGTCCTTTCTTTCCACGTTTATGCATCCCACTCCACAATCAGGACTTTCCTATTCTTCAACTAATGGCAGACCACCTTAGTCCAGAGAAGGCTCAACTTATGGAAACATTGGGAATAAGAAAAGTGCTAATTTTGACCCAAAGTGCTGAGCCAAATTTTGTCATTATCAGTTCTGTAGTCTCTTTATCAGTTATTTTTTGGGTCCCCCCCCACCCCAGTATAAAAGGACCGTGTGTGTCTGCATGAATAATATGGATGAATTTTCAGAACTTTCATATGAAAGCATCCAAGAAAGATCAGATTATCTTTAAATATGATTCAGCGATGTATTTGCACATTCTCTGTTTGGTGTTGAAGCTTGTCTGGGAAAAAATAATCTTTGCAAACAACCATGTAAGGCAGGACATGCTGTATGTGAATTCACTGAATTTCAACCATGATAATCTGCCTGAAATCCCTTTAAACCTAAGCAGATTTACACTTTGAGAAGGAAAAGCTCTCCAGTAAGCCAAGCAAATTAATAGTTATAGTAACAACATAAATACACGCATATTATTTTTGAACTTGCCACAGGACAAATCAGGTTACTGAATCAGGTTACTGAAAAAAGAAACAACTATCTTGTCAATTATTATTATTATTAAACTTTGATTAAGCTCTCTGATTTCTATTAATAGGCAGTATTGGCTTAACATAAACAGGAATGTAACATCTGCTTCTATTGCTTTGAAAATTATAGAATCTAGATTGTGGGTTTGTTGGTTTTTGAAAAGAAATGGGACCATTTTTCCTCCTCACTGAATTAGCCTCCAGAAAAATTAAACGGAATTGTACATTTCAAATCATGTGCATGCCTACACCTGCATCAAACGGTGTTGGAAAGCTGAGGCTTTGATAGACCTACTTTTGATATTTGCTTGCCATCTGATACTGTGCTGCTGAATAATGTTTTATAGGTTTTTATTGTTCATTGAAATGATTTGGTCTCTAATGTTCATTGAAACAATATTAATGGAAGATGGAATTCAGCACATTGTATTTAGAAGAGTGTTAAGGAAGCTGTTTTCATTAACAGCGGCACAGGACTCCTTTCCATAGATTTTTTTTGAGACAACTGTTTTCATTTTCAACTACTGTTTCTATCTGTTTTTCCCCCTTGTTTTGTTTTGTATTGCTGCATCTTAATACATTGAAGGGCGTTTTAGTGCTAAAGTTGTAACAGAAAACACACTGAATATGGTGTTGGTCGTACAGGGATTTACACCTGAGTAAACATCCTTAGGATGGCGCTGAAAGGTTTTGAAGCCCACAGTCTTGAAGTTAAGCAAAATTAAGCAAAGAAGTTAAGTTGCTGTGATCCTGCTAGGATTTACTTTCAAGGAAAATTGTGCTTTTGTGTGGTCAGAGGTAAGAAACCTCAATGGGACTAAAAACTTTCCCCTGAAAATATTCTAGTTTAACTCATTTGTGCAAAATTCAAAGTCATCTCTGTTTGGGAAGAAATCTAGTGCAGATAAAACTGATTCTTATCTTACCCACTGCCAGACTTTTGACTGCTAAATTTGGAAAGAACAATATATTACAAATATACGTCCCTGTTCTCTTACTACACATGCACACAAACTTTTCCTTGTGGAACATAGTTTCTTTGCCAACCCTGTGTTTCATTGATATTCTCTCTAGATACATATTAAATTTTCCTCATTTTACTATTTTCCTGTCCTTTCTTCTATTGATAATGAGTTAGTTTTTCATTCTGAACCTTCTAGGAACTGGGATGTTAAATGTTCATGCAATGGTGGAGGGAGGGTAATATTTCTGCCCACTGTTAATTAAGCTTGCAACCATTCACACATTTTAGTGACAATTTTTCAGTGTCAGTGTGCTTGTGTGCCAATTGCGTTACTAAAATGTAACCCAGTATTTAAATGATTTGTTTTCCATTAGCAGGTATATTCCCTCTCATGTTTTATAAATGCAAAATTAATAATTTCATTCAACCTTGCTTCTGATGTGCTAATAATTCTTCTCAAAATAATCTTAAAGATCTATTTTAAGATTTTAAGGTTTATTTAATATCTTATTGTCATCAAGATGTAACTAAAATGCAAGCTTTTTTTTTTTTTTTTTTAAATCATGCTTACCTCCTTCAGCAAAAGTCAACTCATCTTTTGGGTAACATCAATCTATCTTTTTATTTTTTTAAAGTACTTTTAAAGAAAGAGCCAATAATTACTTTTAACTAAAAAACAAAAAATACACGAATGTAGTGCAATAGTTTTGTAGATGAACAACACAAATAATAAAATCCACTGAGAAATGTCATCTTGATCCAATCATTCATTTCAGATTATTAGCATTCAAAATATCAGCAAATAGAATTCCAACCCTCATAAAAGCCCATCCAAGCAAGAGTTATACTGTAATTTATAGCAAAGATATAGAGAAGAAATTGGAAGACATGTTTTAAGACTCATTTAGTTAGTATCATGGGAGTAAGTACCAGTAAGTTCAGTGGGACTTCCAAGCCAGGGTACAATAAAATATTAGACTATATTAGCTAGAATACTTTAAGAACAAGACATCATACCAGCCTGGCTCATCCAAGTTGTAGCATCTGATCTTGTGTCACTATTTCAAGTTAACAAAACAGATATGATGGGTAAGATATAATAATATCACTCTGGCAACATTTATCCATCTTGAAAGTACTGGCAAGATGTTCAAATGGTGTATAGCTAAAAATAATAAAACCCTTACATCCCATCATAAATTCTTGCCTCCCATCCCCCATCCTTCTGATTAAAAAAAGAGAAAAAGTCATCTTAAGACTCACCCATTCTGCTTGGAGAAGATTTTCAAAGTTTAAGCCATCAGCCTATCTCCAGTACTCATCCTTTCCAGTGTATCAGCTCTTCACATTTATCTTATGTGGAAATAATGACATTCTCTCTAGCACTTATCCCCTCTTGTAAGTGACAGCTCTTTATAAATGCCAGCAGCCTTGCTCAAGTATTATTGTAATCCATCCAAGCTTCCTGAGATTGCTCAGGAGATTGATCCTAAAATATACATCATCTTTAGTTTTTGCAAGCTGCTCAGTGCCTGCCGTGCTGTTGTTTGCCTTCCTCCTTAGATGCTTGGATCGCTCAAACTGGATGTAGCACAAGCTTGGCTATTTATACAGTGCTCTGTACTGCCTGCTTGGAACAGAAGGAAGAAAGCAAATGAAACTGAACTCTTCCAAGATTAAAAAAATGCTCTCACATGCTTGGGCATTTTCCAAATCAAATGGTTCTCATTTTTTGAAGGAGAAAGCAGCCCCTGGCTTCAAATAAACTCAAGCAAGCAAATGAAGATACAAATGGTTGGTTGGAGAGGAAATACAGAATGATAAGGAGAAGAAGTAGCAGGGCAGTAAGCAAGAGGATAGGATAGGCATCTTGTGATTGCTTGGGATTAATACTCCTTAGGGGAGTGTTGTTGTTGTTAACTCCACAAATGCAGCAAAACCTGTCGCATGGAGTAAAAATCTGTTGGATCAGCCCAGCTCTTCTGGCAAAGTTATGCCACATGTGTATTTATTTTGCTGAATCTTTAAGCACTGCAGCTATGGTGCAATGACAACAAAATTAAATTGCCAGATGTATCTTTTTCTCAATGCTTGGAGAAAGAAATAGAGTATTGACTTTGTACTGGTTTGCTGGAATCGTAAGACTAGTGAAGGCCCTAGCTCCACTTTATGATAAGTCACTTTTGAAAAGTCAGATAAATGACCAATGTCAGGGATGGGGAATCTCTGGACTATGGCCTGGATTTGGCCTGCAGGACCCCTATTTGGCTCTCAGGTTTCTTCTACTGTTATCTCCAATCTTTGACCTGAGATATGGAAAGCCTGGGGTTGTCACTCTGCCAGACAGCGGCATTTCACCCTTTAAAAGTGCAGCCAAGAGAGAGTGGCGGTCAGGGGCCACAAAAATAGATTTAGTGGGACACGTGTGCTCCCTCAGGTAGTTTGGCAATGGGCCCCATGCAGCCCACTCCTTCTGCTATCAAAATATTAGTATGGGGAGACATGGTGGTAGGGTAGACAAACAGGAATGCATAGAATGCAAGCAATCCTCTGTAAAACTCATCCTTTTCCTCCTCCTTCAGTGCCTTTGGGCCACATTCAGCCCTTGGGCCAAATATGGCCCACCTGGATCCAGGGGCTGCAGAGATTACAAAGTGTGTGCTTTCAAGTCACCTATCAACTTCTGGTGTCCCCAACAGGAGAGAAGCAAAATTACACCAGAGATTTCCTCAAGAGGGGAGACAATCTTAGTGATTTCAGCAAGAGGCCTCCAGAAGGTTCTTTTCGTGGATTTTGGTTGAAGCTTCAAGAACCCCCTTCCCCCATAACAGCTTCTTTTGAATTTAGGATCCTTTTAAAAGGATCTTAGGAATGAGGATAATCATGATATCAGAAAGTTCTCTAACACAAAAGAACTTCTTACAAACAAAGGGCCTGGGCCTCTTGAAAGGTATTAGCACAAAATGCTGTCATTTCAGAAAGACATCACTGGTATTTTAAGACAGATATCTTAACAAACACATCACAGAAGCATTAAGTTAACCATCCTTAACCCAAAGGTGACATTTCCTATCAATAATATTTCCTGTCTACAAAGCATGGACACATGATGAGAGAGGTAGAACCTTGTCTGGGAGGTATTCAGTTGTCTTTCAGTAGTTTAATCAGTAATCTTGATACACCTAGTATTGCCATGAAGGAAATCTCATTATTTCAGACATACATGCAGGCTACAAGAAATGGGTGCTTTCCAGCTAACCCTTGTTCTCCTAGGCCAGACAGTCAAGGAGATTCCATTTTAAAACAAAGACATGTATATCTGGGAAGGGATGTTGTACACATCCTAAAAAAGAGATTTTGGGTATGTGATAGATAGCTCATTGAAATTATTGACCAAGTGTGTGGCTAAAGTGTGCGTACTCCTAAAAAGGGGGGTGTTCATGGAGAAATGGACTCCATGATGGACTTGGGGGGGGGGGGAAACCTGAAAATAAAATTGCAAATATCATACTGCCTATTTAAAAATCTATGGTGCAACAACATACGGAATCCTGTGTACAGTTCTGCTTCTTGAATCTTATGAAAAGGGATACTGTTGAGCTGGAAAAGGTGTTGAAAAGGACAATGAAAATGATCAAGTAAATTTCCCTACAAGAAAATGTTACATTGCTGTGCCTGTTTAGCTTGGGGGGGGGGAAGGGGCAAGTGAGAAGCACCATGATAAAGGAGAATAAACTGATGCATGGAGTAGGACAAAGTTCTGGAACTCCCTACCAAAAGAGATTGGGTTGGTTTCTTCACTGCTGCCTTTCTGACAGCCGCCAAAGTCTTTTTCATTCAGGCTAGCCACTGCCCACTGTAGAAGGGGATGGACATTTTATTTTGAAATCTGGTTCAGATATATAGAGAGAATAACTTTATTCATTTTGTGTTTTACAGTACTTGTATTCATAAAATTATAGAATCATAGAATTGAAAGGAGCCACAAGGGTTATCTAGTCCAACCCCCTGCTGTGCAGGAATACACAACTATTTGTTGTTGTCATTGTTAACTGCCCTCAACCCAATCCCAACTCATGGCAACTCTGTGGATGAAACATCTCCAAGAGTCCCTGTTTTGTGCTGCTCTGCTTAGGTCTTGTACATTCATGTCCGTGAGCTCCTTAGTAGAGTCTGCCCATCTAGCATGCAGTCTTCCTCTCTTTCTACATCCTTTCACTTTTCCTAGCATTATTGTTTTTTCCAATGAGTCATTCTTTCTCATGATGTGACCAAAGTACGACAGCCTCAACTTTATCATCTTGGCTTCCAGGAAGATTTCAGGCTTGATCAGTTCTAGGACCCATTTGTTTGTCTTTGGCTATCCATGGTATTGTCGGCACTCTTCTCCAGCACCACATCTCAAATGAATTGGTTTTCCTCCTACCAACTTTCCTCACACAACTATAGCATTCCTAAAAGATGCACACAACAATACATGAACCAGAAGCAGGAATCACTGTGGAATCCTGTCACAACTCTTTAATCTACTGCTGCTTACTGGTGGGATGGTGCTGGATACGTCATCTTTCGGAACCCTGCTCTCTAGTGCCACAGAACTCTCTCCCTTGATGTAACTGGCTAGCTTTTAAGGTGGGTTCCAGGGGCATCAGCAATTGTGGCAACAGTAACATGATCATAAATGTGAATAGCAATCAGTTGCAAAGCCGTACATCTAATTATGGCGGTAACCAGACCGGCACAAAGTGCCGGCCTGGATACATACTATGGTTGCCTCGGGGCGTCCTTTCCAAATGCCCCACAACCCTAGTACATTGTGATGGCAGTGCCCTTTCTACATGGGCACCACCATTATGATGTCACGGCCGTGCTGGCACCGCTGGAAGGCGCTTGTGGTGCCCTTTCAGCAGCGCCAGAAGGAGCTCCGTTTCGTAGCTCCTTTGGCTGTGTGTATCGCTGGCGCAGGCTTTAAATGACCATGCCTGCGATCCAAAGAGAAAGCTCCCCTCATCAGATTGGACATTTGGATGATGCTTTCCTAAAATAAATGACCAAGCATTCAACAAGGATTGATATACAGTAATCCTTCCTTATCCACATATTTTTTTATCCATGGATTCAAGCATCTACAGCTTGAAAACACTTTAAAAATATACAAATTTCCATATCCAAACCTTGATTTTGCCCTTTTATATAAGGGGCACCATTTTACTATGCCATTATATTGAATGAGTCTTGAGCATCCATAGATTTTGGTATCAACGGGGTGTGTGTGTGTGTGTGTGTGTGTGTGTGTGTGTGTGTCCTGGAACCAAACTCCAGCGGATACCAAGGACCCACTGTAGTAGTAATGGGAGACTTCAACCACCTTGATATTTGTCTAGGTCAAACTCAGCTCAATTTTGTTGTACAGGAACGAGAAGAACTAGCAAGGGGACCAGCTACAGTACAACTCCCATGGTTTCACTTACCCAAGTCCAAAAATATGTTCTCTCTAGGCATTTCTAGGTCCTCCAGCATGTTTGTATGGTATGCTTGTGGTGTAAATAACCACTGAGTTGTGCTTGAGGACCTAGAAATGCCCAGAGAGGTTTTCTGTCTAGGAATCAAAGGTTCTCCAGCATGACTCTATGGTAAACCTCTTCCAGAAGTCACTCATTTCAATAGTATTCACATTTTCCACAGTTTCACATTTGCACAGTAAGTCTGGGAATATATCCTCTGTATTGTCCTTTATTTTGGATTTGATTATAACCAACAAAGATGAACTGGTCAATGGCGTGGAAATAGTTGTATCCTCGGGTGGGAATGACAATGTCATCTTAGGAATTGTTACACAGAGGAAAAGGGAAGCCAAACATAGTCAGACACATGCTCTGGACTTCAAGAAAGCTAATTTCAGTAGGCTTAGGGAAATACTATATGAGATCCTATGAGTAAAATGCTCAAAGGGAGAGGAGTTCACAATGCATAAGTATTTCTTAAAGGTGAGATACTGAAGGCACAATTGCAAGCAATTCCAATGAGGAATAAAAATGGGAGATCTTTAAAGAAAACAAGATGGAGAATATAAGAGGTTTTTTTTAAAAAAAACTTTTTTTAAAGGTTTCTCACACATTGGCATAGTTTTGCTATTATTGTGTCTGTATACAAACCATGATTTTGTGAAAAATGTATTTGCCAAAAAACCCAAAACAAAACAAAACAAAAACCCCTTGTGGATCATTCACTCAAAAGGGAATCTCTTGTGATGTTCATTGTGTGGAGTGATGGTGGTGGTGAACATCCCTAACAGCTTAGGTCCAAATTCAGTTTAGAACAAATCATAACTATTTCATTGACACCATATATAATGATATCCCAGGCAATCTTGCTAACATCAAAAATATATTTAGCAGACATGTTTAAAAATGACAAAGAACAAAGCTTGTTCTACACAACCCTTAAAAATTCATAAAGGGCAAAAAGAGAAAATGTTAATATTTAAAATAAAACAATTAAAACATAAGAGTCCAGTGTTTTCCTCATTCTCCATTTTCTTTCTTTATCCTTCTAGGAGGTGTGAAACTACCCTCTGAAATGATGATTCCATTCTTTTTATTTTTAACATTGAATAAAAGCCATGATGCAGGATGTCCTTTAGACCACAAAGTAATTTGGATATTTTAATCCCCTGTGTCCAAAGAACATGCTGTTAAGGATCTTATCAAATTTCATGCCCACCAGCCTTATGGTATTTCAGATAGAAAACTGGTTTTAACCTCCAGAAGGGCTCAGGTTCTTATTGTCTCGCTTTTCACTGGTGGCAGAGATAGACATGCTTAGTTATCAGTTTTTCTCCTCTGACTCTCAGATGTAAGTTACTTCAGATATATCAGCAAATTTCATAAATAAAAAAAGTGTGTCAAGGGCATATTGAAGAATGCAAGCGATTCAGTTGCCATTTTGCTAAACTGGACATATTTATCTCCTCCAGGACAGACACTCTAACTTTTGTCACAAGCCTTTGGGTGCACATTATGATTTACCATAGTTTGGTGTTCTAACAACAACAACCACAGCCTTGGTGAGTGCATGCAGCAGAATTTGGTTGAAGTCCTATTGATTCACTACACTGGTGTAAAGATGATGGCATGCCCTTCAGCTATCCCAGTTGAGCAAGAGCAATCCTAGTTAATCTTCTGTCACCCCACTTTATCAGCATCTTTTACAATGCCCCATTTTTCTCTTATCCTCCCACTTTCCTCCTTTTTCCTCCGTTTACTTCAATCGCCCCCCTCTGCCTCCTCGCCCAAGGGACCACCACGCCGCCGTCGCCGCCGCTGCTGGGACTGTGCCTTTGCCGGGCAGCAAAGGTAATAAGGTAATAAGGTAATAAGGTAATAAAGGTAATTGCTACAAATTGGGTTCAAAATGCAAAAGTGGTTCAGTAGGGGAGGGAAGAGAAGAGTGGGTGTTATCTTGCCCTTCCCTGTAGACTCTGGCAAAAGCAAACTGCTTTAGCCTTTCCTGGTTTGTGTGTTGTTCCTCATTTGCCATTGTGACCACACCCGGATGTTGCTTGTCCCCACATGTCTCACCTTTAATCCATGAGATGTTGAAGGGTGTGTGGTGGGAAAACTGGTGACAGCAGCAACATAAAGGCTGGGGTTTCTGCTGTACCATAGAGGTAATAAGGCATTGGAGGAATAGATTGCACAGAGCTGAAAGATTTTGTCTGTCTTCCCTTGGCACTCTTTCAGGTGCTCCAAAAAAGTACAACTGCAAAGGTAGTGCACTGAGAAAATTTGGCCCTGAAGTGGCAGGAAGAAGATAGAAAAATAGCTTGAGATGGTAGAATAGATTCCACTGTTACAATACAACTAGAAAACTATCCAGAGGCCGCCACGTTGACCATATAGCAAAATATAGTATCATCCAAAATCCACAAAACAGTGATACTTTTATTGGGCCAACCAAAATACACATATATGTTGCAGGCTTTCGATGCTCCACTGGCTTCTTCATCAGGCAAAGGTGTTAAAAATCATACAGGAGAAAGGATGGGGGGGCGGGAATTGACAATGTTAGTCATAGCCCTGTATTTGCTCAAGATGTTGTGATTGTTGTTCTCAGTTCAGATGATATAACTGAGAACAATAATAGGGATCCCTGGTGGCACATGGTTAAATGTTAGTACTGTGGCCACTCACTCACAAGCCACAAGGTCGTGAGTCCAATACCAGCCACAGGCTCAGGGTCGACTCAGCCTAGCCTCCTTCCAAGATTGCTAAAATGAGTACCCAGATTGTTGGGGGTAATTAACTTACACATTGTAAACTGCTTAGGGAGTGCTTAAGTGCACTGATAAGCGTATAGAAATCTATTTGCTATTGCTAATGCTAATGCTATAACCACAAGTAGAGCTGATGTCCCTTCCTACCATATGTACCTTCACTTTTGCAGATTTGATTATTTGTGGTTTTGATTAATGTGTTCTCTCTAGGAATCCCTAGGCCTTCCAAGGCAACTCTGCTAGAGGTTGACCATAGAGTTGTGCTGGAGAACCAAAGTGTTCCTAGAGAAAACCCTTCTCTAGGCATTTGTAAGTCCTTGAACATGATTCTATGGTCAATTTCTAGCAGATGTTTATCATAGAGTTGCACTGGAGGACCTTGAAATTCCCTAAGAGAAGTTCTCTCAGGTAAAAAGAATAATGTTTTTTATTTGCAGTTTTTTCCACATTCACAGGGGTCCTTCCTAACCCCAGCAAATATGGAGAGACCATTGTATTATAAAGAATTTAGCACATCTGCTAATTAGGTTATAGTTGGAGGTATCTTATTTGAAGGCCTTCCAGAGCTAGGAATAGTACATTTTTTGCACTACAAGTCTGAGAGTCATTGAGACAATATGATCAACAGCTAGCAGGCTGATGAGTTTGGAGTGTTTGGGGAGTTATACACAATTTTGTTGCAAATGCGTCATGTGGACACAACACCCCAATTAGGCCCCCAGGCCAGCCTTAATGGCCAGTCTGCACAGGGCCTTAGTCTCAACGTCTCACTTCTGGCTTAGTCTCACTCCTGGCTTAGAAACAGTGTTCTGCTTGTTCTGACATGGCCTGGCAGGGACAGGATGTGGTAGAATGGGGGCAAGGGAAACATGGAAGACCATTATTGGAAAAAATGCTTTAAAAATTTGGTAGTTGACGATGCAGCAGGATGTTGGTTGTGGACCTCCAAGGTCCCATGGAGGGAACAGTGTGGCTACCAGCCCTGGCAATTGTTCAAATATCTGTATAGTACTTTCATTAAAATAAAAAAGGATATAGAAGAATGTGAAGTCGAAGGCTTCTAGAAAAATCAGCAGTAGCAGGACACATTATAAACCATCCTGAGCACAAAATACTGTTTGAAAACACTGAAATTCTGGACCATGCCAACAGCTATCAGGTCAGAAGGCACAGGGAAGCCATTGAAATCCACAAACACTTGGACAACTTCAACAGGAAAGAAGAAACCCTCAAAGTAAATAGAGTTTACTACCAGTTCTGAAGAACACCAAAAGCAGGACTCAGCAAAGGCAAATGAGAAATCACTCAGGGTCAGGGGCTTTCCCAGCAAACAATGGTCACCAATTAGCAGACACTAATCCTCTTTTGCATAGCCTCCTATCCTGAAGCCCTGCCATCAACAACAGAACAATACACAGATTAACATGTGAATCACTCCTCCTCCCCCAGGATCACACAGTATATATACACCCATTCTCTTCCAGGTCAGCATTCTCTGAAGATGCCAGCCACAGATGCTGACGAAACGTCAGGAATAAACTCTTCTAGAACATGGCCACATAGCCTGAAAAACCCACCAAAAAGATATAGAAGAACCTTTATCATAATTCTAGTGTCCAATGAGGAGGTTGTGTAGGTATTCTCAGAGCTTTACCTCCCTCTTGAAATTCATCAAAATTGGTGCTAGATTATTAAAAAAAAAACAGAAACCTTGTTATCATTAATAGGCAGTGATGTACTCAAGTCTTTTAGTCCAAGTCTCAAGTCAAATCTAAAGGCTCTACCTTCAAGTCTCAAGTCCTTGCAAGATACTTTCAAGTCAACTCTCAAATTCTGTCTCAAGTCAGGGAGTCAATTTTAACTGACAAAAGAGGCAGTGCATGTTTCTCAGAGGGGAACCACAAATGTGTTAAGCAATGGTCTTAATATCAATGTTGAGATCTGCTAGACAGCCTGTCCTTATTGCCCATCAAAACAGAGAGTAAAGTTCTTCAAAAACTTTAAAAGGATTCTTCTGCCTCAAGCTCATTGCCTAACACAATTGCTGTTATCCTCTGAGAAATGTGCCCCACGCTCGGTGTCGCATGCTCAAAATGAACAATAAAGAAACAAGTCCAAAGTTGAGCTGAATCAGTGTGTCATTTATTGCCAAGTCAAGTCCAAGTGGAGTCACTGAAACAACTTGGGTCCAACTTGAGCCTAAGTCAACCAACTCGAGTCTACATCACTGTTAATAGGTATGGCCAACATATTACCCCAAACACTCCACCTGTTGGAAAGTCCTTGCATCTTCAGATTCTTCCCCCCGGAATGGATTTGCTTCATCAGTTCTCTGCGGTCCAGTCTTCCTCATCCTCATCACTATTTACTCTCCTCTCCAGCGTCCCTTGTCATCTCCAGCATCACCTCTGCCTCCCTCCTGTCCTCTCCTCTCCTCACTGCACCTCTCCTCAAGTATTTTCCACTTGTCACCTTGTTATCGCAGGATCCCCTTTATCTGCCCCATCTCCTTGGCTGCTTCTGACATGACTGCTCAGTGGTCTATGCCTGCCATTGTCACTCCTTCTGGCTTTCTTCTCTATGGCCTCATTGCCCCTACCACAACCACTGTTGGCAGGGTCCCCTCTGCCTCTCTTGTCTCCCTGGCTATTTTCATCTCCTCTGCGGCTGGCTTCTTGGGTGGGTCAGGTTTATCTCTTCACTGCTTTCCCTTCTCTCCAGCCACCCCCATTATGAGGGCCTCATTATTTTCCATCTACTTCCTCCATAACCCCTGCTTTTACAGTATCAATACCCAGCAGTAATGAACTGAGATACACTTGAAGGGGGGTTGAGGTCCATTGGTGGATTGTGGCCCATTGTTTGAGATGTGCTGTATTAAAGAACACAGTGAAAGGGATTATAATTTCTAGATTCTCAATTTAATTTTACCTTCATAATAGTTACAGCTTTCCACCATCTATTCACTTCATTTTAATCTCCCTTTTTTCTTTTGATCTCAAGGACAGTGTACCTTGGGTTATCTCAGTTTATTCTCTGATTTAACAAAGTCAATTGTATTACAATATAGCTATTATAAACCTGTGCACATTTGCTGCACTATTCAACCCAGCTGAATTTACTTCTAGAGGAAACCCATTTGGGATTATATAGAAGTTTACTCAAAGCCAATGAGTAAGGAGGATTTGAACTTGGTTTTCTTTGTCCATGTCTAACACTTTTTCCAGCTAAACTAGATTAGCTTCCATACTATTATATTACTCCTATCAGATCAGGAGGAAACATGGCCTGCGGATTAAAAACTCCCTATGCCTTTAACTAGAGAAACAATCTGATTGCTTTAATTTACATTTCTGCATACTCAGGGGAAGTCTCCAGCAGTTTCTTTCAATATGAGACTCCGGGATTAGATTTTTGCTTCAATCATACATGCCCAAACAGTATTGAAATACTTTGAGCAGATGTGATTTTTATTAGTATTGCTCTTCTCTTTTGATTTCTCCCTCCCTCTAATTTCATGCCCGGAAGAAAGGGGAGAAAAGCCTGAGTATTATGTGAATGTATAATAAGGATAAGAAGAATGGTTCAAATCAGATGTTAAATCTGAGAGATTGGAAAACTAAAGTTACATTTTTCCTTTGGTGTGAGGCGTGCGGCAGACTGAAAAAGACCTTCCTGCCTGCATACAAAGCATCTCTCATGTCAGAGAATTAGACCAGAAATAATCCATGGTGGCGTGGTTAGAGTTTTAGATTAAGATGTGGGAAAACCAGTTCAAGACCCCATAGAGGCATGATATTTACTGGGTGACCTTGGATCTGCACACTTCCTCTCTCCCTCACTCCCCACTCTTGTTTTCTCCTTCTCTTTTTCAACCTGACCTACTTCATGGGGCTGTTGTCTAGATAATAGTAGGAAGAAGAGTCATGCGTAGCACCTTGAACTGACCTGTAGAAAGGCCCAAAAAGCAATTGCAGAAGCACATCCTAGAGTAGAAACAAATGTTGAAGCATGCCGTGGTAAGAAATGGGTGGCACGACTTACTGTGCATACCTCATTGTGGTCTAGGATGGGGAGCAAATGACAGTAATGTCAGGTTGGATCATTCCCACATTCCTGTATGGGACCCAGTGGAGTGGCACAGTTAGACTGTTACCCAGGCAGGAGTGGATGACTTGTAAACACTCCACAGTGACAGGGAGTCACCCAGGCCAGATCTCCCTTGTCATATCGGTAGGCAAGCACCAGGCCAGAGTGGGAATCATAGATCAACTGCCAGATTATTTGAACCCTGGATCTGCACCCATGCTTTAGGCCAACTCTGTTTTTCCATTGTAAACAAAGTCGTGGCCTTTTTTACTCCATCAGGTTGTATGTGTGGTTATAAGTGCATTGTGATGTTGCCCATGAAGCAGCAAAAGCTTGTTCTCCTGTCACCTTGGTTTTGGTTCTTCCCTGTCCTCTAGATAGGGTTGCCAATTCAGGATTGTCCCAGGTTTCCAAGCCAAAACCTGAAATGTAGGGACAGCCTCTGGTGATGTTATTAAGTGTCATACATTAAGTATCAACCACAGTTGCATACAGCTTGTCGTTCAAATTCATACACACAGAAGATATTTACCTGTTTGGAAATTAAAACAGAAATATTACCTAAAAGGGCAGTCCCCAGATCAAGATGAAAAGAGGGGATTATTCCCTTTTATTTATGTAAGGAGATGGGGATAAGGAACATTTAATTTAGTCTACCTGCTTCTAACCAGAAGGTGGATGTAGAGCAGAGGGTGAGTCCTGGCACCACTGAATAGGGAAAGAATAAGGAAGCTTACTAAGGACTCTTTCACACGAGAGAAAATTGGAGGGTTAAAGTGGTCCCAATGCAGGGTCATCCAAAGTTTAGGGACAACTTCACAGTTGCTTTCCACATGATGCTGCATGCAATCTGAATAGAATTTAGGGAGAATGTGAGATGTACCAGGAAATAAGCAAATTCGCAAAACTACCAGATTTACTTCAGTCTACTTCATCAGGTGCTAATCATAGGGCAGATTTGAAGATCCATCCAGGGTTAGAGTGTAAAGGACACTGCTAAAATCATCCAGTGCCAATGACCACTCGTAGCTTTCAAGTGAGTAGTGAATTTGATCCAGTGTTGTAGCTTGAAGTTGAAATGTGCTATCCAAGCCATTCCCCTAATAGGTCAAGCAACCTGGATAGCTATGTTAAATTTTGTACTAAATCCATAGCAGAATCACCATAGCACTGACATAGGAACCACCAGGCACCACTATTCAGTGGACAGGTACCAGCCAAAGTAAATCAGCACTTAGGTCTGCAGTCCTTAGTGACCCCACACAATTGAACTTGCTTGTAACACATATCAGATTAGGATACATTCTCCATCATTCCCTTGCTGAACTTGGGAAAGTGATCTTTTTGGATTTTTACTTCTCAAAATCCCATCCTAGCAACTATGCTGGCTAGGGTTTCTGGAAACTGTAGTTCAACATAATAACTTCTCCAAGGTTTGGCCCCTGTGCTGGCACACTGGTGTTGTGAGGATCAATAATATAATAATTGTAAAACCTTCTGCATACTTACAGTAGAAAAAGTCAAAATGAACCTTCTCCTCCTTGTCCTCCTCCTCTTCATCTCTCCCCCTTTCCAGATGTGTACACTAGAATCGCAATACATCGTAAAAGAGCTCAGAGCACAGCCATAAAATATTCAAGGTTCTGTGGACTGAGGGCTATGGCATTAATGCTAATAAGAACTTGAGAGTCTAGTAACTAATTTCAAACAAAGAAAATGGCTTTAAAATGGCATTTTCTGAAGGTTTATTTGGGCAGTATGTTCTTTACAGTAGCTGGTACGTAATGGTAGGCAAAGTTGTGTGGCTCTTTTTCTATCCTAGAGTTGTAGAATAGAAATCAATAACATTATAAGACGGGTTTGTACAACATCTCACTGTTGTTTGCATTGATAAGATGTAGCTATAGAAATATAATTTCCCCCTCTCATATGAGACTAGTCTTTTGCTAATCTTGACTGTTTATGTGCCATCACTGGCAATAACAAACACCCTTTGGCAGCAACTGCTTCAATTTGATTTTTTACAAAAACCTGTTTTCAGTTTATTTTTAAGAGAGAGGACATTAGTAGTCAATGTGTTTCAAGCAGATTAACCACACCTCAAGTGTCTCTGTGTAACAGCAGCCAAAAATAACATACCTTCGTAACAAGCAAAAATGACACACTTTACAATTCCATTCAGTACTTGGTCTTTCTATTAAAAAAGAAGAAGAGTGCATGGGAGGAAATAAAACTATTTGTCACCCCACTGGTAAGAACTCAATCAACAATAATATATAGTACAATAGTACACCCTGCCATGCCAGAGTACACAATCAAAGCACTCCTGACAGATGGTCATCTACCCTCTCTTTAAAAATCTTCAAAGAAGGAGGCTCCACCACATTCCAAGGCAGTGTATTGCACTGTCGAACAGCTCTTACCACAAAGAAGTTCTTCCTAATGTTTAGGTGGAATCTCTTTTCCTACAGTTTGAATCCATTGTTCTATGTCCTAGACTCTGAAGCAGCAGGGGAAAAAAGCTTGCTCCTTCAATATGACAGCCTTTCAAATATCTGAGGAAATAGTCCAAGTCTACAAAAACTTATGCTACATCTTTTGCACAGCTAGTCCCAAAGGTGCTACAACTTCCCTTTGCATACTTTCAAATATTTAAATCATGTCACCTCTTAACCTTCTTTTCTCCAAGCTAAGCATGTTACTTTTTTGGACTACAGCTTCCAGAAACTCCCTGTTAGTGTGGCCACTACTTCTTCAAAAATAGTGTTTTCAAATCTTGAGTCATATGAAAAATACTGGACTTGGTAGACTCACTCATCTGATTCAGGAAGCCACTTCTTGGCCAATATCCTGCATTACACTGTTGCAATGGAAAGTTCCATCAAGCACAGCTAAGGACCCTATTGCATGTGGTTAAAAACCAGGCTTACCTTTTCCAAATTGAATTCTAAGCCGGGTTCTATCATACATAAATCACCACCAAAATCACCGCTCAGATACAGCCAGGGTTCCCGCAGATGCTTTGGCAGCCAATTTGTAAAGTCGGAAGCTTCTGTTTCCAAAAAGGGGCCAGCTGGGCACAGCTTAGACCCAGACTACATCTGGCCTAGATCTGGGCAGCTATTTCAGTGGCAAATTACATATGATAGGACCCAGCTGCCTCCCAAATTAGAATTCAATTCGGGAAAGGTAAGTCTGGTTTTTTACCCCATGTGATAGGGTTCTAAGTGTCTTTCCCTCTCCTTGTATACACAACCTACGTGTCAGCAGGCTGGATGCACCCACACCACAGCCATTCTGTTGCAAGGGAGAATAGAAAGAGAATGGTAGTCAGCCAGGCAGTATCAGGCTACATTTCTGCTGCCAACTTGGAGGTCTTTAAACAGAGGCTGGATGGCCATCTATTGGGAATGCTTTGATTGAGAGTTCCTGCAGAACTAGATGGCCCTTGTGGTCTCTTCCAACTCTATGATTCTATGAACTGCAAAAAGGAACAGATCCTGGACCTCTCAGATATCCTCTGGAGGCTCAGGAAGAGGATGTTGCTTCCTGCAACTGGTTTCAGGAATGTAGTGAGATACTGGTTGGTTGCCCCTCCAAAGGCCAAACAAAAGCAGGGAGAAGACAATGAGGCCAACATTTGTTGAAACAATTGCCTGTCAATTGCCTAGGGATGAAAAGAATATTCCAAAATATTGGGGAAATGGTCAAAACTCATGTTTTGTGAATGTCAAACCCTGATAAAAATGTGTGGACTGATGAGCATCTTAGAAGGCTAGGACTCATTCTAAACAAATTTGTTTGTGGCTGTCTTGTGCAGAAAACAGCAATTTTTTCTGGGCATTTTATTCTATACAGAATATGTAGCCTGTTTTTCACATGAGGTTTTCTACTTGAAACAAACATGTGTGGAGGTAGTGCTGGTGGTGGTGGTGTTGATGATCATGATGATGATGATTTAGATATGGGATACATCTATTGTGAATAGTCTTGAAAACAGTGACCTTTTTTAAACACTTTCTTGGAGTGAGAAGGAAATTCCTAAAATCACTTTTTGCTTTCTTTGAGAGAAAAATTAGCAATAAATTGTCAAGGAAAAAGCAACACGGGATATAAAGTAATGAAATAAAACATGTATGTGAGAGTCAGAATGACTCAGCAGAAGCCAATTGGGAACCACACAGGTGTAAATGATAATACAATTAACAAGTCCTGAATGCCAAGGACAAGAAATGCAAAGTGGATAATTGGACACACCTGACAATTGTTAAGTGGTCAAGGCTGAGATGATGAAACCACTAATTGTAGGATGAACCAAGAGAACCAATGAGAATGTTGTACACGCCTACTGGGTGGAAACAGACAACAGTGGGTGGTATCTTGCATTGACTATAATAATGACTAAGAATCCCAATGTATTTTGTGGGTAGTAGTAGTGGGTAGTAGAGTGGATAGAGTGAGGAGTAGAGTATTGTTGTGTTGGATAGTTTTGGAGCTGTATATAGTAGAATAAAGTAGATCTTTTATATAAGACTACTGAGTTGTCTGGTATCTTGGGTGAAGCTACAAGAACCAGCTGGATCCTGAAGAAGGGTGAAGACTTCTGTGGAAGCAAGAGTGAGAAGGCTTGGAGAGTTTGTCGGGGTCTTCAGCCTATTCTCTGTAACTCTGCTAAGCTATAACCACTGGCCAAAACTGGTCAGCGCGGTGCACAACCAGGTGGTGAGTTCGAGCCAGAGGTGAAGAGCTACAACTCCCATCATCCCTGACATAAATTACATCCCTACAGCTGACCATGGGAAACTCACCAGCAATACCTACTACACCCTCCATCCTATGCTCCCCAGCAACTAATCATAGGCAGGTTACAGACCGCCATTAAAGTATGGACTCAGTCTGTACTAGGGTTAGGAAGGTGCGGTGCTTCCGCACCCCCCTAACCCTAGTACGGACTGAGTCCGTACAAAATGGTGGCTCCCCTTCCACAAGGGGGCCGCCATGACCATGCCGCCTCTACACGGGGTGGCGCGGACGTGACGTCGTCGGTCCGCGCCAGGGCGCCTAGGGTGCCCTTTCTACGGACCAGGAAGGAGCTCCGAAACGGAGCTCCTTCCTGGTATGTGGCGGCGCTTTGCTTTGCTGGGCGCAGCCTTCAGACGGCTGCGCCCAGCAAAGCAATGGAGAAAGGGGCCAAGCGGCCCCTTTCTCCTTCTCCGCGCCACCGTGGGGGTGTCCTTGGGGCTTGAAGCCCCAGGGACACCCCTTTTCAGGCTGCGGGGAAGCAGCGTTTTGCTGCTTCCCCGCAGCCTGAAAAGCGATGGATCGGGGTCTCAGCGGCTGCCGTTTTGGCAGCTGAGGCCCCGATACACCGGGGAAAGGGGCGGGTGCAGCCCGCCCCAAATGGGCGGTCTATAACCCTCCATAGACTCATAGTTTCCTAAAGTTGGAAAATACCACAAGGGCCATTTAGTGCAACATCCTTCCATGCAGAACTACAAAATCAAAGCACTCCTGGCAGATGGCCACCCAGCCTCTGTTTAAAAACCTCAAAGAAGGAGACTCCACCACTCTCCAAGGCAATGTGTCCCACTGTCAAACAGCTCTTGCTAATGTTTAGGTGGAATCTCTTTTCCTGTAGCTTGAATCCATTGCTCCGTGTCCTGGTCTCTGGAGCAGCAGAAAATAAGCTTGTTTAGCCCTCAATATGACAAAATTTCAAATACTTAAACATGGCTATCATGTCATCCCTTAACTGTTTCTTCTCCAGGCTAAACAGGCCCAGCTCCCTAAGCCACTTCTCATAGGGCATGGTTCCACACATACACTGCCTTGGATTCTGAAGGTATTATAGACCTGTCTTGATTAGTAGACATCGATGGCCTCATTTTCCTTGAATTTACCTCACATCTTTTTAAAACCATTCACATTGGTAGACATCACTACATCTTGTACTATGTTGTAACCATTCCTCATAAAGGTGGTGCTACAGCAGTCATTCTTTATTGCCTCTTTCTGCACCTTTCCCCACATAGGAATATTCCCCTTTTAGGATCAGTGATGGAGATGGCTACATCTTTTTGTAAATGTCCATGATGAACCCTACTGGATCTAAGTCTAATCTAATCCAAAACACTATTCCCACTGTTGCCAACAAGATGTTTAAGCCAAGCATACAAATAGAACACAAGAGCAATAGCAGTGACAGCAAGATTTCCCCAAAGGTACTAAAAATAACCCTAACAAACCAGGATATACATTTGCTTTTCTTCTGACTTTCAAGTCAACACTGGCTGGAGCACCCTCTAGCTCATGTTTTCCGCTATTCAGTAAGTGATACTCAAAGGCACTTCACCTCTGACAGTGGAAGAAATATAAATAGCAATAGTGAAAGAGTTCCCATACCTCGCATCAAACATAGATTAAATGGGATTGTAGTAAAGAAATCAGAAGAAATCTAAGAAAAGGGAGGATAGCTATGAAACAACTAGAAATTATCCTAAAGAGTAAAAATATACAATTGAGTTGTACAGTGAAGAAAGCAGATAAGAAATTCAAGTCATTTGAGATGTGGTGCTGGAGATGAGTGCTAAAGATAGCGTAGACAACCAAAAAGACAAACAAATGGATGCTAGATAAAAACAAAAATCCATCAGTGATATCAAGCCAGAAATCTCCCTAGAAACCAAGATGATCAAATTGAGGCTGTCATATTTTGACCACATCGTGAAAAGGCAAGACTCGTTGGAAAAGACAATAATGCTAGGAAAAGGAGGGATGTAGAAAGAGAGGGAAACCACATGCTAGATAGATGAACTCTAAAAGTAGGTCTCAGGTATGAATTTGAAGGATCTACGCAGAACAGTGGGGGATAGGAAGTCTTGGAAATGTCTTATTCACAGGGTTGCCATGAGTTGGGATCAACTTGAAGGCAGTTAACAACAACAAGTCATTATTATTATTGTTGTTGTTGTTTTCTTATATCCCACCTTTCTCCCAATATAGGGATTCAAGGTGGTAAACAACTATAAAACAATACAATTTAAAAGCAATACAAAATATTAAAATATATAAATATAAAAGTTTTAAAAAACCAATTTTAAAGATTAAATCAGATATAAATTAAAATACAATATATTAAAATACAAACCATTAAAATTGGTATAGCCAGCCCAGCATTAAAAACCCAGTCCTTCTCGGTCTGATAGGCCTGGCTGCACAGGAATGTCTTTACCTGGTGCCAGGAGGATAGTAAGGATGATGCCCTCCTGGCCTCTCTAGGGAGGGAGTTCCAAAGCTTGGGAGCAGCCACTGAGAAGGCCCTCTTTCTTACTCCC
Source organism: Sceloporus undulatus (assembly GCF_019175285.1). NCBI lineage: Eukaryota > Metazoa > Chordata > Lepidosauria > Squamata > Phrynosomatidae > Sceloporus > Sceloporus undulatus. The sequence continues at coordinate 355,648,613 of NC_056522.1, read as the reverse complement.
ACCAAACACAAATGAGATGGTGGTGGGACAGAGAGCAGAGCCTCTCCAGATGATCTTCGTACTCTGGTGGGCTCATACAGGGAGATACAGTCCTTCAAATAGCCTGGACCCAAGCTGTATACTGAATTGTGCTAGTACCCAGTAACTAGTACAGTTCCAGTAATAGCCTTGTTGTTTGTTGTTGCGGTATGCCTTCAAGTAATTTCTGAATTATGGTGACCCTAAGGCACAGCTATCATAGAGTTTTCTGGGGCTGAGAGTGTTTGACTTGTCCAAGGTTATCCGGTGGCTTTATGTGGCTGAACAGGTAATGAAACACTGATCTCCAATTGTAGTCCAGTGCTCAAACCAGTACACCACATTGGGTCTCAGTAATAGCCTTACTCCCGCACAAACAAGCTCCTTGTTAAAGTCATCCAACTGAACCACTTTTCATAACAGATATTTCATGTTGCTGTTTTGTCATGTGTTTTCTTCTAGGTGCTGTATGCTCTTCTAAGGAGCAGTACAAGCTATGTTTGGTATTCTCTAGTTGAAAAGCTATGAAGAAAAATGAAGTATTTTAAAACATTTTAAATAGACAAATAAATATACATGTTGTGCCCACACTATTCACCAGAATGTTTCTGTGATCACTGTGATAATATCACCAGGAACGGGCTGGGGAACAGCCAAGTTGGGTGGGGAAAGCAAAATTTAGACATGATGTTCCAAGCCAGTTTCTTAATTATATATTGTCTGCCTTGCCTCTCTGCATCAGCAAGATGTGGAAGGTGACCATGTCTGACGAGGCACCCAGTCCCATGCAGGGCTGTTCCAGTGGCTTGAACAGCATGAGGATTATTATTAATGAAAAGGCTTCTTTTTTGCATCTTCTGTGGTGCGCTAGGAATGTCGCACCAAATCACTTTGGATGGCCTTGTACTTCAGACACACGTTGCTAAGCATCTTGGAAATCCTAGATATTCACCCTAAACTTCCAGTCTTGCAGGTTTACCAAAAGACTGGTATACAGGCATAATAAATATTGCATGATCTCTCCGGTTTAAAAGGGGTCCTTTCAAAAGTTAAAGCCAGATCAAATGACAAATCCATTTTTGTTAGCTTCCTTATCTTCCTGAAATGTGCTTGCACCAGATGATTTTTATTTTTTTTCTACACAATCTCTTCTAATTCATTCCAATATTGATTGATTTTGGTAGGACAGACCTCATTCTCTTCATATGTCCTGAGTAGAGCTGAGTTTGCTTTTCATTTCTCAGCTGAGAATCAGTTCAGAGAAGACGGTCACTTGTGAGACTCCTGGAGATTCCTGCATAGGAACACACATGATTCTTCTGTACAGAAATATATTTTCTGTACAGAAAACCCCCAGAAGAACTATTTCTGTTTCTGCACAGAAACTGTATCTCTGCATAAAGAACATTTTCTGCACAGATAAAAACATTTCTAATTTTGACCAAAAATATGTTTTCTGCACAAAAATACAAGTGTATTTCTGCATGGGAAAAAAAAGCACTCTTACTTTTGCACAATTGTTAAAAGCAGTACATTGGGTTTACTGATTTGGGGGGAATGTTCAACCAGGTATTAGCTCTTTGCAGGACCTTATAGGTTGAAAATTTAAAAATAGACAATTAACCAGAGTGACTCCAAGTGAGAATGAGATAGAAGAGGAAAAATCAGGTCAAGGACATGTTGATTTTCAGCAATTATTTCATTATTAAAAAAGGAGAGAAAAAGATAGCAGTAGAAATCAGCAGAACAATCTATATTCAAAGCAAGCTGTTTCCCAAAGTAAAAAAGGAAATAGCATGGATTTTCCTGACCAATCTAAAGAGGCTAGAAGAGTGCAGCTAAGCTTAAGGGGCTACAGACTAAAATACAAACAGAATTTCTGACACTCCAATGTGAAGAAGAGCCTAGGTCTGTCTTTGTGTCCCTTTGTGTTGTTTTGCCCATCTGTCTATATTTAATCTTTTCCTAACTTAGGGGCTGTCACCTGGACTGAAGGGGACACCTCTGGGTGGGGCAAAATATGACCTCATTGTTGTTATACCCAACCCAAACCCAAAACCCAAACCCAAAATGTGTGCTTCCTGCACAGAGGGCAGCTGTGAACTGGACACTGATAATGACTTTTAGATGGTCTGAGGAGATGAAAACAGTGGAGTTGCATACACGTGACAAAGCCAATAAAGTATAGACATTTACTCTCTTTCAAATCCAGATAGGATTGCTACAATGAGCACTGAAGCTAAACTCATAAGGAGCAGGGGAGTCTTCTGAGAGATCAGCATTTGATTCCTCACTCCACCATGGAAACTCACTGGGTGACCCTGAGTAACTCACACATCCTCAGCCTCATAAAACCCCATGTTTCAATGGTTTTATAGCCTTAAGGTTGCCAGAAGTTGAAAATGATTTGAACACACACAATAACAACATCAACAAGTGCAGCAGCTACAGAGACACATTAAAGAACAATCCTGGCAGAGACAAGCAATATTTTAATTGTGGTTTCAAGTTGTAGAAAATAGACTTAAACCCACAAAAAGGTTTCCATAAATGGACTACCCAGATATAAAAAACCATTTAATTCCATAAATGGGCTGGATGTGAAAGCAAAACTGTAATCTCCAAAGAAGCTGTGTACTATAGGTGGACTGACGTCTGAGGATTGAGACAACTTCTCTCGGGTCATTTCAGTAAGCAATAAAACAGAATTCCAAATTCCAAAGAGCATACCAATAGCCACAAACAAAACATTCTAATCTCCCAAGATTCACCACAATAATATCAAACGTTAACACTTTCAAGACAAAGGTGAATGGAATCTGCTATATTTTGCTATTTTTACAGTTTTGGTGTTAATTTCATTTGAGTTCTGCTTGGTTTCTTTTCTTTTCTTTTCTTTTGGTCTCTCCAACCATTCAGCTGTAATGGATAATCCTAAAGTCTAGTATTAGAGAAAGAAAAAAGTATTCTACAGCAGTGACCAATGGCTTCCATATCAGGAGTGCAGTGGATTCACTCTGGTTTTTATTCCTCATTTTTAAAAGTGTGCTCTAGATATGCTGCAGACTTTATTGTGAGAATAGTGTCCAGCACCTTGGATTACATCCTTAAATTCTGGAATGAAACTCAGAATGAGTTCAATACACCCCTGACATGGAAGCCCATATTTTCCAACAGTTCACAGATGCAGTACAGAATGCATGTGGCCAAGAAAAATGAGAGCGTTGTCAAGATGACAGCAACTTGTTAGGGAGGAAGAATAGACAAGTTGGGAGATGCTGCAGCAGTATGATTTTTCATGAGTCTGCTGGGAAGGGCAAGATTCTGCTCCTCTCTTCTTCCTCTTTCTGAGTTGACTAGTACTTTTATACTTTGAACTCAGTTTGCAGCAATTGAAGTAAGCTAATGATGAAGAGGGATAGTAGGAGGAGGATAGAAAAACTGGGCCATTTTAAAAGCAGCTGAAAAAGTGGGATATCATAGGATTAGTTGGGATTGTCCCTGGGCTTGTCTACATGGACAAATTACCCTTAATTCCCCCTGGCTGCACTGCATCCTTTTTACATGATGCAAGGCCAAAACCCTGAATTGGGTGCAGGCTGTCTTCCTCAAATGTGCACCCAGTTTGGGGCTCCCCACTGCCAACCTGCATTTAAATACCTCAAGCGCAGTACAGAGCACCCAAAAAGGGCGGTCTGCCAGCACCTGTTTTTCTGCCAGAGGGAAGCTGCAGCTGCCAAACCATGCGGCTTCCTGCTGGCAGAACCCCCCCCCCAAAAGCGGGTTCATTTTCTGCTGCAGCGGCGGCATAACAAGTGCACCACTGGCACACTCATTATGTAAGCGGAGCATGGCGCCGTGCGGACGCCATGCGGTGCTTACATAACAATGTCGGCGCCCATGTATATAGGGCACCACCATTGTTACACCCTTATTACATGCTAGGGTTGAGGGGCGTGTGGGTACACCACCCCAAGGTGACCCTAGCACATGACAAGGGCATCATGAAAGGCCCATCTGTTCTAGGCCTCAGTTTTTACTGTGGGTTTTCATCTCTCTTTGTAGAGATGATGGCTGCTGCCTTCACTTGTGGTCCCTGTGAGCCTCTTGGTACCACCCCTGTGGGCACAAGTCACTCTGAGGTCAGACCAAGGCATCCAGAGTGATAACATGGCTAGGCACCTCATTCTCACCTTGGCAACAGTGCCAGGTGATGAACAGGGACCATGTGGGACAATTGAAGGATATGGAAGCTACTAGCTACTACTGTCTCCCTACCCAGTTTATCTACATCTCTGTCATTTAGCTCCTTACTCATCTTTTTCTCTAAGTTAATCCTCTGGAGTTCTTTCCTTAGTCAGAAGCTTTTTCAACACTATGAGCCTCTGAATCATTTTGGTTATGGAATGTGGAACTTTGAATGATGTGCAGAAGTAAGAGAAGTGATCAGGAAGTCTTGGTAAAATAAAACCAGGATCTTAAAAATGAATTTTCTGATTTTCAACTCTAAAATGTTGGACTTTACTGATAAAACTAGTACTAATCTTGCCATGATGCCCCAAAATTGCTATTCTTAACAGCTTTCCTGCCTGGAAAATGTGGCATTATCAATTTTCTCAGAAGGATTCACAGAGATTCTCAACAAAGGAAGTAATGCAGGACGATGAGTAACTAAAGACCCAGTGGCTAAAACAGCCAACAGTAGTAGTTCTCAGAAGAAGATGCCCAGATTTTCTTTTAATCTTTTATTTAATATCCTGTTCGTATTCATTATGTGAACAGCATAATGGGCTACCTATTTTTTGATGCCTTAGGAAATGGAAAAAAATTATTCCTCTGTAGCTGAAATGAATAGTGCGACCTGGATCTATAAATAAATCACAAGAGAATACCTATTAGAAAAGAAGTAGAGAAGGGTGGAGGGGATGAAATAGCTGACATGACTTTACTAATAATTTGTGCACACTTTATCTAGGCAGAAAATATAAAAATAAAAGTCACTTTGAAAAGATAAAAGAACTCCTCCCCTCCTTCCAACAAATTATGCAGAGCCCAGCTCAATACATGGACCTGCATGCTGCACTCATCAAAAACATGAAGGTTGTGTGATGTTCCACCAGAAAAAGGTGTTATAAAGAACCAGGCAGTAAGCAAATTTCTTTTTATTAGCTAACTGGCCTACCCAGAAGAGAATTATAATCACTAATTGATAGGGTGTTTTTTCCCCTTAAGTCTGCTATTTTCCCAAGGTCTTCGGAATCATTATGGGCTCTGCACTGAAGTCTTAATGAATAAGAGTACTACTGTAATTGATTACCCAGAAAGAAAGAAAGCTGAAAGTAAGAATAGATATAGATTTTCCAGAGTGAAAACTTAAAGAGGTTCCTGTACTTTTCAGAAGACAGAAGAGGGAATTTCAGTGGCTGTTGCTTGTCAAGCAACCAGTTAAGATGAAACACCTACTGAAATTCCCTCTTTTATACAAGCATTAAAGGTACAGGAGCCTTCTTTAGTTTTCAGACTGGCAATTGAAGGAAGGAAGGAGGGAGTAACATTATTGGCTTTCCAAGATATGCATTTGGTCAGAATCGAAGGAGTTGATTCTGTTGATGGGACTGTTTCTATCAGCAGAACTAGGAAAGGACACAGATTTGCATAAAACATATATATGCTAATTTATGTGTATAATTGATTTAGAAATTATTGCTGTAGTTTAAATCAGAGCATAGAAGTAACACGCTACAAGTAACTCTGTTACACAATACTTTTGGAAAAAATTGAGCGGAGGTGACCATTTTGGCCCCTTTTCGTAATGTTTGTTTATTTTGTTAAAAAGAAAGTGTTGATAGTAATGTGTTAGGAACACATGGGCCTAAATTCAAGTCTTCATCCCAACTTGACTTTTATTTTACTTATTTTATTTATATCTTGCTTTTATCCCAATATGGAACCCAAAATGGCTTACTCTATGAGTTAGAGTAAGTGAAACAATGCAAGTTTCATAAGTGTTGACTTATCAATGGATCTACTCTACCTGGACCTAATGGTGAATCTAGGCCAGTGATTCTCCAAATGGGTGGTAGGATCCAGGGAGGTGATGAGGTAGGAAGGAGGGCAATAGGGGGTGGTGAGGCAAAAATGGGGGGCAGGGGGCCCTTCGCTCAAAGTATTGCTGTGCAGGGAAGACAAAGGGAACCAGTGGTCTTTAGGACCATGGTGGGCATGAGGATTACATTAAACTTCTTATCAGGGTCCCCAGAAAATCACCATACAGCCTCACTGATCATTCTGTGTGGTGGTGTTTCCCGCTCTTTGCCTGCATCTTTCACTAGTAGTGACATTTGGGAAAATCATGTGAGGCTTCGGCACAGGGCATTGCGTCTGTGGCTCAGAGTGGCACCATTATGAGACAGACTGAAGCAAAGAGTTAGAGCACATATTTAAATATCAAAATATCAAAGCCAAGCTTGTTTAGCTTTAAATGTGTGTTTTTCTAACTATGCTTCCCGAAAAACCGAGGAGATTTTCTCATGGGCAAAAGTGATGAGACCATAGTGGGATGGTTCTGTCATTATCATGCAATTCTGCAAACATTATCAGACACTGTGGGTGCAGCAGAATGCACCCATCACTATCGCACAATTGTGCGAAGATTATCAGGTGACGTAGTGTAATGTCGCTATAATCATGAATTGTGAATAAAGAAGGATTCTCCTGTAGCTTTTTATTCACAGGACTTTCTTGTGAATGAAGAGTGATGCTATTGAGAAAGCCTTTGATAATGTATCATGGGAATTATTATCATGTGTTATAAAAAACTTAGATTTGGGAGAGAGATTTATTCATTGGGTAGGAGCTATCTACCGAAAACAGCATGCTAGACTGAATATAAATGGTGAAAGAACAGAGCCTTTAAATGTTTGCAAAGGGACAAGACAAGGGTGTCCCTTGTCTCCTTTACTTTTTGTGCTTGTTATGGAAACCCTTCTTCAAAGTTTAAGAAATAATTCAAAGATTAAGGGAATAATAATTAAAGGAGTGGAACATAAAATAAGGGCCTTCGCAGACGACTTACTAGTGACCATTAGTGATCCTATCAATGATATTAGAGAATTAATAAAAGAATTTAAAATCTATGAATCAATTTCGGGTTTAAAAATAAATAAAGAAAAAACCGCAATAATAACTAAAAACATGAATATAATATAAGGGAAAGAATTGGAATCTATTACAGGTTTCAAGGTAAATAAAAAAGTCAAGTACTTGGGAATTTGGGTCTCAAATAGGAACTCTTGAGTTATTTACTAGTAACTATGGAAAGCTATGGCAAAGTGTTAGGAAAGACTTGGCAACTTGGGAGAAATTAGATTTATCTCTTCTGGGAAGGATAGAGGCGATAAAAATGAATATATTACCAAAATTCCTTTTCCTGTTTCAGTCTATTCCAATTATCAAAAATGACAAACCATTTAAAGAGTGGCAGAAAGGCTTCCAAAAATTTATTTGGAAGGGGAAAAAAGCGAGAATCAGAACAAAATATCTACAGGATTCAAAAGAGAGAGGGGGCCTTGCCTTACCAAATCTTAAACTATACTTTGAAGCTGCATGTTTATTGTTGATAAAGATTGGATAATCTTGAAAGATAATGATCTTCTGAATACTGAAAGTGTAAATCTGCGATTTGGCTGGCATGCCTACCTCTTCTATGAAAAAGATAGAGTGAATCAAGACTGTAATAATCATTTCTTGAGATGCCCTCTTCTTAAAGTATGGGGGGGGAAATATAAAAAGCGAGTTTCTTCTGAAATCCCCCACTGGGGATTCACATGAAGCTTTCTTTAAACTCAATAGTATAAGAGAGGGTAATTGGTGATGTATGAAGATGTAGTTCAATTTGGCAACTCAGGCTATGTCATGGCCAGCCAAGAGCAGGTCTCGGAGGATGAGGAGGAGGATGGGGCTCCTCCAGAGCAACAGGTAATTGAGGCTACACCAGGTGCTCATCCTGCTCCAGTGCAAGAGGTAATTGAGGCTACACCAGGTGCTAATACTGCTCTGCCAGAATCCAGCCCTGATCTCCCAGCCCCAGAGGAGGAGGCTCAGCCAGGTCCTAGTGCTGATGGGATTCCTCTGGTGACACAGCAACCTAGTGGTGACTCTGGGGAGGAACCAGGCCTGGAGGTTCCCTCCTTTAAACAACGCAGGGCTGAGAGTGCTGGCAGATGCAGGTCCAGGAGGATTGCTAAGAGACAATTGGCAAACAAGCCTCAGCTGGCACTGAGGAAAGAATCTCCTACTTAAGAAGCAGAGAGACACCAATTCAATGCCAGAGTTTATTGCATGCTCCTTTGGTGTGATTGCTGCCTGCACTGGTTCCCTGTATCTTGACTCTTGATCTTGGAATGGACCGGACTTTTGCTACTTCTGGCTGCCCTGACCCTGGACTGGACTGACTACTCTGACCTCTGTTTTCCTGACTTTGGCTCTGGCTTTCGGCTTGCTCCTTAACTATCACTCCTTGCAGGTTTGTGGACTGTTCCCAGTTGCTTGTTAATTACCTAGCTGAGCCATCCTTATCAGCATTGTTTGTGTGTGCTGGCTGCAGTCCAGGACAGATTATGAGATAAAATCGTGAGAGAAACTGGTTGAGGAAGGGCATGATATTACATGGTTTTTCTACAGGCAGATAAGAGAACACTTCCTCATGGATAAAAAACAAATCGGTATAAGTAAAGCAAACTCAGATTTAGAATGGGAAATTATGTTGAATAAGAAAGCTTTACTCTCTAGACTATATAAGTGTATTCTGAAATATTATATGGAGGAGGAAGTGATAAAAGAAAATATGATTAAATGGTCCCAGAACTTTGGCTTTACTATACAACTGGAGCAATGGGAGTACACATGGGGAAAGAGATTAAGGTATACTTGTAGTCAAAATGTGAAAGAAAGTTATTATAATTTTTTTTTTACTGATGGTACTTAACACTGGAAAAAATAATAATAATTGCAGTAATTTGTGCTGGAAATGTGAGGAGGTTCAGGGTTCAATATTCCATATGTGGTGGACATGTAAGAAAGCAGTGCAATTTTGGAAGATAATTTACTTTGAGTTTAAGAAAGCTATGTCACTAACCCTTAAATTTTCTCCTGAAGTCTTCTTGCTTAATATAATTGATTTAGATATTGAAAAAAAGTTTGGTAAAATTTTATTTTATATGCTGTCAGCAGCAAGAATTGTATATGCCCAGAGATGGAATTTAAAAGAAATACCAATGAAGGAAGACTGGAGGTTCAAACTACTAGATATGATGGAACTGGACAGACTCTCTAGAGGAATAAGAAATGAATCATCAAATCTCCTCATAGAAGATTGGGGGAAAATAATGAAATATCTTCAAAATTGCTGCCAATTTAGGCATGAATTTATTCTAAGTGATTTTTTTGGTTTATTAAACGGGGAATTTGAACCTGACTTAACTGAATTGAACCTAATGATGTGTATTTTAACATTAGGCGGACTGTTAATGTTTAGCCCAATGTGAGAATGAAGACGGCATTTTTCTTACCTAGAAAATAGTTTGCGAATGACTTATAAATATTATTTTCATCTTAGATAATCAGAATAAATAGAGATAGAATAAAAGGTGAATTGGTGGTAGGGAAGTAGTGAATGAGGTTTGTATGTGAGGGGAGTTGGGAGGGGAACATGATGGGGGGTAAGAATGGGAAGGAGTAATTTAACTATGCTTAATCCAAGAGTTTGTTGTATTCTCCTATTATTTGTATGATTGATAAATGTGATCTTTTATTTGTTATTTGAAAAACTGAATAATTAAAAAAAAAAGAGTGATGCTAGAATTCCTCTTTATGCAAAGGAAGCCCTTATCCCAGCGCCGTTATGTCATAAGGCTGCGGCTCTGTCCACACGCTTCCAAACAGCTCTACCAGGAAGCAGCGTCATAAGCCCTTATGACACCGTGAAAAGGAGCTCCATTTTGGAGCTCCTTTTTGATCTGGATCATTGCTGCAGCCATGATCCAGAGAAGAAAGGGACGACCTCTGGCCGTCCCTTTTTTCTCATCTGACTCGCACCTTAGTTTTGAAGAGTCCTAAAATAGAGAATGTGTTTACCTCTGATGTTAAAGTGTTTACCTTTGATGGCTGCTAGTAAATCTATGCTGGCATACTTTTAGAGCCTTACGTCTTCGTAAGTAAATGTATATCTGTGGAAATTGGAATTGCGCAGTTGCATAACATCTATATCTGGTAGAGGACTACTGTTAGGTTACTATATAACAGAGCTGGCAATGTGAACTGGTGTGTGATGCATTTTGATACAGAATGTACAATTACAATGTATAGCTTTATGCATTGTTACAGAAACCACACAATGCCCCTGTTGAAACAGCTCCACTGGCTGTCACTTTGTTTCTGGGCACAATTCAGAGCACTGGTTATGACTTACAAAGCCCTATATGGCTCAGGTCCAGGCTGTATGGCAGACTGTTTCTCCCTGCGTGAGAAAGTCTGGGCTTTGAGATAATCAGGAGAGGCCCTTCTCTTGCTCCTATCACCATTGCAAGCATGGTTGGTGGAGAAATGAAAAAGAGCCTTCTTAGTGGCTGCCCCTAGACTCTGAAACTCCCTTCCCAGAGAGGTCAGAATTGCCCCCTCCTTGTTTTCCTTTCATTTGCAAGCTAAGCCATTTTTATTCAGACAGGCATTTAAAACAGAAAGTCTTTTAAAAATGGGTTATACTGTTTTAACATTGTTTTTAAGCACTTTTATCTTTTAAACTTAATTTTATTATTTTAATGGGTAAGGTGTTTTAATACTGTAGTAGTTTAATTCTATTTTAATTAATGTTCACTACACATTATGCTGAAACTGTAAACTGCTTTGAATTCAACCTTTTTAGGGAAAAGAGGGATATAAATAAAGATAATAAATAATAATAATTGTGCACCAATATGCATCATGCATTAGTGTGTAGTGCTCACTGGTGCAGTAGTATCACTGGGGAGTGCAGACCTCTCCGGGTGACACACAGTCGCCCAGCCCCACCTTGATCCTTGGTGGTGGCCTCTTATCCCCTGAGGAAAAAGGAGCAGTGTCAACGATGGGGGCAGGAGCAGGAAGAGGTGGGTGCACAGATGTGTGCTCTGCCTGAATTCCCCATGCCTGCTTCTGGAAGCCCCACCCCTTCTGCCAATAAAGCTCCGCATCCCACACTAGGTGACACCAGGGATAGGGATGCTGCTGCACTGATGTGCACACTTGCCGAATATGGTGCACTGATAAGCTTATTCTCCAAACTCCAAAATTTATCACAAGAGTGGGAATCTTGAAGCCCAGCAGATGTTTAAGGACTGCAGTTTTCAGCATTCTTCACATTTGCCTATGGTGGCTTGGGATGCTGGGACTTGCAGTACAGATATCTGAAGAGCCACAAAATTTCTACTCTTGGACTATTTTCTAAGTCAGTCCCTACAATGTCTATTTCTCAAGTTGTCAAATTCACACAGACTTTCTCAGGAGCAGTAACATCTAATCAAGATTTTTGTTCGTGTGTCACATATTTCATTAAGATATCCCTTTATTCAAGTCTTCTATTCACATGTTATATCCTCCCCATTTCATTTTTAAAAAACAATAGTTCAAAGTTTCAAATATTCATAGTACGAGTGAGATTTAAATGATCTCAGAACGTGATGACTCAATTTTCATTCATCTTTTAAAAACACGTTTGCTCATACTTCCATAATAGTGACTGAAACCGCCTTCTTAACTACTCCAGTATGACAATCTGGCTCTTTTGTAGAAAAAACAAGTTAATAATGCAAAGACGGTGGGAGTGCAGAATCTGAATTGTATAATGTAGCATTCATAAGTATTGTTTACTGGTTCTTTTTCTACTCATCAGACTGATCTTTCTCCTCTACTGATCATTGGGCTTTTAGTGAAATATTAACATGCTTGTCTTTTTTTTTTTAAAATATGCCAATTCCACTGCTATATGTGGTGACATAGGCGGGATACAGACCGCCCCTTTAGGGAGGCCTGCAGGCGCCGGAATCCCTGCAGGATCGGGGCCTGAGCAGCCCCAGTGGCAGCCCCAGAGGCCCCAATCCACTGCTTTTCCAGGCCTCAGGGAAGCGGCAAAATGCTGCTCCCCCCCCGGTCTGGAAAGGGGTGTCCTTGCAGCTTCATGCCCCAGGATACCCCAGGGAGCTGCTGCGGCTTCGTTCTCGCAACCATTTTGTGGCTATGGGAACGAGGCGCTCACCAGGAAGGAGCTCAGTTTCAGAGTTCCTTCCAGCACTGCTGAAAGGGCACAACAAGCGCCCTGCAGCGGCGCGATCATGTTACGCCTGCACCACGCCGTTTGGCTGCGGCGCTGTTGTGACGTCATAATTGCGGCACCCATGTACACAGGGCACCACCATTATCATGCCCCAGTTACATGCTACGGTTGTGCAGCGTCTGTAAAGGAGGCCCCGAGGCAATCCTAGCACGTATCCAGGACATGCTAAAGGGCCCATCTGTCGAGAGCCATAGAGACATAAAATAAGACTCTGTCTCATCCATTTTAAATAAAGGGTGAAAGTTAATTGTCCATTTCCATAAAAAAGAGAAAGAAATGTGATTTCCAATACTTGGTTATCAAACTCCCAAGGATGAAGTCTTCAGTTATGTCAACTTGTTTTGCTTGCATTTCTAATAAAGTTCCATTCAATTTAATCTTTGAATCTGAAACAAGGATATTGCAAATGAAAAGAACAGCATGAGGAAGCTTTACTAAGCTAGACAGGAGTTTGTAAAGTCGAAGGCTTTCATGGCCAGCATTCATAGTTTTTTGTGGGTTTTTTTGGGCTAACTAACACCCTGATCAATATAAGTATAGTGTCTAGATCAAGGGAAGTAATAGTGCCACTATGTTCTGCTTTGGTCAGGCCCCACCTGGAATATTATGTCCAGTTCTGGGCACCACAATTTAAAAAAGATGTTGAGAAACTGGAGTATGTCCAAAGGAGGGCAACTAAAATGTTGAAGGGCCTGGAAACCATGCCCTATGAGGAACGACTTAGTCTGGAGAAGAGAAGCTTAAGAGGTCATATGATAGCCCTGTTTAAATATTTGAAGGGATGTCATATTGAGGAGTAAGCAAGCTTGTTTTCTGCTGCTCCAGAGAACAGGATCCGGAACAATGAATGCAAGCTACAGGAAAAGAGATTCCACCTCAACATTAGGAAGAACTTCCCGACCGTAAGGGCTGTTCAACAGTGGAACATGCTCCCTTGGAGTGTGGTGGAGTCTCCTTCCTTGGAGGTCTTTAAACAGGCTGGATGGCCATCTGTCGGGGATGCTTTGATTGTGATTTCCTGCATGGCAAGTGGTTGGACTAGATGGCCCTTGTGGTCTCTTCCAACTCTGTGATTCTATATAAATAAAGGGAGGGCTGGGCATCCCAGTTGCAAATCCTCAGACAACCATAGAGACCACTGGATAGCTTTCCCAGCCTAACCTGAAGAGTTGGACTGACAAATAACAGGGATGCAGCAGGGAGGAGGGAGGGGAAATCTATGTACACCACCTTGAGCAATGTCAAAGTTGTTGCTGTTGTTAGCTGCCCTCAACTCCAACTCATGGTGACCCAGTAAATGAGACATCTCCAAGTCTCCCAGTACACCACTGCTCTGATCATTTCTTGCAGATTCATGCCTGTTTCCTCTTTAATTGAGTCAAACCATCTGGTGTGTGATCTACCTCTCTTTTTTCTACCTTTAACCTTTCCCCCCAGTATTGTCTTTTCCAATGAGTCATGTCTTCTCATGATGTGGCCAAATACGACATAGTCTTAGTTTAATCTCCTTGGTCTCCAGGGGTATTTCTGGCCTGATTCACTCAAGGACCCATTTGTTTGTCCTTCTGGCTGATCATGTATCCTCAGCACTCTTCTCCAACACCACATCTCAAATGAGTTGATTTTCTTTTAATCTAATTTTTTCCCAGTCCAGCTCTCACATCGATACATGGTGACTGGTAATACTATGGCTTTTATGATTGTAACTTTTGTGCTCCGTTGATTGACCTCAAAGAGGTGGGATATAAATAAATTATTATTATTATTTAGTGTGGAAAATGCAGGATATAAATTGCAGGGGGAACTAGATTGATCCCAGGAACCAGACTCCCCCCAGGACCAATCCAACAGGTCAGATACTATCCCTTTCTCCCTCACTAGCTTCCATTTTACCTCCTCACCTCTCTGTTCATGCAAAACATAGTGTTCGGGGATGCCTTATGTTGCAGTCTCAACTGGCATCACCTCCTGCTTCTCATGATTGCTAAGCAAAGCCTCACCCTTTCCCTTGATATCACCATTCCTCCTAGCCCTCTGCCCCCCCCCCCCAATTTCTCAATCTCTCTCTCTCTTTGTGCAACAAGAAAAGGGCTGGCAATTGGATGAGCTTTTTCCATGACCAGATGAATTCCTGGGTGGTACACATCACATTAACACTGAACCTCCACCCATTTGATCTCTGATCAGAGAAATAGGAAATATCCTGCCTGGAAAAAGACAAGCCCTCCCTTCATACTCCATCTTGAGGGAGAGGGAGGCAGGCTAGCTCCACCAAGCCTGCCTGGAAGAAGACAAGCCCTCCCTTCATGCACCATCTTGAGGGAGAGGGAGGCAGGCGAGCTCCAAGAAGCCAAGTCCTCCCTCCAGTCCATCTGCCTTGGTCCAGGCCTCAGAGGGAGAGATGAACTGCTGGACCTAATCCCCTTCCCCACCACCATTCCCTTCTCCTTTGGTGTCGTGTCTTTTTAGATTGTAAGCCTGAGGGCAGGGAACAGTCTAATTAAAAGATTGTATGTACAGCGCTGTGTAAATTTACAGCGCTTTATAAATAAAGGTTAATAATAATAATAATCCACCCAGTGCACCCCTTTTCCCAGTAGGAATAGTGAGCTGTACAGGTGGGAGGATTCCTGCTTTTATCTCCAATCAATAATAACTAGGGATGGGGAAGTCACCCATTTCCACACATATTTGGATTTTTAAAGCTTTCATTTCTTGCATCTTGAATAAGAAGAAACTGGTGATTTTTTATAAATTCAGCTAAGATGAGCTAAACCACAATTCTCACCCATCTGCACCAGCCAAACTCATTAGGTATGTTTATTCTCTGCATGAAAAAGTCCATGGATTACCTGTGTGCCCAATAAGAGCTAAAGATGAGAAACAAGGAGGCAGGAGCTGTAAGTCAATATTAATATACCTGAAACGCACAGATATTTGAATCCAGAATTTTAAGAGCTAAGAACTCCAAACCAGAATTCAGTCCAGCATTCCCTCAGCATAGCATATCCATATGTTGGCCTATGTTACACTGAGACATATAACCCCTCTCCCTTGTTGTAAAGACAATGAAGCCACCCAACACAGCCATTCCATGTTTTGATTAGAGCAAGCAGAATTGGAGAACTGTCTGGCTATGCACAATAATTATAGCTGCCCTTTGACCCATGGAAGAGCCAGGGAGATCTCAGCAGTGATGCCATTATTTTATATCTGGCTATGGGAATGTAGTCAGATGCTCCTGCAATCTTGCCTGCTTGCCTTGACGCTTGGAATGGGTGTGCATGGCAGCTTCAAGAGGTTTACAGTACATTGGGAGAAGGCTTCAGCTACTGCAAAGGGAGGAAGGGAATACTAACCCCTGCATCACCCAACAAAAGGACATCCACATGTATAAGGGACATTTATACTTGTGTATGTCCCTAAGAGAATTCTAGTCTATATGTGTGGATCTGGATAGACAAACCTATTGGGTTCTCCTACATTAAACAAACTCAAGTTTTCTCCCATTCTGGATATGATGAAATCTGCAAATTGGTTAGGTTCTTAGCAAAAGAAATTGTTGCACATCCCTAATTACAATGGGGATTTCCCTGCATGCTACACACATTCCCATTTGAGAATGGTACACGGCACAGGCAGTGGAATCCTATTCACCATTGGCTCAGCCAATTTGGAAGACATGTGGTACAGTGAGTATCCTCTCCATGTGAAGGGCTGAAGTTTGAAAGAATGGAGTTAACAGTAAGGCTTTCACTAGATTCTCCATGGGTTAGTTAACTTACATGGACTGAATTGGGTCCAAGGGCCATAGGCTTAAGAACCCTATAATATAATATTAATTAACAAAGGCCGTAACACTCATGTCCTGATGTGGGCTTCTCAGGAAATTATCACATGGCTTTCCCTCGATCTGGGCTGAGCCCATATATAAATGGATGTTATTGCACAGCTCCGTGCCCAGATCGGACGCATCCCATAACCGATCGGACCTTCTCCCATACTTTACAATGAAAAGTACCAATTGGGTATGAGATGCCTCTGATCTGGGTATGGAGCTGTACGATAACAACCATTTCTATATGGTTTCAACCTGTGCCCAGATTGGGAGAAAACAGCTCATGCGAAAATCTCTTCAGGGACAAGAGGATGACCACTATGAGCCTTTTCTCTTAATTAGGAGGAGTTTTCTAATGCAATTAATTTAAACTTAAAGGAAATAGGGTGAGGGCTATATTGTGCTTGTGGGCTTCCAAGAAGAATGAGGATGGTGACTGCCAGAAACAGAGTGGTGAACAATATAACAAGGATAGCAAAGATCTGCCAAATTATCTAGGAGTAAGCCTCATTGAATTTGATGGGCTTGTTTCCAAGTAGACGTAGCTGGTTTTGCACTGAACCTAACAGTCTCACATTTTTGGGGCACTGTTGGAAATGTACATGTCTCTCCAACAACTGTATGGCAGTTTCCTATGGGCTGAATGCTGTTGCTAGTCCCAACTAGAAAAGATCAGCGAATCAGTGGGATTTATCTATGTTTCAGCTCATCATTCAACAGTTGATTTAGTGGGTTTATTCTAATTGTGTCTAAGCAATAGGGTTTCCAATGTTGCTTAGTTGCTGAAATGGCAAGGGACAGTTTTTAAACTGAGAAGCTTGAGTGTGTAAAACGGTAACTTATTTAGCCACTCTGAGGAGTCTCCCTCCCAGCCCTGTGTTTCTGCAGAAGTCACTGAGCTTGAATAATTCTTGACTGTAAGAATCCATCCCAGTGCAGTCACTCATGTTAAGATGGAACATAACCTCTCACTCATCCATTCACTCACTCACATGCTCCTAGTAGGTAAAGTTGAAATTGATTGAATTATTGGACTATGGATGAGTTCCAGTTCTCTCCTGCCAAATTCTGCCTCACTTCCAATAAATTATTTTGAACATTGCTTGGATTGTTTTTCAGACAGTGGGAGATTATCATTTGGTATTTACTTCTTTCCACAGCCACCAAGGCAAAGTATCTCATGAGGAATAGATGAAAGGATTGCTGGGTTTAGTCTGGAGTAATAAATATTAAGGGAGATGGGATAGTGGGGCAGCCTTGTTCTTGTTCCAGACATCAGGAGTAGAATCAATAAAAATTTCAAGGAAGTAAATTTGGATTTAAAAATTCCTAACACTAAGAGCTAGTGGAAGTGATGGTTAGATGGTGGGCTCTCCTTCACTGGAGGTATTTTAACAAAAGCTGGATGGCCATCTGTCACAGTTACTTTATTGACAAAAGTCCTGCAATGAGCAGAAGATTGCATTGCATGATCTCCCAGACCCCTTCCAACTCCAAAATGAGGCAGCTGGTGGTCTTCATGTCAGTTGGGAACAACACATCCTTTCCAGTTTTTAGTCCATCATCTTGAATTTAAAAGTGGGACTAAAAACCACAGCAGATTCTTCATTCTACTGATGTGAGAGCCACTAGCCACTATTGTGTGATGCTAGTTAACTGAGCTATTCATTGATTTATTTGTAGCTAAAAGTGAACAGAGAAAAATAGAAACTGTGTAACATTTGCACAAGTGTCTGGAGAGCTGATTTCTTAAATATTTATCCTCCAGGAGTTTGCTGAGCAAAGCATGGAGTTTCCTCTCGTCCAGCTTTCAATGCTATTTGTTGCTGTTGTTGCAAAGATATAAAGCTTCTTCCTCTCATTCCTCCTCTGTAAGGGATCTGAGCAATACCAAATAGCAATCCCCACCCACTGTTTATTACATTTTTAAAATTATGCCTTGACTCCTTGGGCAACAGCATGAGACCTAGGATGGATGATGAGGAAAAGCCATTATACCTTCATTTGTAGCTGTAAATAGTCCAAAGCTGAGTGGTGAATTGTATCAGATAGAGGGGAAAATATTTCCATTTCAAAATGAAAATATGTATAAAGGTAAAGCAGCCGTTGTCTGTCATTCATAGGAAATGAACAAATTGCTTTCCAGGGCAAACTCATTCCCATTTACGCAAAGAACTTATGAGTTTGCCCCCTGCTAGAATGAAAGTAGGAGGGAGGAGGGAGGGAGATGTGTTTGATGAAACTGAACAACTACATTTCAGGCATTTGCCACTGGGCCTCTGGCTTCAACGTCTTGACCCCCCCCCCCCCCCCCCCCCCCCCCCCCCCCGGCCAAGAAAATGACCTAGTAAAACCTAAGCTATTGTTTTGTATCTGTTTAATGATGGTAAATGATACATAGTGGGTTGAATAGGCAATGGTATAGGCTACAGAGCAACATACTATAGATACTTTCACATGTTCTAGGCAAGAGACAGTTACTGGAGAATGTTACAAAGCCATGTGATGCTGAAGACAAATAAATGTAATATTCTAGACTGGAAATCCATTAGGAGATATGTTCAAGTTTCTATGGGTTCCATGGAGAACGATCAGGTCAATGTAGTGGATAGAATCCTGTTGGTGTCTTACACGGGCATAGGTTTCTTCCATAGAATTGGTTGGACATTTTTGTTTGTTTGTTTGTTTATATCCGGCCTTTCTCCCAATACTGGGACTCAAGACTGCTGATAACAAATTTAAAACATGCCACTGTGGAATGACCCCATCAAGTTTCAGGTTCTGGAAACTGAGTGCTGAATGCAGACGTGCATGTAATTTCAGATATGCACCCAGTTGCATATTTTGGTATATATTTGGTTGTGCCATGTTGCCATTTAATACCAAGATAGCATAGCATGATCAAAGCATAATTCTACATGCAAAGATTTCCACTATGCAGTCCCAAGGCAGAATATTGTCCAATATCTGTCCATCTGTTTGTCTTATGGTGGGTCATAGATGCACCCTGCTCAAGTAACTGGTCTGCCCCCCCCCCAAAAAAAAATCCACTAGGGAAAAAAGAACCACATTCCTAAAAGCCATCTGAAAGTACAGTTCTCCTTTGAAACAAGCCATGAGTACCTGTGCCTCCCACTTTGTTTTGATGAAAAATAAAGGTTGATTTTAAAAAAAAACTAAAAATGGAATTCTGGCCACTTCTCACTTCTTTCAAGAAGAATTGTGTGACCTATGGTCTTCTGGAGAGCTGAGATGTACCCTCCCAATCTGCTGAGTTTGCCCATTCCTGATTTATTACATCCCTTATTGAGTCTCATGGTGAGATAAACTGGAGGATGGTCTTCATCTCTTTAAAAGAATCTGAGTGCCCACCACTGCAGAATTTTTCAATCATTATGATGTAGACAGGATTATCTTTAACCCTTGTGGAGAACAGAGAGCCCCTTCACATTAGAGCTGCATCTGTTGTTGTTGTTGTTGTTGTTGTTGTTGTTGTGTGCCTTCAAGTCATGGCCAACTCTACATTGGCGAATTAATGAAGTCTGACACTGCTTTAACTGCCATGGTTCAATGCTATTGAATTCTGGGATGTGCAGTTTTGTGAGATATTTATGCTTCTCTAGCAGAGAGCTCTGGTGCAACAACAAACTACAAATCCCAGGATTCGATACCATAAAACAGGCTTGCTCCATCCTCAATATGACACCACTTCAAATACTTAAATAGGGCTATCATATCACTGCTTAACCATCTCTCCTCCAGGCTAAACATACACAGCTCCCTAAGTCTCTCCTCATAATGCATGGTTTTCATATTTTTTCCATAAAATAAAACAAAATAAAAATTAGAAGATATGAATGGAGTCTACTTGTTTCAAATTGTTTCAAAAAAGCACTTCTTGTTTCAAATTGTCTTTTCTTTTTTTCCAGCAACCTATCTAAAGGAGTTAAAATAGTCAATAGGGATGGAGGCAGAAATTAATATTAGCATACATTTAACCATATAAATGGTCACTAACAACTGTTTAACTTCATGAAATGAATGGTTTGCATCCTCCTCCTGGGAAACTTGAAATACACCAGGTTATACTTTCTTTAAGTATTGAAGAGGCCAATCCTAGTTCATCAGATCTTGCCACAAGTGCTTTGTTTGTAATATTTAGCTAGTGCAGCATGACTGATACTTTACCTATGCTGTAGCCACTTAGTAGATACTTAGGACCTATCTCATGTGATGTTCCTTTGTGTAAACCCAGTTTGTGATTCAAAGTGTTCCAAATGTTTACAAAGTTTTTCACTCATTACAGCTTTCTTAAAGTTTACAGACATAATTTTAGCTTTCAGATCTTTAAAACCACTATCCTTTGGTGGTGGTGATGGTAGCGGTGGCGGGGGGGGGGGAATAAGCATTTTACATCTGATGCTTGTAGTGGTTGCACAAGCTATCCCACCAACCTGATGGAGGAGAACATGCACCATCCCTCCATTGTCCTCTTTGCACTCATCACCTCCATGCCTGTCATAACTGGTGTTACGATTGAACAAGGTTGAGCATCCACAGAGAAGGATTTTCACATTTGGCTACCATAACTGCTCTTCTGAATTAAACAACCTCCATGACTGAAATGTTGGATCTGCTCACAGTAGATTTCACCGCGTTATCATTATCTTACTCATAAATTCTCTTCAGTTAAGTAGGTTTTTTAAAAAAACAACCAGCCTATTCTTAAATTCTTTATTATGTTCCATTATGCCAGGAAATCCATTTTTGTTTGATTTCAAGCCTAGCTTCCATGTTTCTCTAGTACTCATTAAAATGTAGATGGATGTTTTATTATGACTGTCCCATTCTTCTTGGGTTTATTATTTGATTTTTAATTCATCTGTAGCCACTAGCAGTCTCCTGCCCAATTGTGAATCTAACATCTCACAAAGGAAGAAGCCAGGTGACTTTAAAGCAATATGTTTCAAGTACGCCCTTAGACGGCTGGCAGTGACATTGCGATGTGGGGGGTCAACATCCAATTTATCTCTTAGTGCGCATACAGGCCCCAGACTGTAGAGTGAGATTAACAAGTGCAGCAGAAAAATACACAGTGATTCATCATAATAACAAAGCATGGCAAAATTATCAGCAATTTCAGGTGGCTGAAGCCTTCCCAAAATTACATGGAAACAAATTGTTTGGTCTGCTGTGTTTGGAATGAAAGAATGTGATACAGATAAGTAACAAGCTCCAGGTCTTGGCCAGGGTAACATGTGAAAACCATTATCCTTTTTGTGGTAAAATAAATTTTATTTGACTACTCACTTTTTTTAGCGATGTGGGAATCTTTTTTTAACCCTATCAAACAGTTCTTTTTGTGATGGGAAACATATTTCAAAAATCAGCCTATAGGCTAAGACAAAAGAAAGCAGGAAACAACTTTATTTTAATCAGCTACAAGTAAGTTGGGGGTTTCATCATGTGAGTTATTGAATAAACAGTTATTAATTAATTTGGAGTTTCCAAAGAGTTCTATTAGTTTCTCATCCCAGAGATTTGCTTGGTATGCCTTGCTGTGGACATCTTAGTTCATCAACATGATCTTGAAAAAAAAATACCTGTTGAGTCTGTCTCCTCCCCGCAAGCTATGGAGTACAGTTTGGGATAATGCTTTATTTTGAATATTCTTTCAAAGGACAGCTCTTACCAGGTAAATCTGCACCACAAGATATTTACGTGGAAGTTTGCTCCATTGTTGCCACAGATGCTAAAGATACATTGGCTACAATCCAACATTCCTTTCAGCATGGCATAAATATTCGCATATGAAATGCAATGGCAGCATATGCAGCAACCTTCATGCAGAACAGCAAGATTGTGCAACACATATGAATGGCTAGGTACCATTGTATAATGCACAATTTCAATGTGCAACATTGCTGTATGCACAACTACATCTGCCACTATGATAATCATTTGTTGATGGTGACCCATCATGGGGTTTTCTTGGCAAAATTTGTTCTGAGGAGGTTTGCCACTGCCTTCTCCTGAGGTTGAGAGCATATGATTTGCTCAAGGTCTCCCAGTGAGTTTCATGCCCAAGCTGGGAATTAAATCCTGGTCTCCAGAGTTGTAATCCAATACTCAAGTCACTACACCACACTGACTCCTTCATATATGCACATGTATATCATCAACAGGATACCAGCCAAAGTGTGTAAGAAGAGATTACGGAAAAAGAAGTGACCAATTTCAGTGTTGTCACTGCCCAGGGTATCGCCCGGTATGGAGGCAGGGCTTCCAGGGGATGGGGCCAAAAGGGCATGCTCCCTAACTTCGCTGCCTTGTGTCACTCTACTCATGAGTAGAATGGGGCGTGGAGGGATGCACTCAGCCAGGTCACCCCTCTTTTGGAGTGTCACCTGGTGCAGTCCAGTCCTCTCTGTACCCTCTCAATTACACCACTGATTTGTGTTCATTGATGGCATATTTGAAGAAAATATGACACAGAAAGTAAGGGGGGGAGAGATATTGGAATGCAAATTTAACTACATGGAACAGAAAATTCACCCATCCTTGTGCAGATCTACTTCATCCCCCAAACGTTACTGGAACTGAATAGTTTTCCAGCCACAAGGCATGAAGTAGTAACTTTGTTGCTCTAATAACATATAAACAGGGCTTAATTTAACCTCCACAGGGGAGCTAAGCCTAAGCAATACAGTGTGTACATTGTCATGCATGCTAGAGGGTGCAATGGTTTAAAGTGAGTGCTTCATGGAGCAAATGAGCTTCTGCAGTTGATTTGCAGGGCACATGTTGCTAGGCAACATCCAGGCCATTATGTTCATCTAATAAGGTACAGTAGTATTTAAGGTCTACTTGATGACCTCCTGTTCCCTTAAATTTCCACACAGCATATACATATCCATGTGGAAGTTGCTGTTCTGAAACACCTGGGGGATAAAGGAAGTTATGAAGCAAAGAAAAGATACAGTGGCCTGTTACAGACAGCCAAAATAAAGCTGCTTCGAGTCACAGTGGAGGTATGGTGTTTCAATGATGCATGCGTCCTAAGAGTCCAGAAGTCACACCAAAGCCATGTTCCACTCCTAAGGACTGGAGTGTGGCTTTGGTGTGGCTTCTGGACTCTTAGGACGCATGCATCACT